>NC_041381.1:470243426-470276647 GCF_002162155.2 Triticum dicoccoides
TCTACCCTAGTTCACGACCCTCGACCCCTCGGCGATCCTAGACACCCTCATTCTCGATAAAAAGAAGAAGAAGAAGAAGAAGAAGAAGAAGAAGAAGAAGAAGAAGAAGAAGAAGAAGAAGAAGAAGAAGAAGAAGAAGAAGAAAAGTGTAGAAGAAGAAGAAGAAAGAGAAGAAGAAGAAGAAAAAATAGAAGGAAAAAAAAGAGGAGAAGAAGAAGGAAAAGAGGAGAAGAAGAAAATATTTCTATTTTTTCTTCTTCTCCTCTATTCCTTCTTCTTCTCCTTTTTTTCTTCTACTTCCTCTTCTTATTTTTTTTCTCCTCTTCTTCTCCTTCTTCTTCTCCTTCTCCCTTCTTCCTCTTTTATTCTTTTTCCTATGATCATCTATGAAAAAAATCATCATCATATGTATATATATATATATATGCAGAAAAAAATACATCAACATATATGCAAAAAACATCTTACATATATCCATACATCAACATATATACATGAACATATATGAAAAAAAGCCACACATCCATGAAAAAAAAGATCATACGGCGGCGGCAGGGGGCAGGGCAGGGGCGCGGGGCGCTCACTGTGGGTGGCAGTGGAGTCGAGGCGGCGAGGTCGGGGCAGCGGTGGCGCCAGGCGGCGATGGCGTCAGGGCGACGCAGGGCGGTGATGGCGTCGGGGCGACGCGGTGATGTGACGGCCACGGATTGGGGTGGCGCGCAGCGACGGCATCAGGGCGGCGACGGGGGCAGCGACGACGGGCGCGGGTGACGGTGATGGCGGCGACGGGCGCGGACGACGGGGCAGAGGGCGGCGTTGGCGGTGGGAGAATGAGGAACTAAAACGAAAATTTCACAAGTGTTGCTTATATAGACGAAGCATTGGTCCCGATTGATGGCTAGAACCGGGACAAATGCCCCCCTTTAGTCCCGGTTGGTGCCACCAACCGGGACCATGGTTGGTGGCACCAACCGGGACCAATGGCCTTGCACAGCGGCGTGGTGGTGGGAGTTTAGTCCCACCTCGCTAGTTGGGAGCGCCAGCCACCTGTTTATAAGCTCAGCTACCTCTTCCCTCTCGAACTCCTCTGAACTGCCAGCCTATGGGTCTAAACTGACACTGCTATGCATGTGGGCCTGCTAGATCTTCTATGGGCCTGAATCCTGGCCCAACTAGCTAGGTTTCTAGTCGTATTCAGGCCGTGGTGGCCCAGTAGGTGGCATTTTTTTATTTTTTTCTAAGTTTTTTGCATTTTTTATTTTCTTTTGTTTTTTGCTTTATTTTTTAAATTATAAACTTTCTGTTAGTGCCATTTGTTTTCCAATTTGAATAGTATAAATTTGATTTTTTAAAAAATTTGTGTGAATCACTAGTTTTTGAATAACTTCACCATAAAGATAGATTTTTGAGTGATTTTTTTCCTGCTATTTAATATTATTGTGTTTTATCATTATATTCAAAAACAGATTTTGTTATTTTAGTTTCTAACAAAAAATTATTTATGATAATTCTTTTTGCAATTGAAGTTTCTAACAAAAAAATTTCTTTATGAAAATTATTTTTGCTTTAATGTTTTGAACAGAAAATACTTTGATAATTTTGGTTGCATACATTTTATATAATTTTAGTTTCAATAATACTAGAGGTTTACAAAAGTTTTTTGAGTTGATTCCTTTTTCTATTGGAGTTTTATAAAAGCTTTTTAGTTGATTATTTTTGCCATTGAAGGATATTATAGTTTTGTTTTAGTATGGTATCATCATTTCACCCGCATAGCATGTGCTAAAAAGTTGAGAGGGTTACGACAAAAACTGGATGCACTTCGTGTGCAAAACAGACAATCTCTTTCGAAGTATCAGGGTTTCGGACGAAAACTCATCTGTTACAAAGGGATTCCATTTTTTCAAATGTAAGTGCAGTTATATATTCTACATCAAAGGCATCATCATAATAGTTGTTGATAGAAAGTCTTCACTTTTTCTTCGCTTGTGTTCTTTGCTTATTGCGCCGTAATCATGGATAATCTTCATCGTTTAACAGGATGCTTGGGTCAGCCTTGACTTTGAAGGGAGGAATTTCATGAAACTTTTCATAATCTTCAGACACGTCTGTCTTGCCCTCCAATCCCATGATGTCTCTTTTTCCTGAAAGAACTATGTGGCACTTTGTCTCATCGTATGATGTATCTGCTTCCTTATCTTTTCTTTTTCTCGGTTTGGTAGACATGTCCTTCAAATAGAAAACCTGCTCCACATCATTGGCTAGGAAAAATGGCTCGTCTGTGTACCCCGGATTGTTCAGATCCACTGATGTCATTCTATACTGTGGGTCTACCTGTACCCCTCCTCTTGACATATTGACCCATTTGCACTTAAACAAAGGGACCTTAATATCATTTCCATAGTCAGGTTCCCATATGTCCACTATGTAACCATAATATGTTTCCTTTCCCCTCTTGGTTGCTGCATCAAAGCGGACACCACTATTTTGGTTGGTGCTCTTTTGATCTTGGGCGATCGTGTAAAATGTATTCCCATTTATCTCGTACCCTTTGTAGGTCATTACAGTCGAAGATGGTTCCCTCGCCAACGAGTATAGGTCATCAGAAATAGTTTTGTCACACCTGAGATGTGTTTGGAACCAACTGCCGAAACTCCTGATGTGTTCACATGTAATCTAGTCGTCACACTAGTCCGGGTGTTTGGAGCGCAGAATGTTCTTGTGTTCATCGACATACGGGGTCACCAAGGTAGAATTTTGTAGAACCGTGTAGTGTGCTTAAGACCAAGAATGCCCGTCCCTACATACTATTGAGTCCCCTCCTAGCGTGCCTTTTCCACCCAGTCTCCCCTCATACCGCGATTGAGGGAGACCTATCTTCTTAAGGTCAGGAATGAAGTCAACACAAAATCCAATGGCATCCTCTGTTTGATGGCCCATGGAGATGCTTCCTTCTGGCCTAGCGCGGTTACGGACATATTTCTTTAGGACTCCCATGAACCTCTCAAAGGGGAACATATTGTGTAGAAACACAGGGCCCAGAACGACAATCTCGTCGACTAGATGAACTAGGACGTACGTCATGATATTGAAGAAGGATGGTGGGAACACCAGCTCAAAACTGACAAGACATTATGCCGCATCACTCCTTAACCTTGGTAGGATTTTTGGATCGATCACCTTCTGAGAGATTGCATTGAGGAATGAACATAGCTTCACAATGGCTAATCGAACATTTTCCGGTATAAGGCCCCTCAATGCAACCGGAAGCAGTTGCGTCATAATCACGTGGCAGTCATGAGACTTTAGGTTCTGGAACTTTTTCTCTGCCATATTTATTATTCCCTTTATATTCGACGAGTAGCCAGACAGGACCTTCATACTGAGCAGGCATTCAAAGAAGATTTCCTTCTCTTCTTTGGTAAGAGCGTAGCTGGCAGGACCTTCATACTGCTTTGGAGGCATGCCGTCTTTTTCGTGCAAACGTTGCAGGTCCTCCCGTGCCTCCGCTGTATCTTTTGTCTTCCCATACACGCCCAAGAAGCTTAGCAGGTTCACGCAAAGGTTCTTCGTCACGTGCATCACGTCGATTGAAGAGCGGACCTCTAGGTCTTTCCAGTAGGGTAGGTCCCAAAATATAGATTTCTTCTTCCACATGGGTGTGTGTCCCGCAGCGTCACTCGGAACAGATAGTCCGCCGGGACCCTTTCCAAAGATTACTTTTAAATCATTGACCAAAGCAAGTACGTGATCACCGGTACACATGTCGGGCTTCTTCCAGCGATCTGCCTCGCCTTTGAAGTGTTGGCCTTTCTTTCGACATTGATGGTTGGTCGGAAGGAATCGACGATGCCCCAGGTAAACATTCTTCCCGCATTTTTCCAGGTATATACTTTTGGTGTCATATAAACTGTGCGTGCATGCGTGGTATCCCTTGTTTGTCTATCTTGAAAGGTTACTGAGAGCAGGCCAATCATTGATGGTGACAAACACCAACACATGCAGGTCAAATTCCTTCTGTTTGTGCTCATCCCACACACGTACACCGTTTCCAATCCACAGCTGTAAAAGTTCTTCAACTAATGGCCTTAGGTACACATCAATGTTGTTGCCGGGTTACTTAGGGCCTTGGATGAGAACTGGCATCATAATGAACGTCCGCTTCATGCACAGCCAAGGAGGAAGGTTATAGATACATAGAGTCACAGGCCAGGTGTTGTGATTGCTACTCTGCTCCCCGAAAGGATTAATGCCATCCGTGCTTAAACCAGACCATACGTTCCTTGCGTCACCTGCAAACTCCTCCCAGTACTTTCTCTCGATTTTTCTCCACTGTGACCCGTCAGCGGGTGCTCTCAACTTCCTGTCTTTCTTACGGTCATCTCTGTGCCATCGCATTGACTTGGCATGCTCTTTGTTTCTAAACAAGTGTTTTAACCGTGGTATTATAGGAGCATACCACATCACCTTAGCAGGAACTCTCTTTCGGGGACGCTCGCTGTCAACATCACCAGGGTCATCTCGTCTGATCTTATACCGCAAAGCACCACATACCGGACATGCGTTCAAATCCTCATACGCACCATGGTACAGGATGCAGTCATTCTGCACCTCCAATCCTAGAGGGCAAACAACCTTCTTTGCTGCATACGTACTGTCGGGCAATTCGTTATCCTTTGGAAGCTTCATCATCAATATTTTTAGTAGCTTCTCAAATCCTTTGTCAGACACACCATTCTTTTCCTTCCACTGCAGCAATTCTAGTACGGTACCGAGCTTTGTGTTGCCATATTCGCAATTGGGGTACAAACCTTTTTTGTGATCCTCTAGAATGCGATCGAACTTCACCTTCTCCTTTTCACTTTCGCACTGACTCCTTGCATCAACAATGACCCGACGGAGATCATCATCGGGCACATCGTCCGGTTCCTCTTGATCTTTAACAGCTTCCCCCGTTGTAGCATCACTGTATTCAGGGGACACATAGTTGTCATTGTCCTCTTATTCTTTGATGTATTCCATCATAACCCCTATTTCTCCGTGCTTGGTCCAAATATTATAGTGTGGCATGAAACTCTTCTCAAGCAGGTGGATGTGAAGGGTTTTCCGGTTAGAGTAAGACTTTGTATTCTCACAGGTAGGGCATGGACAACACATAAAACCATTCTGCTTGTTTGCCTCAACCACTTTGAGAAAATCATGCACGCCCTTAATGTACTCGGAGGTGTGTATGTCACCGTACATCCATTGCATGTTCATCTGCGTGCATTATATATAATTAAGTGTGTCAGAAACCATTACAGAACATCATGAATAGATAATTAAGTGACCAAATTAATACAAGTTCATCATCACACTAAAACCAAAGTACATACATAGTTCTCATCTAACAACATATAGCTCTCCAGAGCATCTAATTAATTAAACCATACATTGAAACTATGTAAAACATTTCAATGCGAAAACAAATGCGATCATGATCGCAACCAAGGTAACAATTGATCCAACGACATAATGATACCAAGCCTCGGTATGAATGGCATATTTTCTAATCTTTCTAATCTTCAAGCGCATTGCATCCATCTTGATCTTGTGATCATCGACGACATCCGCAACATGCAACTCCAATATCATCTTCTCCTCCTCAATTTTTTTTCCTTCAAGAAATTGTTTTCTTCTTCAACTAAATTTAACCTCTCGACAATAGGGTCGGTTGGAATTTCCGGTTCACATACCTCCTAGATAAATAAAATCTATGTCACGTTGGTCGGCATAATTGTCATAAACAATAAATGAACCAAATAGTTATAAAGATAATATATACCACATTCGAATCATAGACAGGACGAGGGCCAATGGGGGCGGATACGAAAACCATCGCACTAAATAATAAGAAGCAATAATAAAAGTAAGAAAATTATTCAACTATCTATATAAACATACAAGTAAGAATTTTTTCCTTTCAGAAAGAAGATAAGAACAAGAGGCTCACCATGGTGGTGCCGGTGATGAGATCAGCACGGGCGATCGACGGTGGTGAAGACGGGGACGGGACGTGACGGATCACTAAACCTAGACAAATATTGAGGAAAATGGAGCTTGGAGGTCGAGCTTGGAGAGGAGAAAGCTTAAGTAGTGTGGCTCGGGCATTCCATCGAACACCTAGTGTGCATAGGAGGTGAGCTAGAGCACCACAAAGCTCTCCAACGGCCGGCCAGAAAAACAGAGCAGTGGAATGCTCTACTCGCAGGCGAGGGGTATATATAGGCAACTCATTGGTCCCGGTTCGTGGCATGAACCGGGACTAAAGGACACCCTTTGGTCCCGGTTCAAGCCGCCAACCGGTACCACTAATGGTGGAGGACCATTGGTCTCGGTTCGTCCCACCAACCGGGACAAAGGGTCCATACGAACCGGGACCAATGCCCCCACGAGGCCCGGCAGGCCCCCTGGCCTCACGAACCAGAACCGATGGGCCCATGGGTCCGGGTTCATGACTGAACCGGGACTAATGGGTTGACCTCGCCCGAACATATGCCATGTTTTTTACTAGTGTTAGTATTTCCTTTCTTACCACTTCTTTCATCTTAGGATTTAACCGTCGTTGGTGATCAATAACTGATTTAGCGTCTTTTTTCAATTTTATTTTGTGTTGGCATAGAGTGGGACTAATGCCCTTAAGATCATCAAGAGTATATCCAATAGCAGCACGGTGCTTCTTCAGAGTTTTCAATAATCTCCCATGTTCCTGTTCTGAAATGTTAGCACTAATAATAACAGGATATATCTTCTTTTCATAAGGATAAGCATATTTAAGAGTATCAGGTAATGGTTCAAGCTCGAACACGGGATCACCCTTGGGTGGTGGAGGATCCCCTAGAATTTCAACAGGCAAGTTGTGTTTCAAAATAGGTCCCTGTTTAAAGAATACTTCATCTATTTCCCTTCTTTCATTCATGAACATATCATTTTCATGGCCTAGCAAATATTGTTCTAAAGGATCATTAGGAGGCACAGAAATAGAAGCAAGACCAATAATTTCATCGTTACTAGGAAATTCTTTATCATGGGGTTGTCTACGAAACTTAGCAAAATTAAACTCATGAGACATATCTCCCAAACCAATAGTAGCAACATCCTTCTCACAATCTATCCTTGCCTTAACAGTATTCAAGAAGGATCTACCAAATATAATGGGACAAAAGCTATCTTGTGGGGAACCAAGAACAAGAAAATCAGCAGGATATTTAACTTTCCCACACAAGACTTCAACATCTCTAACAATCCCAACTGGTGAAATAGTATCTCTATTGGCAAGCTTAATTGTAACAACTATTTCTTCTATCTCAGCAGGTGCAATATCATGCATAATTTCTTTATATAAGGAATGAGGTATTGCACTAGCACTAGCACCCATATCACATAAGCCATGATAACAATGATCTCCTATTTTAACAAAAATAACAGGCATGCCTACAACAGGTCTATGTTTATTTTTAGCATCAGGTCCAGTAATTCTAGCAGCTTCATCACAGAAGTAAATAACATGCCCATCAATATCATCAGCCAAGGGATCTTTAACCATAGCAATACTAGGTTCAAATTTAATTTGCTCAGGTGGTGTAGGTGTCTTAGTATTACTCTTACGAACCATAGTTGAAGCTTTGGCATGATCCTTTATCCTAACAGGGAAAGGTGGTTTCTCAATATAAGTAGTAGGAACAATATGATCATTATAAATGATAGTCTTTTCTTCAACTTTAATAGGTGCAACTACTTTTACTTTAGTGGGAGGATTATATTTAAACCACTTCTCCTTAGGGAGGTCAACATAAGTACAAATGATTCACAGAAGGAAGCTACTATCTCATTGTCAAGTCCATATTTAGTGCTAAATTCACGGAAGACATCGGTATCCATAAAAGATTTAACACAATCAAACTTAGGTGTCATACCTGGCTCCTTACCTTCATCGAGACCCCAATCTTCAGAGTTGCGTTTAATTCTTTCCAATAAATCCCATTTGAATTCAATAGTCTTCATCATAAAAGACCCAGCACGGAGCGGTTGTTGAGAGAAAGTCGAGCATAAATTTTTTGAATAATCATTTCTCTTGAGAGCTCATGATTGGGGCATGAATATAACATTGACTTAAGCCTCCCCCAAGCTTGAGCGATGTTTTCTCCTTTGCGACGCCAAAAATTATATATATATATATATATATATATATATATATATATATATATATATATAATTATGATCACGATGAACAAGATGCATAGGATAAAACTTTTGATGAAATTCCAATTTCAAACATTTGTAGTTCCATGATCCCATATCATCACATAGCCTAAACCATGTCAATGCATCTCCCTTAAAAGATAAAGGGAAGACCTTCTTCTTGACAACATCATCGGGCATACCTGCAAGCTTAAATAACCCACAAACTTCATCCACATAGATTAGATGCAAATCGGGATGCAATGTTCCATCTCCTGTAAAAGGATTAGCTAGCAGTTTCTCTATCATACCCGAAGGAATTTCAAAGTAAACATTTTCAGTAGGTTCAGTAGGTTGAGGAGCAACTCTTTGCTCTACTGGTCGGGGTGAAGATACCCCGAACAATCCCCTCAAAGGATTATGTTCCATAGTAACAAGTGACAGTAAATTTTAGCACACTATATAAATCTTTCCTTACCAAGTTCCACTTACCAAAGGCGCTTCACTCCCCGGCAATGGCGCCAGAAAAGAGTCCTGATGACCCACAAGTGTAGGGGGTCTATCATAGTCCTTTCAATAAGTAAGAGTGTCGAACCCAATGAGGAGTAGAAGGAAATGACAAGCGGTTTTCAGTAAGGTATTCTCTGCATGCACTGAAATTATCGGTAACATATAGTTTTATGATAAGGTAATTCATAACGGGTAACAAGCAATGAAAGTAAATAAGGTGCAGCAAGGTGGCCCAATCCTTTTTGTAGCAAAGGACAAGCCTGGACAAATTCTTATATAGAGAAAAGTGCTCCCGGGGACACATGGGAATTATCGTCAAGCTAGTTTTCATCACGCTCATATGATTTGTGTTCGTTACTTTGATAATTTGATATGTGGGTGGACCGGTGCTTGGGTACTGCCCTTTCTTGGACAAGCATCCCACTTATGATTAACCCCTATTGCAAGCATCCGCAACTACAAAAGAAGTATTAAGGTAAACCTAACCATATCATGAAACATGTGGATCCAAATCAGCCCCTTACGAAGCAACGCATAAACTAGGGTTTAAGCTTCTGTCACTCTAGCAACCCATCATCTACTTATTACTTCCCAATATCTTCCTCTAGGCCCAAACAATGGTGAAGTGTCATGTAGTCGATGTTCACATAACACCACTAGAGGAAAGACAACATACATCTCATCAAAATATCGAACGAATACCAAATTCACATGAATACTTATAGCAACACTTCACCCATGTCCTCAGGAACAAACGTAACTACTCACAAGTCATATTCATGTTCATAATCAGAGGGGTATAAATATGAATTAAGGATCTAAACATATGGTCTTCCACCGAATAAACCAACTAGCATCAACTACAAGGAGTAATCAACACTTCTAGCAACCCACAGGTACCAATCTGAGGTTTTGGGACAAAGATTGGATACGAGAGATGAACTAGGGTTTGAGAGGAGATGGTGCTGGTGAAGACGTTGATGGAGATTGACCCCCTCCCGATGAGAGGATCGATGGTGATGATTTCCCCCTCCCGGAGGGATGTTTCCCCAGCAGAACAGCTCCGTCGGAGCCCTAGATTGGTTCCGCCAAGGTTCCGCCTCGTGGCAGGGGTGTTTCATCCCGAAAGCTTGCTTATGATTTTTTCCAGGGTAAAAGACTTCATATAGCAGAAGATGGTCACTGGAAGGCTGCCAGGGGGCCCATGAGGCAGGGGGCGCGTCTAGGGGGTAGGGCGCGCCGCCCACCCTCATGGACGATGGGTGCCCCCCTCTGGTATTTCTTCCGCTCAGTATTTTTATTAATTCCAAAAATGACTTTGTGGAGTTTCAGGACTTTTGGAGTTGTGCAGAATAGGTCTCTAATATTTGCTCCTTTTCCAGCCCAGAATTCCAGCTGCCGGCATTCTCCCTCTTCATGTAAACCTTGTAAAATAAGAGAGAATAGGCATAAGTATTGTGACATAACGTGTAATAACAACCCATAATGCAATAAATATCGATATAAAAGCATGATGCAAAATGGACGTATCAGCAGGGCCTCCAGACAATCTCGCTCACATGGCCGTTCACGGTCTGGGGGTCAGACATCTTGGGGCCGTTCCCTCGAGCGCTAGGGGGCTACCGATACCTCTACATCGCCATCGACAAGTTCACCAAGTGGGCGGAGCTAGAAGTCGTGCGCACCATCCTAGTTGGGCCGGCCGTCAAGTTCATCAGGGGAATTCTGAGCCGGTTTGGGGTCCCTAACCGCATCATCACCGACAACGGCTCGCAGTTCACCAGCAACCTTTTCAAAACATATTGTGCTAACCTTGGAACATAGATATGCTATGCCTCAGTGGCGCACCCACGGAGCAACGGCCAGGCTGAGCGGGCCAATGCAGAAGTCCTGAGGGGCCTCAAGACCAGGACCTTCAATGTAACATCCCAAATTTTCAATTTGGGATGTTATACATTAAATCATCATTGCATATCATATTTTATTGCATTTTGGCTTCATCCTAGAAATTCTACGCAACTCAAGGACCCACGGAGAGAGTTGGGGATTTCGTTGTTTTCACATTTGAGTTTTCTCAAATTTTGAAAAGAGGATCGTTTGATTTTAATTATTTTATTTTCGAATATTTCTTTTATAAAAATATAAGAGAGGGAATAAAATGACTTTCCCAAAATAAAGAAATATTGGAGATTTAATATCAAAATCAAATAAGATTTTATTTCAGAGTTTTATCGCTATTTTATTTGAATTAGGAAAATACGCGTTTTTCAAAATTGCATTTTCGGACCAAATAAATGTCCACCTTGTTCGATATATTTTTAGAGGACGAGGAAAATTTATTTCAGAATTTTTGGAGTCCGTTTAGTATTTATTTTCTTTCTTTTTTTGCACGTCAGAATTGTTTAAAAAAAGGGGAAACCGACTTCGGGCCGTACCCAGCCAGGACACCTCGGGCCGGCCTTTTTAAGCCGCGACCCCGGTGCTCGACAGCCCAGCCGCCCCACGCCCCGAACCCTAACCCTAACCCGCCACCGTCGTCGCGCGCCGACCCCGTCGCCCCGCCGCCCGACCTCGCCGGAGCCCCTCACTGCCGACCCGTCGGACCCGCCGGAGGTAGCCCCACCGCCACCGCGGTTTTCGAGAGAAAACCATCGGATTTTTTTTTGGAACCTCGGTTTAATTTTTTTTAGATCGGTTCGTCGGTTTTTCTTGGTTTAGTTTATTTTGCGGACGTTCGTCCGTACGTTCGTTTTAACGAACGGTTTTCATCGTTTAGCCACAGACAGCGAACGTTCGTTCGTTAGCCTGTTTGTCAGTTTTTCTTTTTCTAGGGTTTTCCGCGATTATTTTCGATTGCGATTTCTGACGCGATTTTCGTTTTTGTTTATCTTTTCGCTCGTTTATCGGAATCAGGCGATTCAAGCGCCTAGAGTTTCGTCTCGAAACCCTCTTTCTTTTTAACCAACTTGAACTAGATTTTGCTACAATAAAATTTGACTTGAGTCTAGATTAGTAAATGAAGCTTGTTGTTTTTCGCAGTTGAGTTTCCTTGCTTCGTTTGATTTATTTCTTTTTGCAAACCGAAGTTCTTCAGTTGAACTTTCTGGTTAGATCTCTTATTTGAGTTTTACCCATGCTTCTAGTTGAGTGCTTATTGTATGCTTGTTTGTTTGCGATAGAGTACTCGGAGTGCGCAGCGTGCTACTACGAGTCTCTAGGTTTCCCGGATCATCAACAAGGCAAGTAACACTTTGATCATACCTCTTTACTACCCATTTTTATTGCACTAGATCAACCCTCAAACAATTGCATGGTTAGGATCTGATTAACATGTGGGTTTTGGGAAGTAGATGAGGTAGTACCTATTGTCCTGTTTTTTATCAAACCTTCGGGAGTTACTTCTACGTTGGTTATACATTGCTATGCTATGCTTGTAGACGTGGATTGGGTGAGTGTATCCATGACAAATGTGAGTTTGTTAATTAATGGTTAACTTAAGGTGACAACTTTAATTCACATCTGGGTGGATTGAGGCACCTAGGGAACCCAATGTTGCCTGTATTTTTGGAAATCCTGGGGTTCTGTGTGATTCTCCTATGGACCGCCACCCAGGCTCAAAGGGATCATAAGATTATTTCATGCTAGAAACTTCTGTGTGCAACCACAAGCTATTACGGGCTCTAGCATAGTTGAGTACATTGCAAGACCTCTTTCAGTGGTGGGCTAGCAGATGTAGGGGAAAGTAGGTGTAACTGTCCACCCAGAGTAAAGAGTTATTGTTTCAGAAAACTGTGTCTCGTTTCTCTGACCATGGATGTATTCGAGTCTTGTGGGAGAAGTGCGCAAACCTCTGCAGAGTGTACAAACTAATCATGGTTAGTCGTGTCCCCGGTTATGGACGTCTTGAGTATCCAGTTCTTGGATTATCATGTTGATCTCATCATGTTACTTAATTTAATTTTGATTAGGTTTAATGATGATGCTTAATTGGGATTGAGTTGGAGGAACCTTCTCAATGTTTAACAACCACCATGATAGTTAAATAAAGTTTGTTCCTTTGTTGTAGGGGAAAATTGGCTTTATGCAAAACTGTAACCATAGAGCTTTCCACCAGCCATATATGCATGTAGTGATAGCATTATTCCTGTTCATTACTCTCTATCTGTTACATGACAGCATATTCCATGTGCTGACCCGTTTTCGGGCTGCAACGTTCATGTTGCAGACTTTTCAAACGATGAGTAAGGTGCCTTAGGTCGTGATCTTTCACTCAGTGATGCCGTTGGAGTTGATGGACTCACTTTATCTTCCAAGCCTTCCGCTGTTATCGTTTTAGATGGCCTTAGGCCATATTTATTGTAATAAGTTCTCTTTTGAGACATTCGATGTAATAAGTGTGTGAGTGCTACTCTGTTATAAATCCTTCAAGTACTGTGTGTGTCAGCATTAGCGATCCAGGGATGACACTGATGCACAGATATCAGACTGTTTGAGGTCTGGTCGCTACATTCAAGAAGAAGCTCGAGGCTTGCGGCAGGGGCTGGCTCGACGAGCTGCAGTCCGTGTTGTGGTCCATCCTTACCACCGCAACCAAGCCAACAGGAGAGACGTCTTTCTTCCTCATCTATGGAGCAAAAGTGGTTCTCCCTCACAAGGTCAAGCATTGCTCCACACGGGTCCTGGCGTTCGACGAGGCGCGCGAGGACGCCACACGGGGGATGGATCTCGTGCTGGGGGAGGAACGCTACCGTCAAGCCTCGCTCTAGGAGGCGAGGTACCAGCAGGCGTTGTGGCGATACCACTGTCGCAGCGTCCGCCCCAAGACGTTAGAGGTGGGCGACCTCGTCCTGAGGCGGGTGCGCCAGGAAGGGGCTGCACAAGCTCTCTCCCATGTGGGAGTGGCCATTTAGGATTGCCCGTGTCTCCAGGCATGGCACCGCGCCCTTGGAGACATGGGACGGGGTCCCTATCCAGAATGCGTGGAACATCCAGCACCTCCGGAAGTTCTACCCCTGAAGAAAGGCTCCGCCTTGTGAAGCAAGGCTCCGGCCTATGAAGGTCTCCGCTCATGACACTCTCACGTAATAATGAGTGGGGTTGTACACGCTTCAGAGTCTCCTCAGAGTCGCCCTGGGGCCTCATGGGGGCTCCCTCCCACATCTTAGTGGCAGCACTTAGCTCTGCGTTGGTGAGAAGACTAGATTAGGTGCCGGACGCGGCTGTTCATTTGCTTTCTGAAGTTGCTTGCAGTTTTTAGTGATATTTCAATGGATTTGGTATTTTCAAACTCTGGCTCCTCGAGCTGTTTCCTTCTCCTAAGCTGTTTTTGGGCTGAGGGCATGAGAGAGGTGGCAGTCTCCCGTCACTTCCTCTTGTGCGCCTCACGCATGGGGCTAGGCGGGTGTGTGCACCTCGGGCCTGCCCTTGCGCGCGCACACCGCGCCGAACCCTGGTGCTTCGGCTTCATCCTCGCGAGGAGCCCTTGATCAAGCTCACGGGCACCGGCACCCCTCATATCCGTGCCCCTCGGGCAGCATGACACGGTGCATCAAGTCCGAGTTAATCTATGGCAGGGGGCTCGCATAGGGTGGAGTGAGCCACTCGTCAGTTTTTTCCCTTCCTTTGCAAGCAGCCCTGCAGCGACTCCGCAGCGGCTCCTGAGATCCCAAGGCATCTCCTGGGGTCTGCAACCCACGGTTCCCCGGAAAGGGGGCTCCGTCGGGTATCTAAGGCCAGGTTTTTGCGAGGCGGAAAACTACTACGCACGTATCAAGCTAAGTTTTCCTACCTTAGCTTACTCAGTTCGCAAACGTTACAACACAGCATCAAGATAGCAAGCGTAGCATAAAGGGCATAACTACCATAGTTCATTACATGCCCCTACAGGGTACATCTTTCTTCTTTTTCAAATTACAAGAGAAAGGAAAGGCTAAACAAAGAGGGCCCGTAGGCGTACGAGCTCGGCACCAGCGCCGCATCCTCAAGCAGCACCTCAAGGTGGCCCGGCGCTTCACCAGTTCTCCCATAGGCGACCTGGGGCTGCCGGTCTTGAGTCCAAGTTCGTCGGCCCCCAGCCTCACGCCGGGCTCCTCTCCAGCTTCTGGAGCGCCGCGGTAGGATGAACCACCAACGCCCTCGACCCGAGCACGACGACGCTGAGGCTGGTCGTAGCCGCCACTGCTCGAGCTCTCATCCGAGGAAGAGCTGCCGTCGCAAGAGGAGGAGCGCGTGCCGCCAAGACCAAGCTCGCCTTCGCCACCATCGTCGTCGCTGCCATCCTCCGGGCAGCACCACATGCGGCGGTCGTCCTCCCTGAACACCCTCACATAGAGGGTCGACAGGCCGTCATACTTGAAGTGGAGGATACACCTTTCCGCCCAGGCCACGCGTGCGGGCGAAAGTCTGCCAGGCGCGGGTCAGGACCATGCTGCCGGAGCTGGCGACCTCCGCACCAACCCACGAAGCTTTGCTGCTGCAGCTTTCGGCCTGCAGTCAGAGACCATCAAGCCCCGAGGAAGGAAGCTCACCGGAGAAGAAACGTGGAAGCCGGAGCGAGGTGCCGGCCGGGCTCTCCGACCACACCATCAATTCAGGGAGCATGTCCAGCAAAGAGAAGGGCGGGCGCACGATCACGGCGCGCCTCCCTTCGTCATGGGGGCTGCTCCGAAGCCGGTGGCCCTCGCTGCAAGAAGAAGTGGCACCGCGGGCACCAAGAGGAGTGCCGGCTCTAGGGGGTGCGCGCCCTCGCCCCCTAGGGGCTGCCGCAGGAGCCACGGGATGCTTGCGGGGACGACCACGACCTCTCTTGGGAGGCGGAGCGGCAGGCCCCTCCTTGGAAGCCTTCCCCTTCTCGACCGCTAAAAACCTCCTCGGCGACGCCATGGGAGCAAGATGGAGAAGAGGAGAAGCAGGCGGGAGCAAGACGAAGGAGAGATGGGCAAGGGGTTCTGCCCCTCCCCCACATTTATAGCCAAGGGAGGCCAACCGCTGGCCTCCATGACCTCGCGCCATCATGATCTTCTGCATGCTGCATCGTCCCGTCAAGTCGAACAGTTACCGAGGTAGCGTGGGGAAACGGAGTCTCCCACGTCCCATCAACCGCCATGTGTCACCAAGGGCGCAGGCGGTTAGGGCCCATGGAGCTCCTCACCTGCCCTTTGGCTTCGCCTGGAAGCCAAGTCCGAGCGCGCCTTGGGCCCGGGGGCTACTGTCGGCGTTCTGAATATGGGGGTATCCAACCCTGCCTGCCTGCGGCCACCGCGTGGCTCCATCAACGGCCTGGTACGGCCCAACTTCAGCATCGACAACTCAAGACCCTTGCGAAGGGCCAAGCCTCGCGAAGGGGACAATGCCAAGACCCCCGAGAGGCGGAGAGTTCCATGCAAGGTATACCTCACGAGGCTCAGCTGACGTGAGCCATGACGACCAAGGCCAGGCGGGCGCAGAGCGCAGGTTTCCTCTTTGGTGCAAAGGAGGCAAGCCACAGGCGCGGAGTCCCGAGGAATCAGCCAAAGGTTTCCATTCTGGTGCAACAAGACCAAGACCGCCAGGACGGCAGGACGGAGGTCATCGACGAGCCCACCGCAGCGTCACGACCAGAGGCTTTTCGCATGTGAAGACTACTTTTGTCAGGATAAGTTGTACTACTTGTCCCCTTTCAAATCCGGTCGTTGTGGGATCCCTTCCCGCCAACATTTGGGAAGAGGACCAAGGCCACTATAAATAGGACTTAGCCACCACCATATAGGGCAATTGAATCGGGTCTGGTTTACATCCCCTCAGCTCTGCCGAGCTCAAGAACACCTCACCTCCTGAGGCCAGTTCATCCACTCTACTAGTTCATCCTCAGCCCTTCGATGCAATCCACCAAAACGCTGGAGTAGGGTATTACACCGCAAGGTGACCCGAACCAGGATAAACTGTTGTGTCTCTTTGTTTCTTTGAGCTTGTCGCGCTAGGCTTAGGAGGATCATGAGTAGGCAGGCTGGGTAGGTTGAGATCTCCGCACGCACCCGAGAGTTCGAACCTCTCAAGGGTTTGCGAAACCCGCAATCCGACATATTATATTTAAGGTGATTCATACTTCTGGTGAAACTTTATAATAGATCTGAATCATTTTCAAAAGAAAAAAAGTGTGGTGTAGATTCTCTTCACCTTTGTAATGTATGATCTAGATCCATCAAAATAAATGGTGTAAATGGATCATTTTCCTTTCTCTTAACCAATGTAATCTTGTCCACATAAATGTACCTTGATATTGCAGGTGGTTTGTTCATATTTACTTGTTTTTAGGTTGCATATAGCCATACACCATACATTGATGTAGAATGTGCCTAACAACTAGAGGGTCCCCTGTAGAGAAGAAAAGAAGAGGCATAATGATAAAGTCGACACTTTAACCAAACAAGACATCAAGTGAAAGGAATGTTTAGCAGGAAGAGAGAGTAATTTCGCCAATCTCATGGTCATGAACTATTGACAAAGACCTCCGAAGACATGTTGTCTCCCTTAGTGCATGATCTTAATTTCACAGATTAAAGGTATCTAATGTGTCACTTGTAAAACATTTCTTCTACTTGCAAGATTTCACACAAGTGTGGCAAGGGCATTGTCTTCTCCTTCGGGGAGTACCTGGCAAAACCTGCTGCTGAAAAATCCTTGTAAAAACATCTATTTGAATAGTAAACCTTATTTTGTCATATAACTCAACGATTTATCCACGCCTAACATGTACGTATACTTCCTCTCTTTTTCATGTCCTTTTGCCATGACAAATTGTATGTGTACGATGTCCACTGCAAAAGCATTTTACAAGAACAAATAAAAAAATCTTTATTCTTTTGGCCTAAAAAGGATGAGATTCCAACTGTGTCACCTAATGCCATACAAACAGTTTCGAATCTATTCTTTCTCGTAGTTGGTATAGTAGAAGCTTCCCGTGTCCAATTATTGCTCCTAATTAAACTTGAATATGTTGCTCCCTTTTTGCCATACATTTCGTTGATCCACCGACTAAAATCTGGAGTATGTCTTTGGCTTGACTTGTGTTAGCTCACCAAACACCTCTGATCGATACTGATGTTGATAACAGCATGGTGTGGAGAAGAAATGAAGACTTTGGGTACTTTCTTGTGGGAAGTAGTTAGAATGATCGTTCACATTTAGTCCATCGTTCAATTGTTGTTTATTCCAGTAGGGACCGTTCCTAAATACTTCCTTCGTCCGAAAATACTTGTCATCAAAATGGATAAAAAGAGATATATCTAGATGTATTTTAGTTTTAAATACATTTTTTTTATCCATTTTGATGACAAGTATTTTCGGACAGAGGGAGTATAAGTCTTTTTAGAGATTTCAACAAGGGATTACATACGGAGCAAAATGAGTGAATCTACACTTTAAAATATGTCTATATACATCTGTATGTTGTAGTTCATTTGAAACCATTAAAAAGACTTATATTCAGGAACGGAGGGAGTACTACGTGTTTTTTTTTGCGAATAAGAGATGTACTATGGTATGAACCAAAATATTCTCTCACGCCCGCTTAGTTTTCATGGGTATATGAAAAAGGTAAACACAAACACTCTTTATTTCTTCATTCTCTTGTAATGTACTCCTGCTGTTGCAGCAAGAACATGGCGCATGATCGTACAATCAGGATGTAAACGAGCAACAGGCGGTGCCCGTCGGTCTTATCCTGATCTTCCATGGACAGACGAAGAGAAACATGGAATCACACTCGCTGTTTGCTCCACTGTGTTTGCTTGATGTATAAGGTACTCTCCATCCTTCTTTCTTGTTTACAATTTTATAAGGTACTCTCCATCACTCACTCACTTATTCATGTGCGCTGATCGTATTGAGTGGCCAAGGAGAGGAAAGGAAATGGTGAAGAAAAGATGAAAGAAAGCTCAAAAGGAGGGTATACTAAAAGATAAAATCAACAGAAAGCTCGGAATTATCACTAACTAACAAAGTAACAATCGTGTCCTAAAGAAGGGGATGGCCCGGGTTGTTAGAAACCTCTAATCATGCTCGTGGTTGCACTAACAAACTCTGTCCTTGGAAAGTAATCAGGCTTTCTTTTCCAGCTGATTCACTATGTTTGTCTCAGATCGTCGGCATGTGACACACGCGAACTACCGCCCATGACCATGCATGGCACAGTGCTGGTGTCACTTTGACAGGAGGCCATCCAAACCCTAGCGGACTCGGAAAACGCCCTACAAAGCGCTTAAGTGCATAGTCATGCATAATTAGTAGGCCAGGCATGGGCTCTTACTCTGACCACGTTTGGTGAGTCAAGATTTGCGATGACGCTGACAGCACCCATCGGCCGTTAGAAAACGCTTACCAACAACACATCTTGGCACCAACTCCCAACCCAATCTGGCTTGTGATCGGCGTTATCCATCCACTCCTTTAGTCCTTTTATCGGTAAGTGAGCACTGGTAGGGCTTCGTTTCTTCCTCCGTTGCGATAAGCACCGGTAGGGATTTGGTAGTAGCTATGATAGAACTCCGGTGGTTGCATGTAGATGATCTAATCCGGTGGGTGCTCCTGCCCCTCCTATGCTAAACAAGTAGTACTAGATGATTAGATCGCATAATACATGTCACTTACTGTCTACACACTGATGTGCTCTTTGAGAGCTTCTTCAATTAACTGGAGAAGATGTCGTGCACGAATCATTCTGCCGTCAATTTAAGACAGTAGTGACTCTGATGGCACCAGCCACTTTTCATGACAAATATTCTTCTCTCTTTTCTAGGATAAGAACTCTGTTTCTTTTTCCAAAAGGTTTTCTCTTCTTATTAGGGCAAAATGGCCTTTCGTAGTGCATAAGCAGAACCAGTATGTGTGTGCACACATGATTAAATATCGCAAATTTGTAACTTTTGCCCTCTGCAAGTAGGCAACTTAAACAACAGCAGCTCCTCTTTTCAGGTCGAAAGGTGCCTTGCAGCTCAATCGTCTACCCATCTTCAACGTACATAGGGAATTATGATGAGCCGAACATGTGCTGGGGGGAATACGGTGCCACTAGCAGTAGAGCACGCTGGATTATGTAGCTAAACGTGATTGACCGCACTTGATCTTAACCATGGCAACGCTCATTGCTGTGTGCAGAAGCAATTGGCCGGGTTCAACTGCCTCCGGACACCGGACAGTGTCGTGCACATTTAGCCACTGCTCGTGGAACTACCAGCATGTCAGTATGGGACAATCCTGCAGCTTTTTTGAGTGTCAACAAGCTTGCAGTACTCAGTTTCTGTACGAGCAAGCCCTCGTAACAGAAATGTTTTTTCTTCATTTTGGCAACTGAAATGTTTGTCAGACTCTTTATAGATGCAGCTAAAATCTCAACAGCTCGAAAACATATACAGCAGCTTTGGGAAGAAGGCACAAGCAGCATTGATCTGCATGACAGCAGGATCACCTGAAAGACTCCACATTGAGCCACAGATTCTAAAATTCTACCAGCACTGCACAGCCGCCAAACAAGTCAAGGATACAGACAGGGGCACTATCAATTAAATTAATGTTCAGGTCCAAACCTGTACACTGCTATATGATACACTGAAAGAGAAAAAAAAACGAGTCAGGCGCATAATTATACATGCATGCAAGAACCCTAGGTGCTGGTTATCATGTCTATTTCAAGGTTTGGTTTTCACCCTCTTTTTTCTTCTTTCCCCTCCTGCCTATCAACACGCCATGCCTATCCGATGATGATACCTATGTGCAACTTGCAACTCCGCTGCATTAAATATGAAATGATGCACAATGGGAGGGAGCAAGAAATCATGTATGGGGTCAAAAGAATGCCCAAGGCTATGAACAAAAGCCGCCATTAGAAGCTTCCGTCGGTGATGGGGTATCATCGAGAATAACATCAGCAGGGTCCCCGACCCAAAGTCTGTCCCTCCACCGAAACTTGATCCTCAGCTTCCCATTTGCATCCACACCTATAACCTCACCTTTGCTCGCATATGTCTCCATGCCCCATCCCCACCTCGGGGCAACAAGACCAGGTCGGATCCGTACTCTGTCGCCTTGCCGGAAGGGCCTAACCTTCTCCACCTCCCAACCTTTGCATAACCATAGTCTCTCGCAGAAACAGAAAGAAACCCAGAGCTCCCCATCCCCGGCCCTGTGGGCCACCCCTATGCTGTTGTGGTTCACATCACCCCATTGATATGTGGGGGTTACAACCGAGTCCTTAACCTTTACCCAGTCTCCAATGCAGACTTCCTCCTCTTCCACCACTTTCTCCACCTCGGCTGGGTCTATCAACCAAGCCCTCGCACCAGCTGGTGTGTGAATCCTTAGCTTCCCATCAGCATCAATAGATGAGATGGTCCCTATACTTGAATGATTATGATTAGACCAACCAAATCTTGGCTGACGGATACAACCTCTGATCCGCACACGCTGCCCAACGACAAACCTGCTGACTCCTTCAAGCTGGCTAGAAAACCCTATCCACCTTTCCTGCTCACCGCAAAATGCCACATGAATAGTTCCATCCCAAGCATCATCTTCATATCCAATCCCATGCACCACCCCGATGCTACCTGGTTTGAGTGACTTCCAGTCATCCGCATCGTTCTTCAGCCTTACCCAGTCTCCAACCTCAAAGACTTGCTCAATCTCAAGATCTGCAGGATCACCTCTCCACAACCCAGGCACACCAAAGATGGCCACCCTTACTTCTCCATCAGCATGTACACCAGCAATTATGCCTCTCGAATCAGGCTTTGCATCTCTCCAACCCCATCTCGGCTCTGAAATTCCAGCACGGAACCGAACATGAAGGCCAATCTTAAAGGACTGTACTTTCTCAATGTCTGTGTTATGAGTTAACCATTTCCCTTTCCTGAAACAACCTGCCAACTCCAAGTAACCAGAGTCCTGAATGCTATGGACCACTGCTATGCTTATTTTTCCAACACTGTTCCAATCATAAGTAGGTCTGCTCCCAATACTTGGCTTCAAGCGCACCCAGTCTCCAACCTCAAAAGCTGAGAGCCTCTCAGCATCACCTGGAGCGACCTTCCACAGGCTATTTCTACCAGAAACCTTGACATTTAAAGTGCCATCCATGTCTATCCTCGAGATAGCCCCAATGGTTGCTGCAGTTTCATTTGACCATCCAAGGCGTGGCTCAGATATGGAAGGCAACACATGAACCTTTTCGCCCACTTCAAATGGCTGCGCCTTCTCTATGTCTGCTACCGAACAAAGGAAAAGTTTGCTCCTGAAGCAGAAAGCAACACCCATGTCACCATCTTCTTCCAGACTATGAACTACACCGATACTGCTACGAGTCACATCCTCCCAGCCATATTTTGGGGATGGGACTGTTGCTTTGACTCTAACCCAATCACCAACCTGCAAGCACAAACAGAAGATGAGGATCTAGGATTTGCTCTACAAATATCAAGGACAAAGAATAGTTCTAACACTAAACAGCAAAAAAACAGAAGTACCTAATTCAGGGGAAATTAGGAAGCTTCATACCTTAAAATCATCGATCTTCTCCATGTCTGATGGATCCGCCTGCCAAGATGCAGATCGATTAGGGATATCAATTATGAGCAGACCATCACTCTCGATGTCGATTATTTTTCCCACGCTGTGATGAGTTTCACCACCCCAGCCGTATCTGGGCTCTGCAATAGATCTCTTTACGCACACTTGGTGTCCAATCTGGGAAGTAAGCAAATAAAAGAATATCACACAAAGCAAAATCGAAACAGGACAGAAAATATCTCATAGCGCAGTCAGATCTAGCCAGTTAAGATAAACCTTTACAAAATTGACTAACCAATTATTACAGTAAAAGATTTCTGCCGTGGTTTTAACGAGAGGTTGTTGTTTAGTTAGTCCAATAAAAAGTGCACACAAATACTCATGCAACACCAAACAAACTCCGCTTCATGATAAAGACATCTGAGTATGGAGTTGCTGACCTCACGAGAACAAGTGGTATAAGTACAAAACAAATACCTTGAAGGGGTCTACATGTTCGACCTCCTCTGGCTCACAGAGCCATGGATTGGACAGATAGCAGAGGCCCAGTAGGAGGCTGCTGTCTGGTCTGATAGAGTATACAACACCAACGCTTCCAGGAGTAATAGATTCCATGCCATGTACGGCAACCGTTAGTGAGGGACGAATCCGGACCCAGTTGCCAACCTTATATTCTTCAACCCTTTCAATTTCAGCAGGATCAGCCCTCCATCCCCTGGAAGCTCCTGGAAAACCAACTCTCAAGATTCCATCATCATCGACACAGAGAACTGTGCCAATGCTATCTCGTGACTGACCACGCCATCCAAATCTGGAGAGATAAAAGGATTATTAGAAGACCATTCATTTCCACAAACAGAAAGGTTAACGAAGTACATTGTGTTTTTCTTTGTCTTCACAGATCATTAGGTTGGATACTTAATAGATATGCAGTAAGAACTAACTTATATTGAAAGATTAAGATACTGACATGCAAATGACAATCCATAAATTTTTTGCGAGAAATTCAAATGGCAATCACATATTCCAACATTACACTTCAAGCTTTACGTTTGGCAATAGGCAGAAGCACAGAACTCTGTTTTGCAAATAGATACCATTTGCAGGCTATGATCATTTTGACCACATGTGATTAGAGACAATCCTGGTACATCAGTTTAAATTAAATAACACAACATATTCAGAACATATATCAGACTGGGAAGGTCTCCGCCAAGTTTTTGGTTTAATGGATCCTAAACCTACAAATATACAGCATGATTAGCACCCATAACCTAGCACAGACGATGGAATGTATGGAGTACCACGAAATTTATCTGCAGTTAGTATCAGTTGGGTCATTTACTAGATTTAAAAAAAATGAAATCTCGAAACTGTAGTGCCGGTTTAAAAAACAAAAGTATCACACCGTCGTTCCTGTGTCGAACAAAGAGCGACTCTTCGTCCGCGGCCTGGCCAAAGAGGGGCTCTTTTTGTCAAGTAAAGGCCGAAGAGGCCCTTTACATCCACCTATGGGCCGAAGAGTGACTATCCGTTTGCACTTGAGCTGAAGAGGTACTCTTTGTTAGAACCTCGAACTAAGAGTTCTTTCTACCCATGCAGTCACACGCTTGTACATCCCCTGCGCATCAGAGCTTCTCCTGGTCAAACCCTCACGCCACCAGGACCGCATAGACAAGGAGAATCCATTCAGACGAAGAGCCATTTGAACTACACCTTTCAATCTACACCGACCATCGCAAGCCTACATCGTGCTCGGTGAGAAATTTTCCACTTAATCACACACAACTACTCATCTAGATGCCGCCAAACTCCTAGATATTGCCCCTTGTCATATTGTAGAATTGACAGAGTTGGCAACATCCAGTTCACGTCCGTGGGTGGCACAGATCATGGTGTGCACGACCAATGACAACAATAGGATGAGGCACGATTTCTACGAGGTTGGCAGCATCTAGATGAGTAGATGGATGAGAGTAATTGGAAAATTTCTCACTGAGCGCAATGTAGGCTTGCGACAGCCGATGTAGATTTTAAGGTGAAATTTATTTTTCACGATGCACGATTCGAGCCATTCTTCGTCTGAATGGATTCTCGTCATCGATACGGTCCTGACGGCATGAGGGTTCGGCCAAGGGAGCTCCGGAGTGGCAGGGACGCGAGTTTGCCGTACCTCACTGTAGCTGTAATATTTTCATTCAGGATTCAAACGAAGATTGCCTATTCGGCCCACACATAGACAAAAAGGGCCTCTTTGGCCCATACACAGACGAAGAGTCACTCTTCGTTCGATATGGGAACGACAGGGTGATACTTTTGAAATTTCTGAAATCGGGACGTTTCGTAAAAAAAAATCATTCACTAGCAGGTGCCTACAAATAGACGGTGCAGAAACTCAATCATACTCCCTCTGGTCCAAAATTTAAGACCTGTACATATTGTCAGAAGTCAAGATTTTGTATGTTTGATCAAGTTCATATTAAAAAATCAACATCTACAATATACCAAATCGGGTATTAGATCCATCATGAAATATATTATATTCACATTTTATTTGTTTAATATTGTAGATTTCATAGTTTTTCTGTGAACTTGGTCAAACTTTAACATGTTTGATATTTCATATGGTGTCTGTCCATTTTAATTATCTTATTGCCCAGATAAACCACAAAAATGTTCACCATGCTTCCAAACAGGGAAGTGAAGCACAGAACCACTGCAACAAAATAAATATTATCCCATAAACACACTAAGCATGGCTTTCTCCAGTTCACTGGTAGACAAAAGCCATGTAAGGTGTAGTACTGGAAGTAGGGAGCATCGAAGTTCATTTACCTTGGCTCTAAAATATCAGCTTTGAGCTGCACATGCTGGCCCCTATTCAATGGAATGACCTTGATAACTTCACTGGTCAAAACACGAGCTTCTCCAGAGCAAAATGACACAATAAGGTGGTCATTGTCAACAATAGACTGGACAAAGCCAATGCTTTTGGGTCCAGCACCTTGCCAGCCAAAATCCGGAGAGGTAACTGTTCTTCTAAACTTAACCCAATCCGCAACCTCATATCTGGTTATAGAATTAAGTAAACGCATTAAAGATGATCTTGCAATAATGTGCATTCACAAGGACCAGGTAAAAGAACATAGCAATTTGGCTCAAGGTATTAAATTTGGAAGTAATAAAAATTAACATCAGACCTAATACGGATCATCAAGGAAACAGCTAAAAACCTAGTGCAAATAATGCAAAAAGATATATAAAAGCAATAAGACATGAGTTCCTTACATGGTTGGGGAAAGATGAACACCTTTATCTTCAAGTTTTTCCATCAGTTCTTCAGAAATCCATTCTCGTGGGAGCCTCTCAAGAAAATCTCGCAGTGTCCAACCTCTGTAATTAATAGGAATAATATTCAAACTTGAAAACATATGATGTAAAAAGTTTGCACAAAACAAACTAACCCATGGTACCATTTTACTCACACAACCAAACATAAAAGCAAGTACAAGAAGATAACTTCAAACAGCCTTGCCGCAAAGGACTTTGAATAAATGGGGATACTCCCTCCGTCCCATAATATAAGATCGTTTTTAACACTAGTGTAGTGTCAAAAACGCTCTTATATTATGGGACGGAGGGAGTAGTTACTTAAGCAACTAAATGTCAGTTTCATGTCATGTTCGTTAGTGTTTTCTCGCGATACAACAAGAGTTTGGCGTATCCTGAGTTCCTGACAGAAGGACTCCTCAAAAAAAGAAGAGCAAAACATTTACACTCTTCCTCACCACAAGCGGCCGTAAGAAATAGGGATAATTAAGCGTTCAATAGTAACTTGCCTGTGGTTTCTCACATCAACAGCAGGTGATGGATGCTCCAGCATTTGAACAACCCAAGTCAGGTTTTCCCGAATCATTTTGGATGCATCAGCAGCTATGTGAAAGGAATTATCACCGTCGTCATCCTGATATAACCAAATAGCACAGCATTATAAATAGACATGAACACTTGCTGTTGACACAATGGTAACAAAATCAGGTTTTGAAGAAAATATAAGCAGTAACAACAAGATTATGTCAGAACTCCAGTTCTGCATACAATACCTACAAACCATGAGAGGGGTCAGGAGAACCAAAGGAAGGTAAAGGAAAAACATAGGAGACAAGGGAGTACATTCCAAATTCAGAGGACTAATTTATACATCAATGAGACAGTAAACTCAGCTCATGTAAGTTATTCATGGTATTTAGATCATGATTATCAGCATGCATTTCTGAACTTTAGTACGGCATAGAAATGTTCTAGCAGAAAACCCAATCCTAAAAGAAAATCTATACGACAAGAGAGCTTAAAAACATCGATAATCAACAGCACTCAGTACAAGTAAATCAGGCCTAACTGAATCTTGTGGATCGGTAAGTTGGCATGTAAATAGAAAGCCCATGATGCCCATTATTTAAAAAAAAAAAGATGTGTTTGCATGTTTGACTTGCAACTACTCCCTCCGTCTCAAAATAAGTGTCTCAACTTTATACTAACTTTAGTGCAAAGTTGTACTCCCTCCGTCCGGAAATACTTGTCCAAGGAATGGATGTATCTAGATGTATTTTAGTTCTAGATATACCCATTTGTATCCATTTCTATGACAAGTATTTCCGGACAGAGGGAGTACTAAGGTTAAGACACTTATTTTGGGACGGAGATATTAGATAACAAAAGAACTAATGTCCAAGGATTCAACAGTGACCCTGGTACTTGATAGAGATGTCTAACTCAGTGAAACTTGATATCTTCGGTGTGCAAATGCCTGGGAAGTAAAATTGGGATGCTCACACATTTGGATTCAAATATATAGCAGAGTGTTTCTTGGTAGGTTCATGAGGAGAAAATGGTTGCTGGTGACTGCAGAACTACTTCAAGTTAGGGCATGTACAAAGTCATCTAGTCAGCCGTCTGTAACATTGGACACGTAGGAAAAGAAGTGACATGGGGGAGAGAGAAAAGGGAGAACGCTCGAGCCTGTCTGCAGAAATATCAACCGTCTACTCCCTTGTAAATCGCTGCTTATAGACGGCTTTTTTCCCGTTGTACAAGCCCGTCGCATGTCATGGGCCCTATATCTAGATAGCCGTCATCTGCACTAATGTACGAGCAGTTGGAGTATTTACAGCAGACGCCCGGTTGTACGCTTATTTTTGACGGTGTCTATAGCTGATGTGTACATATCCTCTAGATAGCCGCCGTCTGCACTGATGTACTTGCCCTTAGAGCTTCCCTTATACAGGCTGCTATATCCCAGTAATTAGAGACAGTATTTCTTTTTTTTTTCTTCTTTTCTACTGTTAAGTAATCCTTTCTAGAGTAAATTATTAAAAAAAGTACGTTAGCAAGGTCCTCATGACTGCTCTCAAGTCACAGACAAACACATACATTTGGCTGAACAGCTTGTTACTGTCTATAATTCGAAATGTTATAAGGTGAACTCATGATGCAAATCACATAAATGATAAATTGGAAGAGTACAGAACTAAATCGCATGTTGGGAACGGCTCCCATTTAGTAGCATTACCACATAACTCCTAATATCCACTTGGCCACTTGCGCGGGAGAGATTTTTTTTAACTTGGCTTCTAGACTTATCTGATTGTCTTTTGAAATGACTGAAAAAAAGACTAAGCCACAATACCTGTAGATTACAATCTGCCCCAGCAGCTAAAAGCAAGCCAACACATGAGTTTGCACCTCTGTTCAATGCAACATGAAGTGGTGTTGTGTTCTGAGCATTTCTTATATTTACATCGACTCCAGCATCAAGAATAATCTGCCATAAGATACAAAGAGAAAACAAGTCTTATTTCGATACAGAAAACATAACAGCAAAAGAGTGTAGGAAAAATGTAACCAACAAATAACCTTTACCTTTACCAATTCTGCATCGTTGATCATTGCTGCAGTATGCAATGCAGTTCGGCAATGTGGGTCATCTTGTGCTGTAGGATCAGCACCGACAGCCAGCAATATTCTTACCAGCTCTTGGCCCTCTAGCAAATACAAACCACATACACTATCAGGACAATCGTGGTATGTAATGGATAAAGGCAGGCTTCTGTGCTGTCTATTGTGCCATTATCTTAAGGAACTGACTTAACAAGATTCGCTGTTACGGTATCTTTTGAGGGTGATATGAGTAATTGAGCAATTACCTTTCTCGTGCTCCTTTTTAAGAGCAGCTGCCATGCACAAAGCTGTTCCAACAGGGCTAGGTACATCAACTGCTTCAACTATCTGCTCTTTCGATGCAACTTCGACCCATCTTTTCACCAAACTGGCGTTCCACGTCTCGATACATAAATGCAATGGCCTATTAATCATAAGAGAATGATGTCACGGTATAGAAAAAAATTAGACAGATAAAGCACCAAATGGAAGATCCCAAGCTGCAGCGGCTCAAATGAATTAACAGAAAACATTGACAGATGCATCCAAAACCTAAGTTCCCAGCTCACTATTTCCACTTATTGTATGTATATCCTTACGTCTTATTCTGGGAATTTGGTATGCTCATAGAACTGCAACCTCCATTTTCCAGTATGACAATAGCACAGTCGGTATATCTCTTGGCCACAGCAATATGCAGAATAGATTCACCTTCTCCATCTACTGCATTAGGATCAGCTCCAGCCATGAGCAATTCCTGCATAACACATAGAAAGATTCTAAAAATAGGAACCAGCTTATCTCAAAACATAGATGAACATGATGACGTACTTGCATGCACTCTGGTTGACCATGATGAGCACAGATATGTGCAAGAGAAGGACCAAGGCCTTCTCTTAGCATAGAATTAACATTAGCAGATCTCCTTATAAGTGCACGAACACATTCTGGAGAGCCAGCAGCCAAAGCAAATACAATTGGAGGGCTTTCATCCTTGTCTAATATGTCTACGTTCTGTTGGTAAGCTACAATAGCTTCCACAAGCTCTGCCGAGCCTCTACGGCATGCTAAATGCAATGCAGTGTATCCATCTGTATTTTGTGCTTCTAAGAGGGAATGAATTAAACTAGAATTTTCCATTGAGGCGGCCTCTGCAAGTAGATCCCTGCCAGACGCAAAAAAAAATAGTGTTAATACAGTACAGCTATAGCTCTATAAGTAGCCATAAGAAGTTGCTAAGAGCTAACCTAACACCAGTAGCATTGCCTTCGCACACAAGATGATGTAAAGCATTCGGATTATCATGAACGAGGTCCAGCATGGAGGTTCGTGATGGTTCCACACCGTTCGGCAAGCTTACATTTGTGAAGTCACTGCTTAAGCAAGTAATGCATTAGAATCAATTATATCAGAAAGCTAAGAACTCCCAAGAAAATTACTTGGGAAAATATAACATATTCCACTGAAGATAATATTCATCTTCCGCCGTTTCCTAACACACTTTCAGTTAAGTTTCCATAAACCTTTACTTCTTCTATATTTAATTGGGAATAAACATTAGCCTGGAACTAACATAAGCAGATCTCCCTATAGATGCACAAACACCTGGAGAGACAGCAGCCAAAGCAAACACTTGTTTCATCCTCGTCCAATATGTCTACCTTATGTTGGTAAGTTGCACTATATATATGCCCTTCTAGAACGCTTGCAGTCAAGATCTCAAAACTCGCATTACTATATATAAAAGCATTTGTATTGATTACATGGGTTGCTACTAGTATATATGACATCATTATCAAAGGTACTACATTGTTCACCACTTGTGCTAGCTTATACAACCTCCGTCCAGAATTAACTGTCGCTGAAATGAGTGTATCTAGACGTGTTTCAGTGTGTAGATACACTCATTTCAGCAACAGTTAATTCCGGACAGAGGGAGTACTTAGAAAATGTGTGTGTATTAGAGATCATGTCAATGTCCACAACAACAGGAAACAGAACACTTAGTGGTTTCCAATTATAATGCTACAAAGAAGTACAAACTTGGATAAAGAAATTACTTCTCGGGACTTGCAGGAGGGCTCCTTGGTATCTCTAGTAGATGGCGAAGAAAAGTTTTTAGCATGTCCTGAAAAGATGGTCTTCTCGAGGCACGGAATTGCAAACAATCACCAATCATCTTCCACAGCTCTCCAGGAAGTCCTACACCTACTACTCTTGAATACTGTGGAGGTGGCTTCTTTTCTTTTACAACAGACTTATAAATGTCCTCTGCACTTAGCCCAGTCCATCTGCATTTCAATTAGCATCTAACCACACCATTCGCAAAGCATTAAGAAACACAAAAGTAATAATCAGACTACTTACGGAACAGCTCCAGTGCACATTTCCACAAGTGTACATCCAAAACTCCATGCATCCGACTCTGGTGATATTCCATTTGCACTATCCCAAAACAGATTCAGTGACTTCTTCAATGGTCCCCATGCCTCTGGGGCTGTATAATTGGGACTAAGCACCGTAGCATCCATGCCAGACATGTTGGAGTCATCAGGCACTTTCCGACTAGTGAGGTTCTTCAAAATTGCCGAAAGACCGTAGTCGGAGACGACTGCGTGGCCGTTTGCATCTAAAAGAATATTGGACGGCTTTATACTCATACAAACAATACCCGCTGCATGTAGCTCTGCTACTCCACGAGCAATATCTGCTCCGTACCTACAAAGCCAGGCCCAGAAAAGAAGTCTTCAGAAACTCCACAGATTTTAGTAACAAACCAAGCACACTAAAAAAGAGCCAAATAATTATTATCCTTTACGAGAAGTAACTTCTCCTTATGGTATGGGTGTTTCCATGCGCTTAGCATTAAAGCGATTAACTATGCAGTTCGCATTAGGATAATCTAGCCACAGATAGATAAACAGACAACTGCGTAGAAAATCATTGGAGAATGGACAGCTGGTAAATGCAAATGCATCAAACAAAGCAAGCTACTTGAACCTATCATCCGAAATGGCCTTAATTAGCATGCAATAGAATTCAAATATCAGCCAAAATATAAAATGTCTTCGGTCTTCCGTTAGTCAATTGCACAGAAATATATAACAGATGCTTGGGAACCATAGTCAGTGCCAAGGTTTTCGAGTCGACAGTCGTTCTGGGGTAGCGACTCTTGAATAGTCGACCCTGCAGTTGCGACTAGTCGCGACTAACATCCGAATCTGCAGAGTCGACTTTTTTTTACGACTCATCAACTAGTCGCGACTAGTCGTTCGACTCAAAAACAGTGGTCAGTGCTGATATTAATAATAGTATTATTACAGTAGAAAACAACCACAGGTGAGAATTTTGCTCCATGCCTTCCATTTTAAAGACCGTGCCAGTTTTATGGAAAAACGTCTGATGTGCAAGATATGATCTGAAAAAAAATCAGTAGGGCGTAGTCACCAACATACACTATCTAGGAATTTACTTATGAGCATGCACGGTGGAAAAGCCCATGCTCTTAGCATAAACAAGCATGCTGGTCACTCAGCTCATGGATAATACAGATAACTGCAGCTTCACGGCTCAGCAGCTTGATGGGAATTGACCATCAAAAACATCGCCAAAGCCATGCAGTTCTGTGAGCGTCTTGGCTAGAAAAATCCACCAATTAGATTTTAATGGAAGCAGAGAGCACCTTGGTCTTACAGGCATTAACTAAAATTAACTTTAAGTTCATGAGAGCTCTGAGCCTGCTACGCCTACAACACGACAACATATATAGTCTAAAGGGCACAAAGAAGCTGGCAGCATTAACCGGACATAGCTCGACACGTATCCATACCGAGAAACTCGCAGATAATGAATTGAGTAGCACCGCTGATCAAACAAACGCTTTCCACGTCGCAGCTCAAACTAGCATACGACAATATACGACCGTTAATGCTCATTCTTAGCTAGACTGCTTGGCGCAAAATACATGCGAATGAGCACGTGCTGATAATGAATTGCATAGCACCACTAATCAAGTAAGCGCCTTCCTCGTCGCAGCTCAAACTAGCATACGACAATATACGACCGTTAATGTTCATTCTTAGCTAGACTGCTTGGCGCAAAAAACATGCAAATGAGCACGTGCAGATAGCAGATAAAACGACACACGTTAAGTTGCAACTCATCTAGGTTGATGGTAATTTATTGCGCTCAGTGATGAATAAGCTCGACAAGCAACAGGAATAGCTAGTGAACAACTAGTTAGTTTCCATGATTAGATGCAATGCCACACCTGAGGATCTGCTCAAGCGTGAGGCGTCCGCCATTCTGCCGCATCTCTTCCTGCACAGACCCTGGGTAGCGATCCATGACGAAGCAGAGGTGGCCGTCGACCTTGACGGCGCCATGGAAGGTGCAGACATTCCGGCACCAAGTGGAGGCTCGTCTCAACCGCTCTACTTCCTCCTGATGAACACCCTCAAGCTCGTCGGCCGCTGACAGGGGCACCCTCTTGACCGCCACCGGGTGCTTGCATCTCTTGGCACCACCGGGGCGGCCAGCACGGGACAGCGTGCCGGCACACACCTCCTGGCCGGCGGGGCCAGGCGGGCCGCTCCCGATGCGGCGGGCTAGCTTGAGGTCCGGGTGCGAAGCGAGGTCGACAGAGGTGCAGGGTGGCGGGCCGGCGGCGGGCACAGGGACAGCAGGGGTGCGCTTGGGGCGGGCGAAGAAGTCGTCCTCGTCGTCTTCGTCGGAGGAGCCGGAGTCGGAGTGCAGGAAGGAGGGGGAGGAGGGGGAGTCGGAGAGGAGGGAGAGGATGGGGAAGTTCTTGCGGAGCGCGGAGACGGAGTTGCCGACGGCGGTGGGGTGGCGGCAGCGCGGGCAGGGGAGGACGGCGCCCGGCGCGGCGGCGAGCATGCGCGCGAGGCAGGCGCGGCAGAAGCCGTGGCCGCAGTGGAGGAGCAGCGGCGCGCGCTCGTCCTCGTCGTAGCGGGCGTGGCAGAGCGAGCAGCACGGCACCCTCATCGCGCCGCGCC
>NC_041381.1:470276947-470304763 GCF_002162155.2 Triticum dicoccoides
CCTAGGCCGGGCAGATCTGGGTTGTGGGGTTTGCGGGGAGGAGTTGGATTTTTTGAGAGGAGGTGGAGTAGAGAGAGAGCAGGGAAGGGAAGGGAAGGGGGAGGGGGGTTGGTGATGATGCGGTGGGAGCCTGGGAGGGACGACACCACGCGCCTGCCTGCCTGCCTGCCTGCTCCGCCCACCTTTTCGTGCTGGGGAAGGGGGGGTGGTACGGCGCGCGTGTTCGTTCCTTCGGCGGTGGCGATCTTTTCGACTGCTTGAGTTTTTTACTTTCTGATCTCTGATGAGCATGAGCATGAGCAAACGCCCCAATGCCGAAGGAAGGAAGGAAGGTTTGGTTAACGCGTTTTAAGATGATTTCTGTATTATATGAAACTAGGGTTTTCATCATGTAACTAAGAGACAGCAAATCGAGACATTCCCCTCTTCTTTTCACGTGTTCACATGTCTATTAGGTTCACCTCATCGAAACACGTCTAGATCGGTGCTCCGATTGCGTGGACTCGAAGCATGTTTTGCGAATTCATAGCTTACTATATTTTGGAACGGAGTGATCTTATAGAAAACAATTTCTTTATCTCCTTGCACATGTAAACATTACAACTTTACATCTTCGGTCAAGCTCCACCATGTCGAAACACTATAAGTTGGCGTTGGACATCGTCTAATTGTGGGCTCGAACATATTTCACGAGTTCATTGATTACTATGCTTGGGACTAACGTGTCTTATGAAAAAAAATCCTTATCTCCTTTGCCTATGCTAATATGCAACTACATTTCAGTCAAGCCTGTGCACGGTGATTGGTTGTTTAGTCTTCTTGGCATGCATTGACACCATCATCGCCGAGTCCATCTCCACCATCACCGGCAATGTAGTCCATTGGAGAGAACGGTTCAAGCCCTCCCAACATGTGCATGTTCACGAACTCTGAGTGTCATGATCATGAAGCATTGCTCGCCGCCATTGCAGGTACAAATGATACATCAACAATTTGGTTGCTCCATCCTTGTGTTGGTCTTCACACTTTTTTGGAGTATGATTGTAGCTAGAGCAACCTCGACCTTGCATGCTTGTGTCATTAATATTAATCACGTGTTTACTCTTTACCAAATTAGTTGACGGTTGCTATTTGATTCACGAGTGCATTTGCTAGAAACTACAAGCAAAATGTCGTGATGCTTTCACTCGTGCAAAACTGGCTTAATGTGGGAAGTATCATTGCATATATGCAAGTCATTTATATTGTCGTTAGCACTGACGTAGGCTTGTGGAGTAAATTGAGAAATCTTTCAATTCTAGGATTTCGGGCATTGGGCACATGCGGGATGTTGCGACGACTACAAACGCATGCCTAAAGGGCACGAGCTTGTGGACAAGCACATAAATCATGGAACATGCCCTCGTTTGACTAGCCACAAATCAGGACTGAGTTATGTCACAGACTGGCAGACAAAGGGTTTACATTTTCGTGTCACTAGACAGCTGATGTGGAGCATACCATGGACATCACCGGGAACTCACTGTCAAGTTCAAGAGGACCGATGACACGAGAATGTGCACAGGCAATCCAAACCAAGGTGACTTCGCTCATCTTTTGAGCTTCCTATGCACCTTAAGGAAGCATGGCTACTACCTCAAGTGGAAACACTATGTATGATTGGGTATGAAGGCAAGGAATCCAAGGATCGTGAAGGACCCAAAGAAGGGACAAGAAGTGAAGTCGAAGTGACGGGAGCAAGGCCAACCAAAGGAGATGACGAAACTTGGAGCCTTGCACGTGATGCTTCTAGTGCCCCTCAGAGCCTCTAAGTCACCTCCAAGGCAACCTGCAGCGGCACTAGACAGGTTCGGGACCCCGAGCCAAACCCCACATCTCTCTGTCTTCACTCGGTGATACAACCGGTTGTAAGTGTACCAATTACAATGACGACGCACAAGCTAATGGTCGGGATCAAGTTGTTGCTGCACCATTAGAAATCACAGTGGGCGATGTACATGTTTCAACCTGTCTACGGCAGAAATATGAAGACGTCGATGAGCTAGCCGCCGTTACATCCAGGCATGCGACATCGTGCAATGATCAGAACAAGTTGAGACAAACAACGATTACATTGGTCAATCAGGAAAGTACACATGAGCAAACTAGAGGAGCAAGCCTGGAGCTGACCACATGCATCATTGGCTTCATGCTAAAACAAACTAGTACTTGCACATATAGTACAAAGGGAGTTTGTTTTTATCTTTTGGAGGAAAGAGACCAGCCAAGGATTGATAGATATGCATGCAGGTTACGTACGTTGGTCAGAGATAAAACAACAAATATATTTGTTGATTTCTTTGCACGATTCTCCAGGATAAGGATTCGAATTATTTTCTTATTTCGTCCACGCAAGCAGAAGGGTCTACCCTTTGACAAACCAATCATGAAGATACGTGACTGTTTAAACTTATGTGATATTGGATGGGGTCCACCAACAGAGCAGTTATATGTCTACGCACAAGTTCCAAAGAGTCCAGGTCAATCTTTTGTAAGGATTATATTGCTAGAAAATAAAGCATATAATCTTTTAGTATTATTTAAATATGGCGTCCGATCCAGGTTTCCTTTCTTTGTTTTCCGTGAGTTTTAGTCAGGGAGCTTGCTTTCCAAGTCAGGTTAGATGGTTCGGCTGCTATATAAAGCCATAGTGTGTTGCTGTAAAAATCAGGTTATTTTTATATGAAATATAAACGATGTGTTTTTCAGGGTAGACACCCATATCAAGTTTTGGAGGAATCTTTAGAAAAACCTCTGTGTTGCGATTTCTCTTCGTGAAAATTGTTTTGCGCGTGAGTACCTTCTTCGAGATTGGTTTTCTCGTGCTGGGCCGCAAGGTTCAAACCCTCTACTTCGTGTACATCGCGTGCGCGGGCGAGAGGTTGCTACTACTGGTGGTGGAGTGTCGTGAAAGATTGGGCCGCAACAACAAATCGGATCTCACCACGAGGTTCGGTCCTTATCACTCGGAGTCACCTCAGAATCTCCGAGAGCTTGAACCCTCCGAGGCATGCCAACAAGCACGAGTTTGGGCCCAGTCCGTTTAGCTTTCCTTATCTCTGTACTCCTTTGTTCCTAGACTATATATATTGCACCCTTCTCAAATTTATGTAACAATGTATAGACTATGAACTTAAGATGGCTGTTCTCACCTACTCACCCTGAGTGGATCAATGCCTCCATCTTGGAGAATAATTTCAAGCCTTCTCTCTCCGGATTGGGGAGAACTATCTCTCAAGACCCCCCATCTCTCTTTGGGATTTGGGGAGGAACTACCTTGTGTTACATTTTAGTTTTATTTGCTTGTTGTATCTAAGTTGCATGCACCTCATGTATTGACTTTGGGTTATGAGTGAAAGATTGGTGGTGACTCTTAGTCTTGTGTGTTATTCTCTTGTAATGTACCTTGGCCCCCTCTTATTTTTCGTGTTTGCCCGTGAATCCACTGCCAATTTTGAAGATCGGACTACCCTGCATGGTTTGCCCCGCATCATTTGGTATCTACAACAAGGTTGTCACAATTTGGAGCCCCGACCCATCCTCTTCTAGCCTTATTTTGGCTTTTGTTCTTCCTCCCGAGATGGCATGTTGCACCCTTGACGCAAAGCCACAACAACAAATAAATTAAGCAAACTATATGAAACAGTCTTTAACTAATGTAGCTTGAAAGCTAAATGAATGATCAAAAAGAAGCTCTAAACGAATCATCTAAAAGTACAACGTTAACCTATGACTATGAGATGACATGCTACAACATGATGTTGGCTTAGTCTAGTTGAATTGGTCAGTCAAATACAACCCATAAGCAAAGCAAGGTATATGGAAAATATTCATTTATTTGCATTGTACATGTTGCAGGTAGTGGATTTTAATGCTACTTCAGGTGCCACCCCTTATCCCACGTGGAGTGCCACATAGGCGGTCAACACAATTCAAGATGAGTCAACCTAGTTAACAAAAGTCCATGCAAGGCTTCATGGTCAACGGGTCAAAGAAGGAAGACCTGATAAAATCAAGTCAATGAAGAACGCAATAAGAGTAAAGAGGCCTAGGCCCAAGTAAGCAGACCTCTTCTAGTGTAGGAATTTTTTCCCTAATGAGCCATAACCCACCTCATAGCCCAATAAGGAGCACATGAGCTAAGGGACAACAAATCACCTATTTCTACCCTCCCACCTCATTACTTGAAGGGTACGCCATTTGTTAAGGGCCCCTAGGCTATACAAAGCCACCCATGGGTATGTAACTCACTCACTCTCACCTGAATACACTCAAGTGGAGGGTCGCTCTCCCCTTCCAAGCCCCTTCAGGAGGGCAAAGGAAGATCGAGAGCTTGAAATTGAGGGACCTTGTAAGGCTCGGACTAGTCGGGAGTCATGGGACACCGGAAGCGGCCGCACTCTAAGTACCATGTGCGTCGAACACCACTTTCGATGACCCTCCCATAGGACATATAGGTCGCGCTGCCATGAGGCTATTGAACCTATTTACAAAACATTGTCGTGCCACTTTGCCAAGTGTATAAGGTTGCCATACACGCCCTCACTAATTTCTGTCCACGCTACTAAGGACACCCCCCAATCGAAAGTTGATTCATGCACGTCAACAGTACAGTTTCATCCATAGTTCATCCAGACACAATCCATTGATACATAAAGGGAATTTTCGGCCCCCTGCATTGTGGAACTCCGACATGCGTTAGACATATGCCTACACGTGTCGGCACGGGACAGGTCCCGACATGTACCAGATTCACGACATAGTTCTCCAAACACGACTTTATTAAGTAATGTTGAGTATACATCACGATTACATGTGTCTAAGTCGTATAACTCCGTGACAGAGCTATTCGACAGGGAACAAAATAAACGGTAGCGGAAGACTACCTTGAATAGGTCAGCGGCTTGGTTTGGCTTCACAACTCAAAGGGCTCACTAGGGCGACCATCTACCTTACTCCTCTTCTCCAGAATTTGGCCACGTGAAGGCCAGGTAAAGTACTTTGAATTTATTTGCAAGACAACTAATTACATAGCAATAAAAACAAACAAGTAACAAGGCAAGAATAAAGTTCAAGGACAAATAACAATACTATATGTAAACACAAAAAAACTTACTGCTAAACTAAGAAGTAAATACACTTTTACCTTATGTGACGGGTGGAAACATGTGAGTTGTTCCATCCATCAACTTGCCGCCCCTTCTGGGCTACCCTTGACTCACCGAGACTCCTCGTGAGCAGGTCAGAACAACATTGTGACTTTTTTAGGTCCTCACAAACCAACTTACTGCGACAACGATACGACCATACCAACCAAATACTAATACTAAAGTCAACGATACGATCATACCGACCAAAACTAGTACTAAAGTCATTCCTCAAACTTTACCATTACTAAATTAAAGTTGATACAATCCAAGTGTTCATAACTCAACTCACCGTGATCCAAGTAGCCTTATAGTATATTCATCAAATTCCAAATGGACAAATAATTTGTCTCAACTTTTCCATCTTACCCTTTTAATCACAGTGGCCTTATAGTCATCATAATCCGAATGGCCAAACACTTCGTCCAAACCACAACTAAATACTTTTCCCTAATTTCCAAAACCGTGTCCTGTTACTGTGTACTCCTTTGTTCCTAGACTATATATATTACACCCTTCTCAAATTTAGGTAACAAAGTATAGACTATGAACTTAATATGGCTTTGCTCACCTACTCACCCTAAGTGGATCAATGCCTCCATATTAGAGAATAATTCCAATCCTTCTCTCTCCGGATTGGGGAGAACTATCTCTCAAGACCCCCCTCCCCCCATCTCTCTTTGGGATTTGGGGAGGAACTACCCTGTGTTGCATTTTAGCTTTATTTGCTTCTTGTATCTAAGTTGCATGCACCTCATGTATTGACTTTGGGTTACGAGTGAATGACTGGTGGTGACTCTTAGTCTTGTGTGTTATTCTCTTGTGATGTCACTTGGCCCCCTCTTATTTTTCGTGTTCACCCATGAATCCACTGCCAACTTTGAAGATCGGACTACCCTGCATGGCTTGCCCCGCATCATTTGGTATCTACAACAAGGTTGTCACAATTTGGAGCCCCGACCATCCTCTTCTAGCCTTATTTTGCCTTTTGTTCTTCCCCTAGATGGCATGTTGCACCCTTGACGCAAAACCGCTACAACAAATAAATTAAGCAAACTATATGAAACAGTCTTGAACTTGTTGGGGAACGTTGCAGAAAATTAAAATTTTTCCTACGGTTTCACCAAGATCCATCTATGAGTTCATCTAAGCAACGAGTCTAGGGAGAGAGTTTGCATCTACATACCACTTGTAGATCGCGTGCGGAAGCTTGCAAGGTGATGATGTAGTCGTACTCGACGTGATCCAAATCATCGATGACCAGCGCCGAACGGACGGCACCTCCGCGTTCAACACACGTACGGGACGGGAGACGTCTCCTCCTTCTTGATCCAGCAAGGGGGAAGGAGAGGTTGATGAAGATCCAGCAGCACGACGGCGTGGTGGTGGATGCAGGGCGTCACAGCAGCAGGGCTTCGCCGAGACTACGAGGGAGAGACGTAACGGGGGGAGGTGGAGGCGCCAGGGGCTGGTGTGTGAAGTCCCTCCTCTCCCCCACTATATATAGGGGTGCCAGGGGGGGCGCCGGCCCTAGTAGATGAGATCTACTAGGGGGGGGGGCGGCCTAGGGGAGGTTTCCCTCCCCCCCAAGGCACCTAGGGGTGCCTTCCACCACTAGGACTCCTCCTAGGGGGAAACCCTAGGCGCATGGGCCTATAGGGGCTGGTGCCCTTGGCCCATGATGGCCAAGGCGCACCCCCTACAGCCCATGTGGCCCCCCGGGACAGGTGGCCCCACCCGGTGGACCCCCGGGACCCTTCCGGTGGTCCCGGTACAATACCGATAACCCCGAAACTTGTCCCGATGCCCGAAATAGCACTTCCTATATATAATTCTTTACCTCCGGACCATTCCGGAACTCCTCGTGACGTCCGGGATCTCATCCGGGACTCCGAACAACATTCGGGTTTCTGCATATCCATATCTTCATAACCCTAGCGTCACCGAACCTTAAGTGTGTAGACCCTACGGGTTCGGGAGACATGCAGACATGACCGAGACGCTCTCAGTCAATAACCATCAGCGGGATCTGGATACACATGATGGCTCCCACATGCTCCTCGATGTTGTCATCGGATGAACCACGATGTCGAGGATTCGATCAAACCCTGTATGCAATTCCCTTTGTCAATCGGTACGTTACTTGCCCGAGACTCGATCGTCGGTATCCCAATACCTTGTTCAGTCTCGTTACCGGCAAGTCACTTTTACTCGTACCGTAATGCATGATCCCGTGTCCAACACCTTGGTCACATTGAGCTCAATATGATTATGCATTACCGAGTGGGCCCAGAGATACCTCTCCGTCATACGGAGTGACAAATCCCAGTCTCGATCCGTGTCAACCCAACAGCTACTTTCGGAGATACCTGTAATGCACCTTTATAGTCACCCAGTTACGTTGTGACGTTTGATACACCCAAGGCACTCTTACGGTATCCGGGAGTTACACGATCTCATGGTCGAAGGAAGAGATACTTGACACTTGCAAAGCTCTAGCAAAACGAACTACACGATCTTTTATGCTATGCTTAGGATTGGGTCTTGTCCATCACATCATTCTCCTAATGATGTGATCCCGTTATCAACGACATCCAATGTCCATAGTCAGGAAACCATGACTATCTGTTGATCACAACGAGCTGGTCAACTAGAGGCTTACCAGGGACATAGTGTGGTCTAAGTATTCACACGTGTATTACGATTTCCGGATAATACAGTTATAGCATGAATACAAGACAATTATCATGAACAATGAAATATAATAATACTTTTATTATTGCCTCTAGGGCATATTTCCAACAGTCTCCCACTTGCACTAGAGTCACTAATCTAGTTACATTGTGATGAATCGAACACCCATAGAGTTCTGGTGTTGATCATGTTTTGCACGCGAGAGAGGTTTAGTCAGCGGATATGCGACATTCAGATCCGTGTGCACTTTGCAAATCTCTATGTCTCCATCTTGAACATTTTCACGGATGGAGTTGAAACGACGCTTGATGTGCCTGGTCTTCTTGTGAAACCTGGGCTCCTTTGCGAGGGCAATAGCTCCAGTGTTGTCACAGAAGAGTTTGATCGGCCCCGACGCATTGGGTATGACTCCTAGGTCGGTGATGAACTCCTTCACCCAAATCGCTTCATGTGCTGCCTCCGAGGCTGCCATGTACTCCGCTTCACACGTAGATCCCGCCACGACGCTCTGCTTGCAGCTGCACCAGCTTACTGCTCCACCATTCAACATATACACGTATCCGGTTTGTGACTTAGAGTCATCCAGATCTGAGTCGAAGCTAGCGTCGACGTAACCCTTTACGACGAGCTCTTCGTCTCCTCCATAAACGAGAAACATGTCCTTTGTCCTTTTTAGGTACTTCAGGATATTCTTGACCGCTGTCCAGTGTTCCTTGCCGGGATTACTTTGGTATCTTGCTACCAAACTTACGGCAAGGTTTACATCGGGTCTGGTACACAGCATGGCATACATAATAGATCCTATGGCTGAAGCATAGGGGATGACACTCATCTCTTATTTATCTTTTGCCATGGTCGGTGACTGAGCTGAGCTCAGTCTCATACCTTGTAACATAGGCAAGAACCCCTTCTTGGACTGATCCATTCTGAATCTCTTCAAAATCTTATCAAGGTATGTGCTTTGTGAAAGACCTATGAGGCGTCTCGATCTATCTCTATAGATCTTGATGCCTAATATATAAGCAGCTTCTCCAAGGTCCTTCATTGAAAAACACTTATTCAAGTAGGCCTTAATGCTGTCCAGAAATTCTATATTATTTCCCATCAGGAGTATGTCATCTACATATAATATGAGAAATGCTACAGAGCTCCCACTCACTTTCTTGTAAACGCAGGCTTCTCCATAAGTCTGCATAAACCCAAACGCTTTGATCATCTCATCAAAGCGAATGTTCCAACTCCGAGATGCTTGCACCAGTCCATAAATGGATCGCTGGAGCTTGCATACTTTGTTAGCGTTCCGAGGATCGACAAAACCTTCCGGCTGCATCATATACAGTTCTTCCTTAAGATGCCCGTTAAGGAATGCTGTTTTGACGTCCATCTGCCATATCTCATAATCATAGTATGCGGCAATTGCTAACATGATTCGGACGGACTTTAGCTTCTCTACAGGAGAGAATGTCTCGTCATAGTCAATCCCTTGAACCTGTCGATAGCCCTTAGCGACAAGTCGAGCTTTATAGATGGTAACATTACCATCCGCGTCCGTCTTCTTCTTAAAGATCCATTTGTTTTCTATCGCTCGCCGATCATCGGGCAAGTCTGTCAAAGTCCATACTTTGTTTTCATACATGGATTCTATCTCGGATTTCATGGCTTCAAGCCATTTGTTGGAATCCGGGCCCGCCATTGCTTCTTCATAGTTCGAAGGTTCATTGTTGTCTAACAACATGATTTCCAGGACAGGGTTGCCGTACCACTCTGGTGCGGAACGTGTCCTTGTGGACCTACGAAGTTCAGCAGTAACTTGATCCGAAGTACCTTGATCATTATCATGGTTTTCCTCTTCAGTTGGTGTGGGCATCACAGGAACGGTTTCCTGTGCTGCGTCACTATCCCGCTCAAGAGGTAGTACTTCATCGAGTTCTACTTTCCTCCCACTTACTTCTTTCGAGAGAAACTCTTTTTCCAGAAAGCATCCGTTCTTGGCAACAAAGATCTTGCCTTTGGATCTTAAGTAGAAGGTATACCCTACAGTTTCCTTAGGGTATCCTATGAATACGCATTTTTTCGACTTGGGTTCGAGCTTTTCAGGTTGAAGTTTCTTGACATAAGCTTCGCATCCCCAAACTTTTAGAAACGACAGCTTAGGTTTCTTTCCAAACCATAATTCATACGGTGTCGTCTCAACGGATTTAGACGGTGCCCTATTTAAAGTGAATGTAGCTGTCTCTAGAGCGTATCCCCAAAATGATAGCGGTAAATCGGTAAGAGACATCATAGACCGCACCATATCCAATAGAGTGCGATTACGACGTTCGGACACACCGTTTCGCTGAGGTGTTCCAGGCGGCGTGAGCTGTGAAACGATTCCACATTTCTTTAAGTGTGTACCAAAATCGTGACTTAAGTATTCTCCTCCACGATCTGATCGTAAGAATTTTATCTTTCGGTCACGTTGATTCTCCACCTCATTCTGAAATTCCTTGAACTTTTCAAAGGTCTCAGACTTGTGTTTCATTAAGTAGACATACCCATATCTACTCAAGTCATCTGTGAGAGTGAGAACATAATGATATCCTCCGCGAGCCTCAACGCTCATTGGACCGCACACATCGGTATGTATGATTTCCAACAAGTTGGTTGCTCGCTCCATTGTTCCGGAGAACGGAGTCTTGGTCATTTTGCCCAAGAGGCATGGTTCGCACATGTCAAACGATTCATAATCAAGAGACTCTAAAAGTCCATCGGCATGGAGCTTCTTCATGCGCTTGACACCAATGTGACCAAGGCGGCAGTGCCACAAGTATGTGGGACTATCGTTATCAACTTTAAATCTTTTGGCATCTACACTATGAACATGTGTAATATTACGCTCGAGATTCATTAAGAATAAACCATTGACCATCGAAGCATGACCATAAAACATATCTCTCATATAAATCGAACAACCATTATTCTCAGACTTAAATGAGCAGCCATCTCGTATTAAACGAGATCCTGATACAATGTTCATGCTCAAACTTGGCACTAAATAACAATTATTAAGGTTCAAAACTAATCCCGTAGGTAAATGTAGAGGCAGCGTGCCGACGGCGATCACATCGACTCTGGAACCATTCCCGACGCGCATCGTCACCTCGTCCTTTGCCAGTCTCCGTTTATTCCGCAGCTCCTGCTGTGAGTTACAAATATGAGCAACGGCACCGGTATCAAATACCCAGGAGTTACTACGATTACTGGTAAGGTACACATCAATCACATGTATATCAAATATACCTTTGGTGTTGCCGGCCTTCTTATCCGCTAAGTATTTGGGGCAGTTCCGCTTCCAGTGACCCTTCCCCTTGCAATAAAAGCACTCCGTCTCAGGCTTGGGTCCATTCTTTGACTTCTTCCCGGTAACTGGCTTACCAGGCGCGGCAACATCTTTGCCGTCCTTCTTGAAGTTCTTCTTACCCTTGCCCTTCTTGAACTTAGTGGTCTTATTGACCATCAACACTTGATGTTCTTTCTTGATTTCAGCCTCTGCTGACTTCAGCATCGAGAACACTTCAGGAATGGTCTTTTCCATTCCCTGCATGTTGTAGTTCATCACAAAGCTCTTGTAGCTTGGTGGGAGCGACTGGAGGATTCTGTCAATGACCGCCTCATCTGGGAGGTTAATGTTCAGCTGGGTCATACGGTTGTGCAACCCAGACATCTTCAGGATGTGCTCACTGACAGAACTGTTTTCCTCCATCTTACAACTGTAGAACTTGTCGGAGACATCATATCTCTCGACCCGGGCATGAGCTTGGAAAACTAGTTTCAGCTCTTCGAACATCGCATATGCTCCGTGATGCTCAAAACGCTTTTGGAGCCCCGGTTCTAAGCTGTAAAGCATGCCGCACTGAACGAGGGAGTAATCATCAGCGCGAGACTGCCAAGCATTCATAATGTCTTGGTTCTCTGGGACGGGAGCGTCACCTAGCGGTCCTTCTAGGACATATTGTTTCCTGGCAGCTATGAGGATGATCCTCAGGTTCCGGACCCAGTCCGTATAGTTGCTGCCATCATCTTTCATCTTGGTTTTCTCTAGGAACGCGTTGAAGTTCATGTTGACATTAGCGTTGGCCATTGATCTACAAGACATATTTGCAAAGGTTTTTAGACTAAGTTCATGATAATAAAGTTCCAATCAAATTATGAACTCCCACTTAGATTAGACATCCCTTTAGTCATCTAAGTGTTACACGATCCGAGTCGACTAGCCCGTGTTCGATCATCACGTGAGACGGACTAGTCATCGTCGGTGAACATTTTCATGTTGATCATATCTTCCATACGACTCGTGTTCGACCTTTCGGTCTCCGTGTTCCGAGGCCATGTCTGCACATGCTAGGCTCGTCAAGTTAACCCTAAGTGTTTTCGCTGTGTAAAACTGTCTTACACCCGTTGTATGTGAACGTAAGAATCCATCACACCCGATCATCACGTGATGCTTAGAAACGACAAACTGTAGCAACGGTGCATAGTTAGGGGAGAACACTTCTTGAAATTTTATAAGGGATCATCTTATTTACTACCGTCGTCCTAAGTAAACAAGATGCATAATACATAATAAACATCACATGCAATTATATAGTTGTGACATGATATGGCCAATATCATATAGCTCCATTGATCTTCATCTTCGGGGCTCCATGATCATCTTGTCACCGGCTTGACACCATGATCTCCATCATCGTGTCTTCATGAAGTTGTCACGCCAACGACTACTTCTACTTCTATGACTAACGTTTAGCAATAAAGTAAAGTAGTTTACATGACGTTATTCAATGACACGCAGGTCATACAAAAAATAATGACAACTCCTATGGCTCCTGCCGGTTGTCATACTCATCGACATGCAAGTCGTGAATCCTATTACAAAGAACATGATCTCATACATCAGAATTCATCATTCATCACAACTTCTGGCCATATCACATCACATGATCAATCACTGCAAAAACAAGTTAGACGTCCTCTAATTGTTGTTGCATCTTTTACGTGGCTGCAATTGGGTTCTAGCAAGAACGTTTTCTTACCTACGAATCACCACAACGTGATTTTGTCAACTTCTATTTACCCTTCATAAGGGCCCTGTTCATCGATTCCGCTCCAACTAAGGTGGGAGAGACAGACACCCGCCAGCCACCTTATGCAACTAGTGCATGTCAATCGGTGGAACCGGTCTCACGTAAGCGTACGTGTAAGGTTGGTCCGGGCCGCTTCATCCCACAATACCGTTGAGCAAGAAAAGACTAGTAGAGGCAAGTAAGATGACAAAATCCACGCCCACAACAAAGTTGTGTTCTACTCATGCAAAGAGAACTACGCATAGACCTAGCTCTGATACCACTTTTGGGGAACGTTGCAGAAAATTAAAATTTTTCCTACGGTTTCACCAAGATCCATCTATGAGTTCATCTAAGCAACGAGTCTAGGGAGAGAGTTTGCATCTACATACCACTTGTAGATCGCGTGCGGAAGCTTGCAAGGTGATGATGTAGTCGTACTCGACGTGATCCAAATCACCGATGACCAGCGCCGAACGGACGGCACCTCCGTGTTCAACACACGTACGGGACGGGAGACGTCTCCTCCTTCTTGATCCAGCAAGGGGGAAGGAGAGGTTGATGAAGATCCAGCAGCACGACGGCGTGGTGGTGGATGCAGGGCGTCACAGCAGCAGGGCTTCGCCGAGACTACGAGGGAGAGACGTAACGGGGGGAGGTGGAGGCGCCAGGGGCTGGTGTGTGAAGTCCCTCCTCTCCCCCACTATATATAGGGGTGCCAGGGGGGGCGCCGGCCCTAGTAGATGAGATCTACTAGGGGGGGCGGCGGCCTAGGGGAGGTTTCCCTCCCCCCAAGGCACCTAGGGGTGCCTTCCACCACTAGGACTCCTCCTAGGGGGAAACCCTAGGCGCATGGGCCTATAGGGGCTGGTGCCCTTGGCCCATGATGGCCAAGGCGCACCCCCTACAGCCCATGTGGCCCCCCGGGATAGGTGGCCCCACCCGGTGGACCCCCGGGACCCTTCCGGTGGTCCCGGTACAATACCGATAACCCCGAAACTTGTCCCGATGCCCGAAATAGCACTTCCTATATATAATTCTTTACCTCCGGACCATTCCGGAACTCCTCGTGACGTTCGGGATCTCATCCGGGACTCCAAACAAAATTCGGGTTTCTGCATATACATATCTTCATAACCCTAGCGTCACCGAACCTTAAGTGTGTAGACCCTACGGGTTCGGAAGACATGCAGACATGACCGAGACGCTCTCAGTCAATAACCATCAGCGGGATCTGGATACCCATGATGGCTCCCACATGCTCCTCGATGTTGTCATCGGATGAACCACGATGTCGAGGATTCGATCAAACCCTGTATGCAATTCCCTTTGTCAATCGGTATGTTACTTGCCCGAGACTCGATCGTCGGTATCCCAATACCTTGTTCAGTCTCGTTACCGGCAAGTCACTTTACTCATACCGTAATGCATGATCCCGTGTCCAACACCTTGGTCACATTGAGCTCATTATGATGATGCATTACCGAGTGGGCCCAGAGATACCTCTCCGTCATACGGAGTGACAAATCCCAGTCTCGATCCGTGTCAACCCAATAGCTACTTTCGGAGATACCTGTAATGCACCTTTATAGTCACCCAGTTACGTTGTGACGTTTGATACACCCAAGGCACTCTTACGGTATCCGGGAGTTACACGATCTCATGGTCGAAGGAAGAGATACTTGACACTTGCAAAGCTCTAGCAAAATGAACTACACGATCTTTTATGCTATGCTTAGGATTGGGTCTTGTCCATCACATCATTCTCCTAATGATGTGATCCCGTTATCAACGACATCCAATGTCCATAGTCAGGAAACCATGACTATCTGTTGATCACAACGAGCTGGTCAACTAGAGGCTTACCAGGGACATAGTGTGGTCTAAGTATTCACACGTGTATTACGATTTCCGGATAATACAGTTATAGCATGAATAAAAGACAATTATCATGAACAATGAAATATAATAATACTTTTATTATTGCCTCTAGGGCATATTTCCAACAGAACTAATGTAGCTTGAAAGCTAAATGAATGATCAAAAAGAAGCTCTAAATGAATCATCTAAAAGTACAATGTTAACCTATGAGATGACATGCTACAACATGATGTTGGCTTAGTCTAGTTGAATTGGTCAGTCAAATACAACCCATAAGCAAAGCAAGATATATGGAAGACATTCATTTATTTGCATTGTACATGTTGTAGGTAGTGGATTTTAACGCTACTTCAGGTACCGCCCCTTATCCCACGTGGAGTGCCACACAGGCGGTCCACACAATTCAAGACCAGTCAAGGCAATCAACGATAGTCCAAGCCACCCTAGTCAACGAAAGTCCACGCAAGGCTTCATGGTCAACGAGTCAAAGAAGGAAGACCTGATAAAATTAAGTCAATGAAGAAGGCAATAAGAGTAAAGAGGCCTAAGCCCAAGTAAGGAGACCTCTTCTAGTGTAGGAATTTTTTTCCTAATGGGCCATAACCCACCTCATAGCCCAATAAGGAGCACATGGGCTAAAGGACAACAAATCACCTATTTCTACCCTCCCACCTCATTACTTGAAGGGTGCATTCATTTGTTAAGGGCCCCTAGGCTATACAAAGCCACCCATGGGTATGTAACTCACTCTCACCTGAATACACTCAAGTGGAGGGTGGCTCTCCCCTTCCAAGCCCCTTCGGGAGGGCAAAGGAAGATCGAGAGCTTGAAGTTGAGGGACCTTGTAAGGCTCGGACTAGTCGGGAGTCATGGGACACCGGAAGCGGCGGCACTCTAAGTGTCTTGTGCGTCGAACACCACTTTCGATGACCCTCCCATAGGACATATAGGTTGCGATACCATGAGGCTATTGCACCTATTTACAAAACATTGTCATGCCACTTTGCCAAGTGCATAAGGTTGACGTACACGCCCTCACTAATTTATGTCCACGCTACTAAGGACACCCCCTAGTCGAAAGTTGATTCATGCACGCCAAGAGTACAATTTCATCCATAGTTCATTCAGATACAATCCATTGATACATAAGGGGAATTCTCGCCCCCTTGCATTGTGGCACTCCGACACGCGTTAGACATATGCCTACACGTGTTGGCCCAGGACAGGTCCCGACATGTGCCAGATTCACGACATAGTGCTCCAAACATGACTTTATTAAGTTATGTGGAGTATACATCACAATTACATGTGTCTAAGTTGTATAACTCCATGACACAGCTATTCGACAACGAAGGAAATAAATGGTAGCGGAAGACTACCTTGAATAGGTCAGTGGCTTGGTTTGGCTTCACAACTCACAGGGCTCACTGGGGCGACCGTCTAGCTTACACCTCTTCTCCAGAATCTGGCCACGTGAAGGCCAAGTAAGTACTTTGAATTTATTTGCAAGACAATTAATACATAGCAATAAAAATAAACAAGTAACAAGGCAAGAACAAAGTTTAAGCACAGATAACAATACTATATGTAAACACACAAAAACTTACTGCTAGACTAAGAAGTAAATACACTTTTACCTTATGTGACGGGTGGAAACATGTGAGTTGTTCCATCCATCAACTTGCCGACCCTTCTGGTCTACCCTTGACTCATCGAGACTCCTCATGAGCAGGTCAGAACAACATTGTGACTTTTTTAGGTCCTCACAAACCAACTTACCGCGACAACAATACGACTATATACCGACCAAATACTAATACTAAGGTCAACGATATGATCATACCGACCAAATACTAGCAGTAAAGTCATTCCTCAAACTTTACCATTACTAAATTAAAGTATCCAAGTGTTCATAACTCAACTCACCGTGATCTAAGTGGCCTTAGTATTTTCATCGAATTCCAAAAGGCCAAACAATTTGTCTCAACTTTTCCATATTACCCTTTTAATCATAGTGGCCCTAAGGTCATCATAATCCGAATGGCCAAACACTTCGTCCAAACCAAAACTAAATACTTTTCCCTAATTTCCAAAACCGTGTCCTGTTACTCTATACTCCTTTTTTCCTAGACTATATATATTACACCCTTCTCAAATTTAGGTAACAAAGTATAGACTATGAACTTGATATGGCTTTGCTCAACTACTCACTCTGAGTGGATCAATGCCTCCAAAGCCTTCTCTCTCCGGATTGGGGAGAACTATCTGTCAAGGCCCCCCATCTCTCTTTGGGATTTGGGAAGGAACTACCTTGTGTTGAATTTTACTTTATTTGCTTGTTGTATCTAAGTTGCATGCACCTCATGTATTGACTTTGAGTTATGAGTGAATGATTGGTGGTGACTCTTAGTCTTGTGTGTTATTCTCTTGTGATGTCCCTTGGCCCCCTCTTATTTTTCGTGTTCGCCCATGAACCCACTGCCAATTTTGAAGATCAGACTACCCTACATGGCTTGCCCGCATCATTTGGTATCTACAACAAGGTTGTCACAATTTGGAGCCCCAACACATCCTCTTCTAGCCTTATTTTTGCTTTTGTTCTTCCCCCTAGATGGCATGTTGCACCCTTGACACAAAGCCGCTACAACAAATAAATTAAGCAAACTATATGAAACAGTCTTTAACTAATGTAGCTTGAAAGCTAAATGAATGATCAAAAAGAAGCTCTAAACGAATCATCTAAAAGTACAACGTTAACCTATGAGATGACATGCTACAACATGATGTTGGCTTAGTCCAGTTGAATTGGTCAGTCAAATACAACCCATAAGCAAAGAAAGGTATATGCAAGATATTCATTTATTTGCATTGTACACGTTGCAGGTAGTGGATTTTAATGCTACTTCAGGTGCCACCCCTTATCCCACATGGAGTGCCACATAGGTAGTCAACACAATTCAAGACCAGTCAAGGCAATCAATGATAGTCCAAGCCACCCTAGTCAACGGAAGTCCACGCAAGGCTTACATGGTCAACGAGTCAAAGAAGGAAGACCTGATAAAATCAAGTCAATGAAGAAGGCAATAAGAGTAAAGAGGCCTAAGCCCAAGTAAGCAGACTTCTTCTAGTGTAGGAATTTTTTCCCTAATGGGCCATAACCCACCTCATATCCCAATAAGGAGCACATGGGCTAAGGGACGAAAAATCACCTACCCTCCCACCTCATTACTTGAAGGGTTCATTCATTTGTTAAGAGCCCCTAGGTTATACAAAGCCACCCATGGGTCAGAAGGCATTTCAATAAATTAGAAGCGATGCAATGGAAGGTAGACACCATATGAAAGATGCTACAAATATCACTCTGCCAAGTTAACAGTGTCTCGTCATAACTGGCATTTAAACAAATGTGAAGTAGTACAAGAAATAAATCATATGCAAGATGCAAACAACATCACACTACCAAGTTAAAGGTCACTCGTCATTAGTGCCATTGCATATTCACAGCTTATGATGTGTAAACTAAGCAGAAGGCATTTCAACAAATTAGAAGCAATGAAAGCTAGACACCATATGTAAGACGCAACAAATATCACTTCACCAAGTTAAAATTGTCTCATCATTAGTGTCATTTCAACAAATTAGTAGTACAAGCTAGAAAATAATGCGAGATGTAAACTATATCAGACTCCCAAGTTAAACATGTCTTGTGAAAAGTGATTATTGCAGGTTACGCAACAGCAGTACTTTGATGTAAGAACATGGTGTGATAGAGAGATATTGTATGTTCTAGAAACAGGAACACATGTCTTATTCACAAGTATAATGTGTAAAGTAAGCAGATGGAATTCAAAAAAATCAGAAGAAATACAAGCTAGACATCATACATAACATGCAATCACATATAACAGTGCCATGTTATAGGGAGCACCTATGATGGTGGACAAGGGGGGACGTGCTCATCATCAACACAACTACTTTGAGTGTCTATGCATGTGTTCTTTCCAAATCTTGTTGGGGGATGGCCGGGTAGAATGTGTAGAGGCCCTCCGTTTGGAAGAAGCACTTTTATCCACTGCCTTACTAATTTCCTTTTGCTTTATTGATTTAGGATTGTCAAGTAAAATCGACAAGAAAAAGCAATAAAATTCACTCTTCAGAACTAATTCATGCATGATACTAACAATCATTACCTTGATGTAAGGCAAACACATGATACGAGGATGGAATATGTACGAAAAACAGGACGACATGTCATATTCATAACTATTTGTGTAAACTAAGCATAAGTAATTTAATCAAATTACAAGCAATACAAGTGAGACACCATATGCAACATGCAAGACAAAATCACACTGCCAAGCTAGAGAAAGCACCTGGGATGCCGGTTTCGCCGGAAGACCGCCATCAATCCCTGCCTTATTTTTCCTTCCTATTTCTTAATTGTATTGCCTTGTCAAGGCAAACCCACAAGAAAAATGAATAAAAATTTGCTTTTCATAACTCATTGATGCAGGATGCTGACGAGCACTACTTGAATGTAAGGCGACCGCATGATAGGACGATTGAATGTGTAAGAAAAAAGGACAACATTGCATATTCACAGCTATGATGTGTAAACTAAGCAGAAGGCATTTCAACAAATTAGAAGCAATGAAAGCTAGACACTATATGAAAGATGCAATGAATATCACCCTACCAAGTTAAAAAAAAATTATCGTCATAAGTGCCATTTCAACAAATTAGAAGTAGTACAAGCTAGAAAAGAATGCGAGATGTAAACTATATCACATTCCCAAGTCAAACGTGACTTATGATAAGTGATTGTTGCATGTTACACAACAGTAGTATTTTCATGTAAGAACATCGTGTGATAGACAGATATTGTATGTTCTAGAAACAGGAACACGTGTCTTATTCACAATGTATAATGTAAGCAGATGAAATTCAACAAAATTAGAAGCAATACAAGCTAGACATCATACATAACATGCAACCACATATAACAATGCCAAGTTAGAGGGAGCACCTGTGATGGTGCACTAGGGGAGACGTGCTCATCATCAACACAGCTACATTGAGTGTCTATGCATGTGTTGTCTTGCAAATCTTCTCGTGGGCTGGCGGAGTAGAATCTGTAGAGGCCCTCCGTTTGGAAGGAGCACCTTTATCCACCGCCTTGCTAATTTCCTTCCGCTTTATTTATTTTGAATTGTCAAGTAAAACCGACAAGAAAAAGCAATAAAATTCACTCTTCAGAACTCATTTGTGCATGATACTGACAATCACTACTTTGATGTAAGGCAAACACATGACCAGGATGGAATATGTACGAAAAACAGGATGGCATGGCATATTCACAACTATTTGTGTAAACTAAGCAGAAGCCATTTCAACAAATGAGAAGCAATGCAAGCTAGACACCACCTGAAAGATGCAACCAATATGACTCTGCCAAGTTAAAAGTGTCCCATCATAAATGGTGTTTCAAAAAATTAGAAGTAGCGCATGCTATAAATGTTGGGGAACGTAGTAATTTCAAAAAAATTCCTACGCACACACAAGATCATGGTGATGCATAGCAACAAGAGGGGAGAGTGTTGTCCACGTACCCTCGTAGACCGTAAGCGGAAGCGTTAGCACAACATGGTTGATGTAGTCATACGTCTTCATGATCCAACCGATCAAGTACCGAACATACGACACCTCCGAGTTCAGCACATGTTCAGCCCGATGACGTCCCTCGAACTCCGATCCAGCCGAGTGTTGAGGGAGAGTTTTGTCAGCACGACGACGTGATGACGATGTTGATGTTCTACCGAAGCAGGGCTTCGCCTAAGCACCACTACAGTATTATCGAGGTGGACTATGGTGGAGGGGGCACCGCACATGGTTGGGAGAGATCAACTGATCAACTTGTGTCTAGGGGTGCCCCCTGCCCGTGTATATAAAGGAGCAAGAGGGGGTGCGGCCGGCCAAGAGGAGGGCGTGCCAGGAGGAGTCCTACTCCCGCCGGGAGTAGGACTTCCCCCTTTCCTAGTTGGATTAGGACTTGGGAGGGGGAAGGAGTGGAGGAGAAGAAGGAAGGGGGACGTCGCCCCCCTCTCCTTGTCCTATTCGGACTAGGGGGGAGGGGCGCGCGGCCCAGCCCTAGCCGCCTCTCCTCTCTTCCACCTAGGCCCACTAAGGCCCATTATGTTCCCGGGGGGTTCCGGTAACCTCTAGGCTCCGGTAAAACCCCGATTTCACCCGGAACACTTCCGATATCCAAACATAGGCTTCCAATATATCAATCTTCATGTCTCAACCATTTCGAGACACCTCGTCATGTCCGTGATCACATCCGGGACTCCAAACAACCTTCGGTACATCATAACATATAAACTCATAATATAACTGTCATCGTAACGTTAAGTGTGCGGACCCTACGGGTTCGAGAACTATGTAGACATGACCGAGACACGTCTCCGGTCAATAACCAATAGCGGAACCTGGATGCTCATATTGGCTCCCACATATTCTACGAAGATCTTTATCGGTCAGACCGCATAACAACATACGTTGTTCCCTTTGTCATCGGTATGTTACTTGCCCGAGATTCGATCGTCGGTATCTCAATACCTAGTTCAATCTCGTTACCGGCAAGTCTCTTTACTCGTACTGTAATACATCATCCCACAACTAACTCATTAGTTGTAATGCTTGCAAGGCTTAAGTGATGTGCATTACCAAGAGGGCCCAGAGATACCTCTCCGACAATCGAAGTGACAAATCCTAATCTCGAAATACGCCAACCCAACAAGTACCTTTGGAGACACCTGTAGAGCTCCTTTATAATCACCCAGTTACGTTGTGACGTTTGGTAGCACACAAAGTGTTCCTCCGGTAAACAGGAGTTGCATAATGTCATAGTCATAGGAACATGTATAAGTCATGAAGAAAGGAATAGCAACATACTAAACGATCGTGTGCTAAGCTAACAGAATGGGTCATGTCAATCACATCATTCTCCTAATGATGTGATCCCATTAATCAAATGACAACTCATGTCTATGGTTAGGAAACATAACCATCTTTGATCAACGAGCTAGTCAAGTAGAGGCATACTAGTGACAATCTGTTTGTCTATGTATTCACACATGTATTATGTTTCCAGTTAATACAATTCTAGCATGAATAATAAACATTTATCATGATATAAGGAAATAATATAATAACTTTATTATTGCCTCCAGGGCATATTTCCTTCAGTCTCCCACTTGCACTAGAGTCAATAATCTAGTTCATATCACCATGTGATTTAACACCAATATTCACATCTGTATGTGATTAACACCCATAGTTCACATCGTCATGTGACCAACATCCGAAGGGTTTACTAGAGTCAATAATCTAGTTCACATCGCTATGTGATTAACACCCAAAGAGTACTAAGGTATGATCATGTTTTGCTTGTGAGAGAAGTTTAGTCAACGGGTCTGTCACATTCAGAGCCGTATGTATTTTGCAAATATTCTATGTCTACAATGCTCTGCACGAAGCTACTCTAGCTAATTGCTCCCGTTTTCAATATGTATCCAGATTAAGACTTAGAGTCATCTGGATCAGTGCGAAAACTTGTATCGACATAACCCTTTACGATGAACCTTTTGTCACCTCCGTAATCGAGAAACATATCCTTATTCCACTAAGGATAATTTTGACCAATGTCTAGTGATATACTCCTAGATCACTATTGTACTCCCTTGCCAAACCAGGGCAGAGTATACAATAGGTCTGGTCCATAGCATGGCATACTTTTATAGAACCTATGACTGATGCATAGGGAATGACTTTCATTCTCTTTCTATTTTCTGCCATGGTCGGGATTTGAGTCTTACTCAATTTCATACCTTTGCAACACAGGCAAGAACTTTTTCTTTGACTGTTCCATTTTGAACTACTTCAAAATCTTGTCAAGGTATGTACTTATTGAAAAAAACTTATCAAGCGTCTTGACTATCTCTATAGATCTTGATGCTCAATATGTAAGTAGCTTCACTGAGGTCTTTCTTTGAAAAACTCCTTTCAAACACTCCTTTATGCTTTGCAGAATAATTCTACATTATTTCCGATCAACAATATGCCATTCACATATACTTATCAGAAATGTTGTAGAGCTCCCACTCACTTTCTTGTAAATACAGGCTTCTCCAAAAGTCTGTATAAAACCATATGCTTTGATCAACTCATCAAAGCGTATATTCCAACTCCGAGATGCTTGCACAAGTCCATAGATGGATCGCTGGAGCTTGCACATTTTGTTAGCACCTTTAGGATTGACAAAACCTTCTCATTGCATCATATACAACTCTTCTTTAAGAAAACCATTAAGGAATGCAGTTTTTACATCCATTTGCCAGATTTCATAAAATGTGGCAATTGCTAACATGATTCGGACAGACTTCAAGCATCGCTACAGTTGAGAAAATCTCATTGTAGTCAACACCTTGAACTTGTCGAAAACCTTTTTGCGACAAGTCGAGCTTTGTAGATAGTAACACTACTATCAACGTCTGTCTTCCTCTTGAAGATCCATTTATTTTCTATGGCTTGCCATCATCGGGCAAGTCCACCAAATTCCACACTTTTTTCTCATACATGGATCCTATCTCAGATTTCATGGCCTCCAGCCATTTCGCGGAATCTGGGCTCATCATCGCTTCCTCATAGTTCGTAGGTTCATCATGGTCTAGTAACATGACTTCCAGAACAGGATTACCGTACCACTCTGGTGCAGACTGTACTTTGGAAGACCTACGAGGTTCTGTAGTAACTTAATCTGAAGTTTCATGATCATCATCATTAGCTTCCTCACTAATTGGTGTAGGAATCACTGGAACTGATTTGAGCGATGAACTATTTTCCAATTCAGGAGAAGGTACTATTACCTTATCAAGTTCTACTTTTCTCCCACTCACTTCTTTCGAAAACTCCTTCTCTAGAAAGGATCCATCTTAGCAATGAATATCTTGCTTTTGGATCTGTGATAGAAGGTGTACCCAATAGTTTCCTTTGGGTATTCTATGAAGATGCACTTCTCCGATTTGGGTTCGAGCTTATCAGGTTGAAACTTTTTCACATAAGCATTGCAGCCCCAAACTTTAAGAAACAACAACTTTGGTTTCTTGCCAAACCACAGTTCATAAGGCATCGTCTCAAACGGATTTTGATGGTGCCCTATTTAAAGTGAATGCAACTGTCTCTAATGCATAACCCCAAAATTATAGTGGTAAATCGGTAAGATACATCATAGATCGCACCATATCCAATAAAGTGCGGTTATGACGTTCGGACACACCATTACGTTGTGGTGTTCCATGTGGCGTGAGCTGTGAAACTATTCCACATAGTTTTATATGAAGGCCAAACTCATAACTCAAATATTCTCCTCCACGATCAGATCGTAGAAACTTTATTTTCTTGTTATGATGATTCTCCACTTCACTCTGAAATTCTTTGAACTTTTCAAATGTTTCAGACTTGTGTTTCATTAAGTAGATATATCCATATCTGCTCAAATCATCTGTGAAGGTCAGAAAATAACGATACTTGCCACGAGCATCAACACTCATTGGATAGCATACATCGGTATGTATTATTTCCAATAAGTCAGTAGCTCGTTCCATTGTTCCGGACAACGGAGTTTTAGTCATCTTGCCCAAAAGGCACGGTTCGCAAGCATCAAATGATTCATAACCAAGTGATTTCGAAAATCCATCTTTATGGAGTTTCTTCATGTGCTTTACACGGATATGACTCAAACGACAGTGCCACATATAAGTTTGCACTATCATTATTAACTTTGCATCTTTTGGCATCAATATTATGAATATGTGTATCACTACAATCGAGATCCAACAAACTATTTTTATTGGGTGTATGACCATTGAAGGTTTTATTCATGTAAACAGAACAACAATTATTCTCTGACTTTAAATGAATAACCGTATTGCAATAAACATGATCAAATCATATTTGTGCTCAAGGCAAATGACAAATAACATTTATTTAGGTTTAACACTAATCCCGAAAGTATAGGGAGTGTGCGATGATGATCATATCAATCTTGGAACCATTTCCAACACACATCCTCACTTCACCCTCAACTAGTCTCTGTCTATTCTGTAACTCCTGTTTCGAGTTACTAATTTTAGCAACGAACAAGTATCAAATACTCAGGGGCTACTATAAACACTAGTAAGGCACACATCAATAACCTGTATATCAAATATACCCTTGTTCACTTTGCTATCCTTCTTATCCACCAAATATTCAGGGCATTTCCGCTTCCAGTGATCATTTCCTTTGCAGTGTAAGCACTCAGTTTCAGGCTTTGGTTCAGCTTTGGGCTTCTTCACGGGAGTGACAACTTGCTTGCCATTCTACTTGAAGTTTCCCTTTCTTTACCTTTGCCCTTTTCTTGAAACTAGTGGTCTTGTCAATCATCAACACTTGATGCTCTTTTTCTTGATTTCTACCTTCGTCGATTTCAACATCACGAAGAGCTCGGGAATCGTTTTCGTCATCCCTTGCATACTATAGTTCATCATGAAGTTCTTGTAACTTGGTGATGGTGACTAGAGAATTCTGTCAATCACTATCTTATCTGGAAGATTAACTCCCACTTGATTCAAGCGATTGTAGTACCCAGACAATCTGAGCACATGCTCACTAGTTGAGCAATTCTCCTCCATCTTTTAGCTATATAACTTGTTGGAGACTTCATATCTCTCAACTCGGGTATTTGCTTGAAATATTAACTTCAACTCCTAGAACATCTCATATGGTCCATGACGTTCAAAATGTCTTTGAAGTACCGATTCTAAGCTGTTAAGCATGGTGCACTAAACTATCAAGTAGTCATCATATTGAGCTAGCCAAACGTTCACAATGTCTGCATATGCTCCTGCAATAGGTCCGTCACCTAGCGGTGCATCAAGGACATAATTTTTCTGTGCAGCAATGAGGATAAACCTCAGATCACAGATCCAATCCGCATCATTGCTACTAACATCTTACAATACAGTTTTCTCCAGGAACATATCAAAATTAACATATGAAAACAACAACGCGAGCTATTGATCTACAACATAATTTGCAAAGTACTACCAGGACTAAGTTCATGATAAATTTAAGTTCAATTTAATCATATTACTTAAGAACTCCCACTTAGATAGACATCCTTCTAATCCTCTAAGTGATCACGTGATCCAAATCAACTAAACCATGTTCGATCATCATGTGAGATGGAGTAGTTTCAATGGTGAACATCACTATGTTGATCATATCTACTATATGATTCATGCTCGACCTTTCGGTCTCCGTGTTCCAAGGCCATATCTGTTATATGCTAGGCTTGTCAAGTTTAACCTGAGTATTCCGCGTGTGCAACTGTTTTGCACCCGTTGTATTTGAACGTAGAGCCTATCACACCCGATCATCACGTGGTGTCTCAGCACGAAGAACTTTCGCAACAGTGCATACTTAGGGAGAACACTTATACTTTGATAATTTAGTGAGGGATCATCTTATAATGCTACCGTCAATCAAAGCAAGATAAGATGCATAAAGGATAAACATCACATGCAATCAATATAAGTGATATGATATGGCCATCATCATCTTGTGCTTGTGATCTCCATCTCCAAAGCATCATCGTGATCACCATCGTCACCGGCGCGACACCTTGATCTCCATCGTAGCATCGTTGTCGTTTCGCCATCTATTGCTTCTACGACTATCGCTACCGCTTAGTGATAAAGTAAAGCAATTACAGGGCGCTTGCATTTCATACAATAAAGCGACAACCATATGGCTCCTGCCAGTTGCCGATAACTCGATTACAAAACATGATCATCTCATACAATAAAATATAGCATCATGTCTTGACCATATCACATCACAACATGCCCTGCAAAAACAAGTTAGACGTCCTCTACTTTGTTGTTGCAAATTTTACGTGGCTGCTACGGGCTGAGCAAGAACCGTTCTTACCTACGCATCAAAACCACAACGATAGCTCGTCAAGTTAGTGCTGTTTTAACCTTCGCAAGGACCCGGCGTAACCACACTCGGTTCAACTAAAGTTGGAGAAACAGACACCCGCTAGTCACCTGTGTGCAAAGCACGGCGGTAAAACTAGTCTCGCGTAAGCGTACGCGTAATGTCGGTCCGGGGCGCTTCATCCAACAATACCGCCGGACCAAAGTATGACATGCTGGTAAGCAATATGACTTGTATCGCCCACAACTCACTTGTGTTCTACTCGTGCATATAACATCTACGCATAAAACCAGGCTCGGATGCCACTGTTGGGGAACGTAGTAATTTCAAAAAAATTCCTACGCACACGCAAGATCATGGTGATGCATAGCAACGAGAGGGGAGAGTGTTGTCCACGTACCCTCGTAGACCGTAAGCAGAAGCGTTAGCACAACGCAGTTGATGTAGTCGTACGTCTTCACGATCCAACCAATCAAGTACCGAACGTACGACACCTCCAAGTTCAGCACACGTTCAGCCCGATGACGTCCCTCGAACTCCGATCCAGCCGAGTGTTGAGGGAGAGTTTCGTCAGCACGACAACGTGGTGACGATGTTGATGTTCTACCGATGCAGGGCTTCGCCTAAGCACCGCTACAGTATTATCGAGGTGGACTATGGTGGAGGAGGGCACCGCACACGGTTAGGAGAGATCAACTGATCAACATGTGTCTAGGGGTGCCCCCTGCCCCCGTATATAAAGGAGCAAGGGGGGGGGTGCGGCCGGCCAAGGGGAGGGCGCGCCAGGAGGAGTCCTACTCCCACCGGGAGTAGGACTCCCCCCTTTCCTAGTTGGATTAGGACTTGGGAGGGGGAAGGAGTGGAGGAGAAGAAGGAAGGGGGTGCCGCCCCCCTCTCCTTGTCCTATT
>NC_041381.1:470305093-470412555 GCF_002162155.2 Triticum dicoccoides
CTCAGCCCTAGCCGCCTCTCCTCTCTTCCACCTAGGCCCACTAAGGCCCATTATGTTCCCGGGGGGTTCCGGTAACCTCTCGTACTCCGGTAAAATCCCGATTTCACCCAAAACATAGGCTTCCAATATATCAATCTTCATGTCTGGACCATTTCGAGACGCCTCGTCATGTCCGTGATCACATCCGAGACTCTGAACAACCTTCGGTACATCATAACATATAAACTCATAATATAACTGTCATCATAACATTAAGCGTGCGGACCCTACGAGTTCGAGAACTATGTAGACATGACCGAGACACGTCTTCGGTCAATAACCAATAGCGGAACCTGGATGCTCATATTGGATCCCACATATTCTACGAAGATCTTTATCGGTCAGACCGCATAACAACATACGTTGTTCCCTTTGTCATCGGTATGTTACTTGCCCGAGATTCGATCGTCGGTATCTCAATACCTAGTTCAATCTCGTTCTGGCAAGTCTCTTTACTCGTATTGTAATGCATCATCCCACAACTAACTCATTAGTTGTAATGCTTGCAAGGCTTAAGTGATGTGCATTACCGAGAGGGCCCAGAGATAACTCTCCGACAATCGTAGTGACAAATCCTAATCTCAAAATACGCCAACCCAACAAGTACCTTTGGAGACACCTGTAGAGCTCCTTTATAATCACCCAGTTACGTTGTGATGTTTGGTAGCACACAAAGTGTTCCTCCGGTAAATGGGAGTTGCATAATCTCATAGTCATAGGAACATGTATAAGTCATGAAGAAAGCAATAGCAACATACTAAACGATCGTGTGCTAAGCTAACAGAATGGGTCATGTCAATCACATCATTCTCCTAATGATGTGATCCCATTAATCAAATGACAACTCATGTCTATGGTTAGGAAACATAACCATCTTTGATCAACGAGCTAGTCAAGTAGAGGCATACTAGTGACAATCTGTTTGTCTATGTATTCACACATGTATTATGTTTCCGTTTAATACAATTCTAGCATGAATAATAAACATTTATCATGATATAAGGAAATAATATAATAACTTTATTATTGCCTCTAGGGCATATTTCCTTTAATAAATCATATGAAAGATTGTAGCAACCACGATCCCAATGGACCGAAGTCTCTGTGCTTAAGTGTCATCCCTGGATCGGTAATGCTGACACACACAATACTCAAGGAATTATAGCAGAGTTGAATCACACACTCATTACATCGAGGTCCTCATAAAGAGTATGATTACACAAAATAATATGGCTGAAGGCCATCTAAACTAAATAACTGCGGAAGCTTCGAAGGTAAATGAGTCCATCAACTCCAACGGCATAGCTGAGTGCATGGCAACGACCTATCGCACCTTATTCGCCGTCTGAGAAGTCTGCAACATGAGACGTTGTAGGCGTGTAGGTCAGCACATTGAATATGCTGGCAGAGTTACACTGTAAAGCAATGAATGCAAGAACTATATCTACATGCAATATTTGGCTCGTGGAGGCTCTAAGTTTATGATATTGCATAAAGCTAGTTTTTTCCTACAACAAAGGAATAAATTTTATTATACTACTCCCAAGTTGTTCCAATATTTGAGAAGGTTCCTCCAACTCAAATCCCAATTAAACAAGTATCATTATTAAACCCAATTCAATTAGTTCAAGACTGATGAGATCAACAATAATATCCAATTCCAAATACTCAAGATGGCCATAACCAGGGAGATGGCTAACCATGATTAGTTTATAAACTCTGCAGAGGTTGCGCACTTTTCCCCACAAGACTCAACCACATCTATGATCGGAAGATCGACACATAGTCTTTCTGAAGCATTAGCTCTCTATTCCGGGCAGACCGGTACACCTACTTTCCCCTACATCCGCTAGTCCACCTCTTCGAGAGCTCATACAACTTACTCAACTATGCCAGAGCCCATAATGGCTTGTGGCTGCACACGGAAGTTTCTAGGCATGAAATATCATATGATCCCTTTGGGCCTGGGTGGCGAGCCGAGGAAAATCACACGGGTACTCTGGAATTTCCCAAATGGACAAACACTGGATTCTCCAGGCGCCCCAACCAATCCACCCAGATGTGTATTAAAGTTGCCACCTTAATGTTATCTAGGATTAATAACACTCACAACTTCCATGTGTATCACGATCCAATCCCCGTCTATGAGCATGGCTAAGAAATAATACAGCATAACGTATATTCCCGGGGTGATCAAAAAGTATTAGGTTCCTACCTCAAGAACTACAACCAAACCACCTGTTCTCAATCCTACTCATGCAAATATTTGAGGGCGATACTAATGCATAGTAAAAACTGGGTATAGAAGAGTATGATCAAAGTGTAACTTGCCTGGCTGATAATCTGCAAACTCTAGGGATTCGTAGTAACAAGCTTCGCACTCCGGGTAATCTAGCATAGACAAATAGTAGCATACATAAGCAATCACTCAAACGAAACAAAGAGAAATCGAGAAAAGATCCAAATCAAACTTGAAACAAGGAAATGACTAAACTAAATAGAAAACAAAACCAAACAACATTATTTTCATGTGGATCAGGTATTAACATTAGGTACATGTGATTAGCTATGATTTGCAAAAAGATTCAACTCAAACGAAGCTACGAAACTCAAGATATAAATGAAACAAGATCGAATACTAATCTGAACTAAACTCAAAATTTTAAATTGTCAAAATCATGTTGAAGTTGGTTTACTGGAAAGAAGAGATTGTTACGAAGATTTAGGCGTTGGTTTCATCTAATTTGGATAAACGAGCAAAAAGTTACGCTAGTTTTAAGATCATGGGCTAAACCACAAGAAAACTATTCACAGATAGGTCCCTGGCCGAAAATAAAACTAAAAAGAAAAATCTACGGAGCAAACGTTCGCTAACAGAACTAAACGAACGAAATTGTTCATTAAAATAAACTAACGGGTGAACGTTCGTCAAATAACGAACTACAATAAAAACCGATCTAAACCTAATAACCGAAACTAAAAAACCGAACTAAACCGAGAAAAACCAGGGTGGTTTTTACCGGTTAACCGAAGTCGACCGGCGGCGGTGAAGTCAACGACGGGGTCGGCGTCGGCGGCGGCGGGATCCGGCGGGGCGGGGCGAGGCGACGGCAGCGGCGCTCGGTGAAGCAGCAATAGCAGCTAGAGGCAGGCGGTGACGACGGGCAAGTGTGGCGGCGGCGGCGCGGCGCGGTGGAGGCGAAGGCGCGGCTCGGGGCGGCGGTGGCGATGTGGTGAAGGGGGCCGGGGTGGCCGTATATAAAGGGTCCCCGGGGTCGGTCTGACTTGGGCAAGGGGTGACGACGACGGCGCGGGGTCGGACTCCCAGCCGGAGTCCGGCACGAGCACGGCAGGGAAGGCGGCGGCGCGGCTGGGCCTGGCTCGGCTCGGCTGGGCCGGCCCAGGAAGTTTTTTTTAAACAATTTCTGTGAAGAAAATCCTAATATGAAAATCTAAAAATTGCAGAAACAGTTTTCACTGTCCCTACCTAATATTTGGGACAATACGAACATTTTTCTAGACTAAATGCAATTTAAAAAATGCATGTTTTCTCTAATTCAAATAAAATAGCAAATAAAACTCAAATAAAATAATAATTTGATTTCAAAATTTCTTCTCCAATATTTCTCCTCTGTTTTGAAGAAGTCATTTTATCTTCACTCATTATTTTTATTGTTGGAAATAATTGGAGAGAAATTATTGAAAATCAAATCTCTTTTCAATTTTGAAATAAATTCAAATATGAAAATTTTGTGAAATCTCCAACTCTGTCCTTGGGTCCTTGAGTTGCTTAATATTTCTAGGATCACAACAAAATGCAAAAATAAATATGATATGCATATGATGATCTATGTATAACATCCAAATTGAAAATTGGGATGTTACAAACCTACCCCCCTTAAGATGAATCTCGCCCTCGAGATTCGGGTTGGTCAGCAAAAAGGTTTGGGTGGTCCTTGCGGAGGTCTTCTTCTTGCTCCCAGGTGGCTTCCGCCTCGGTATGGTGGCTCCACTGAACTTTGCAAAACTTGATAACCTTGCTGCGAGTAACTCGGCTAGAAAACTCAAGAATCTTGATTGGCTTCTCTTCATAGGTCAGATCACTACCAACTGAATTGCTTCCAGTGGCACTGTATCAAAGTTCATGGCGAGGCCCTGTTATATTTACTTGCAGCTCAAAATGCCAGGTCATAAGGGGACCATCACGGTGCACGGGAGTCGCAAGGTCGCTTTGGAATGTGAAGAGGGTGATGTGGCATATGTTGAGTCGGTTTGTGCAACAAAAGAACTAAAGTTTTATAAGGACAATGTTGATCCGGCAGATATGACTCCTCTGAAGAAGCCCACCACAGAGCATGACCCGACCCTGAAGTTCAAACCGGCTGATGAGACTAAACTTGTTGACTTCGTTCCTGGCGATTCATCCAAACCGTTTAGTATCAGCACAAATCTGGATCCTAAATAGGAAAGCACGCTCATTGAGTTCATCCGTGAGAACCGGGACATTTTTGCATGGAAGCCTTCTGACATGCCATGTGTACCGAGGGAACTCGCTGAGCACACTCTTAATATTGATCCCAAGTTTAAACCGATCAAACAGTTTCTTTGTTGCTTCAACGAGGAAAGACGCAAGGCCATTGGAGAGGAGGTAGCCCAACTGTTGGCTGCTGGGTTTATCGTCGAAGTTTTTCATCCAGAGTGGCTAGCCAATCCGGTGCTAGTGCTTAAAAAGAATGGCACTTGGCGTATGTGTGTGGACTACACAGACTTGAACAAAGCTTGTCCAGTAGATACTTTTGCTCTCTCGCGTATTGATCAGATAATTGATGCTACGGCGGGTTGTGAGCGTTTGAGTTTCTTGGATGCTTATTCTGGCTATCATCAGATCAAAATGACAGTTAAGGACCAGGAGAAGACAACCTTTATCACTCCCTTTGGAGCCTTCTGCTATGTGTCTATGCCCTTTGGGCTCAAGAGTGCCCAGGCGACTTATCAACGCTATGTGCAGAATTGTCTTCATACTCAAATTGGGCGCAACGTTCATGCCTATGTGGATGACATTGTAGTAAAATCCAAGAAGAAGGAGACATTGATAGATGACCTCAAGGAGACCTTTAACAATCTTTGGGTTTATAAAACGATGCTCAATCCGGACAAGTGCATTTTTGGTGTTCCGACAGGCAAGCTCTTAGGCTTTCTGGTGTCTAACAGGGGCATTGAGGCTAATACGGAAAAGATCAAAGCAATTACATCTTTGGCTAAACCGGCGTGTATCAATGATGTTCAGCGACTGGCGGGTCGAATTACAGGCCTAAGCCGGTTTATCAGCCGCTTGGGAGAGAAGGCGATCTCTCTGTATCAAATGTTGAAGAAAACAAACAATTTTGTCTGGAGTGACGCAGCTAATGCGGCGTTTGAGGACTTGAAGAGACAGTTGGTTGAACCATCGGTTCTTGCTGCTCCGGTTGATAAGGAGCCGCTGTTATTATACGTGGCTGCTAATGCTCGGGCTGTCAGCATAGCCATTGTGGTGGAACGCAAGGAGGCTGGGAAGGAATATCCGGTTCAAAGGCCGGTTTATTATATCAGTGAGGTGTTAATTGAGTCAAAGCAAAGATATCCGCATTGGCAGAAGCTAGTGTATGGGGTTTTCATGGCAAGTCGGAAGCTTAAACAGTACTTTCAGGGCCATCCCATCAAAGTGGTCAGTTCCGCTCCTTTGGGGGATATAATCCAGAACAGGGAGGCAACTGGCCGGGTTGCTAAGTGGGCTATTGAGCTTGGACCACACGGTTTGAAATACATGCCTTGCACAACCATCAAGTCTCAGGCTCTTGTGGATTTCATCAATGATTGGACAGAGTTGCAGGCACCGGAAGACAAACCGGACATCACATACTGGACTATCCACTTTGACGGGTCCCGACAATTGGAGGGCTCGGGGGCTGGAGTTGTCCTTACTTCCCCTCGAGGTGATAAAATTTGTTATGTTCTCCGCTTAATGTTTCCTTGTACTAACAATGCAGCTGAGTACGAGGCCTTACTCCATGGTCTCCGTGTGGCCAAGGAAATGAACTTAAGCCGGGTTCGATGCTTTGGAGATTCTGATCTGGTGGCTCAGCAAGTTGCTGGCACTTGGGACTCTAAGGATCCCCTCATGGTGACTTACAGACGAGAGGTAGATGTTGTGGTTGGTCCTTCAGGGGTTATCAGGTTAAACATATTGATCGTCAAAAAAACGAAGCAGCAGATGCTTTAAGCCGGCTCGGGTCTCAGCGTAAACCGGTGCCACCCAATACCTTTCTGGATATCCTGCATAACCCGTCTATAAAGTTGCCTACGGAGGAGGATTTGGCTATTCTTGATCCGGAGGCACAGTTGGTTGCCGCTTTACATATAATTCCGGATTGGACAGTTCCATATTTGGTGTATATGAATCGAGGCGAGTTACCAGAAGATGAAGTTCTGGCTAGACAGATAGTATGGCGGTCCAAGTCCATGGTTATTCACAACGGCGAGTTACATCACTGTAGTGTTTCAGGCGTGTTCTAGCGTTGTGTTTCTCCTGAGGAGGGCCAAGAGATTTTGCATGAGATCCACGAAGGAGATTGTGGTCACCATGCCAGTTCAAAATCTCTGGTTGCTAAAGCTTTTCGTCATGGTTTCTACTAGTTGATGACTCATGCTGATGCTGAGGACCTGGTAAAGTGGTGCGACGCTTGTCAGAAGTTTTCACGCCGAGCTCATGTTCCGGCTCAAGAGCTACGGATGATTCCAATAACTTGGTCGTTTGCTACTTGGGGGCTTGATATGGTGGGTCCTTTTAAACGGTCCAAGGATAAGAAGACCCACCTGTTGGTGGCGGTTTACAAATTTACTAAGTGGGTTGAAGCAGAGCCTGTAAGCAAGTGTGATGCAGCCACGGTGGTTCAATTCATTAAGAAGGTGATTTTCCATTTTGGTTTTCCACACAGCATCATCACAGATAATGGCACCAACCTTTCCAAAGGTGAGATGGAGGAATTTTGTCAACGAGAGCACATCCGGCTTGATGTAGCGTCCGTGGCTCACCCCCAGTCTATTTGTCAAGCTGAGAGAGCTAATCAAGAAATCTTGAAGGGCATCAAGCCCCGGCTTATGGTTCCTTTGAAGCGGACACCGGGTTGTTTGGTGGAGGAATTACCATCTATCTTATGGAGCATAAACACCACCCCAAATCGGTCTACGGGTTATACACCTTTCTTCATGGTTTACGGGGCAGAAGCAGTCCTCCCAAGTGATATTCGTCATGACTCGCCTCGGTTTGCCAATTATGTTGAAGCGGACAATGAGCAAGCATGCCAAGAAGCACTGGACCTGTTAGATGAAAAACGGGACATGGCGTTGGCTCGTTCGGCGGTTTATCAACAAGACCTACGGCGTTATCACAGCCGCCGGGTTAAAACGAGAACCTTTCAAGAAGGCGATTTAGTGCTCCGTCTCATCCATGATCGGACCGATATGCACAAGTTATCCCCACCTTGGGAAGGGACCTTTGTGGTCAGCAAGAATCTGCATAATGGATCATACTACCTCATTGACGTTGAGATCACAAAGACTCACGCAAATCTGAGGAGGAGACCCGGCGGCCGTGGAACATAGCTCTCCTTCGGCCTTACTACACCTGAGCCATAGGCTTTTCTTATGTACATATTTTGACAATGTATATATTATGATCAATATAATAAACCGGCATCCTTGCTATAAGCAGGGTCTCTGCTGTTTTTTCCAATATCTTCTGATTACATGGGGGCTTCAGCTGGTAAAGCGGAGTTCTACCTGTTAAACCGGCTATCACGCCACAATATAGCTTGGGAGCTTCACACCCAAGGGGCCAAAGAGAGTCTGGTTGCTGTGCACAGCTCAAACATAGGCACCCATTGAGCACATCTCACAAAAGTTACTTGGGGGCTCTTTGTGCACTTTAACAAAGAGTTTGAAAGGACTCTTGTAATATGCTATCAAGCACGGCTTGGAAGCCTGGTGTATTCACCTAAAACCCCGGGTTAACCTGCCTTCATCAAGTAAGCCACTCCTATCCAGGTAATCCTGGCATGACCCACCGAACGTTTGACAAGTCAATCTTATTCAGACCCTGAACTTGTCAAAGTTAAAACGATGATTGGTTAGTTGGAGGCCCATCTTGAAAGGCTTTGCAAAATGGTTTAACTCAGTGGCCTGGCAGCCCATGAAAAGCCTCGCATTTGGGCATGGTGTCCCTTGAAAAGCCTTGACTACACGGTCTTATTTGCCTTTGACAATTTTTATTTTTTCATGCAATTTTATGTTGAACCAGCGTCTATTGACCCGAAATGGCTATCAGTCATCATAATAACCCGGTGTTTGTTAACCCGGCTTGGCTTTCGGCTACAAGTTGTCAGACCATATTTATTATTGAACCGGTGTTTCATAACCCAGTCTGGCTTTGACTACATGTCGCCAATATGATCATCCGGTGTTTATCACAACCCAACATGACTTATTATACACCAGCATTGCATGGTGGGAGTTATCAACACTCAAGATTTGGGTTTTCACCCTTACTCCAATCAAGTTGGTGAGCCAATAATGTGATTTAATATCGCAGGTATGATCTATTTCATATTTTGAAATTTTTTCAGCCTTGGTTATCAACCAGGCTTTATATTGGGCATTATGACCCATACGGCGGTAAACTGCCAGGACAACTTTTCTTATGCAGACATAAGGATTGCATAAAATCATCAAGGTATATAAAGCAAGCATAGCAATATTCATGGCGGATCACACAACGCCATATAGCAGTGCACGATGGCAGTAGAACACATTATTTTAACTAGCCTATTACAAGGCGTTTTGATGCCCAAAACAATGATTGTTTGTTGCATAGAATGCAGTCTATGGGAATCAAGCCAGTTGCCGGATTATGCCTCGTCACCCAGTTGACGTGAGGTTGATGGATCTTCTGGTGTCGGTTCAACCTCCTCCTCCCCACCCAGTGGCTGGAAGTCAATGGTGGCCCAGTTAATCTGGGTTAATGCTTGGAACACAGCTTCTTCGCCAATGGCAGTTAAAGCGCCCTTCAGTTCATCTTTGGCCTTGGAGGTTTCTGCTTGCTGGGACTTGATATTCTCTTGAAGATCAGCAATTTGGGAATCTTTGTTGCTTATATCAACCTGCAAGGACAGATGATGAAGATGTTAATATTTTCTTAAAGTCCCAAGCACATAACAAGTTATACACTTGGCACTTGGGGGCTAATGCGGATTGCTTCTTTTCTGACTATTATTTAAAGTCCCAAGGCTCAATACAAGTATTAATCTTGGCACTTGGGGGATAATGTGTATTTGATCAGAAAATCAAAGGCAAAGGAATTCAACAAGGACAAAGTTTTGAACATAAAGTCCTGGTCCATCTTAAAGAGACAATCCAGACCTTTGGGGCTACACAGTTGATTTTTTTATCTCAAAGTCCCGATTCATCTTGAAGAGACGAACCGGCCCTTGGGGGCTACAATGGAGATGTACAGTACAAGAAAATTTACAGTGTGGAAGTCACCTCATAACGCTCCTTCATCATGTTGACTAAGCCGGCCTCATAATCACGGCTTGTGTATAGGCGGTTTAGAAATCCGGAATGGAGATCCTGAGCACTGAGATGAGCATAGCTTGTCAAGTCAGTCTTCCATTTGCATTTCTCCACAGCAGCAACTTCTACCTTGGCACTATGCTTGGACAAAGCGACAGGGTTGCCAGGAGAAGTGTGGCCAAACCCAGTAATCACAACATCATCAGTTGCTGTATTTGGGCTTGCCGGTTTATCTAAGGCTCTGGCCGGGCTAGGCGGATCAGCAGTTGGACTTGGAGGATTGGCATGCGGGCTTGATGGATCAACATGAAGATTAGCCGGGTCAACTTCCGGCGGATCAACATCAGTGTTCTGACTTTGCGGGACAGGGTCATCCATAGCGATGTCAACATCTCCACCAACACCTTCTAAAGTCCTCTCCGGTTCAACCTCATCAGTGGGGGCATTGGTCTTTGCTTTCTTGCTCAGTCGGGCTTTGGCGCTGCAATATCAAACAGAGGTTAAAATGGTAAACTGGCGCAAGAAGGTAAATCTAAAAGGCAGTGTACTTACCCTGGGATGGTCTTGAGGGGAGGCATTTGGGTAGTTGATGAGTTGCCAGACAAAGAATTGGAAGTCACCTGATAATTCGAATCAGACGTATTGAGTGGGTATCGGAAGCAAGCCGCCAAAGGATAAGATTTAATAGAAGAACAACAGACCTCTGGACGACGTTTCCAGTTTGGGGTGTCTGGTAAACTGGAGGAAGTGACTTGCTAGCCACTGTGCCGGGTTGTGCGACGACCTTCATGTTGTCGTGTCTTCAAAGAAAATTGTGGATCCAAATGAGCAAGAGGATGTGAGTGTTTTACTTTCCGAACTGCACGGCGAAGTTTTTGAACCGACACATGATCTGAATCGGAGGAAAGGGAGATTACCTCTACATGGTCAGCACGGCTGGCTTCTGCACCATCCTGATAATAGTAATTGTCAATAAGGTGTACGAAAAATGAACCAAGGGAGTCAAGTTCTACCTCTTGTTCCGAATCATCGACATCTTCGGGCGGATCAGAGGACTCGACGGTTTTCTTCTTGGCTGGCCTCTTTGTGGCCTTGCTCTTGGCACGAAGAGCCCTTGCCGGTTTGTCTTGAGCCTTTGCCGGCTTGTCTTGAGTTTTTCTCTTCCAAAAAGGATCTTTGGCCTGTAAGAATAAACAAAAGACTGTCAGGAAAATGATAAAGTGAAGACGGATTAAAAACAGAAGGATAAAGATTCTTACGGCCGGCGGTTTGTTCTTGGCATAAAAGGGACATAGCCCGGTTTTGCTGCACTCAGCGATCGGGTCATCCAACATCTTCTTTACGGACTCCGTGACCTCATCGTCAGTCATTGGTATTTCAGTATGCCGTTGAGGATCTTTGACATTCCCGGTGTATTCATGCATTAATCCGGGGCGGCGGCTTAAGGGCAGGATACCCCATGAAACCCAGCAACGGGCAAGGTCAACGCCAGTTAAACCGTTTGCAAGGAAAGCCCAGAGTTTAGCAAGTTGTGGTGCATATGCTTGTCGTTCTTTGGCAGTGAGCCGCTGAGGCAGTGGATGACCATTGCTGAGACGGTGATCACGGTAACCCGGTAGAGGGTTTTCATCAGCAGGAGTAGTGTTCTGACAGCAGAACCATGTTTGATTCCAATCTTTAGGGTGGCTGTGATGTTTGGCATGAGGAAAATCGACTTCTTTCCTTTTCTGGATTGACACTCCACCCAGTTCAGTATTTGGGCCGTCAGAAAATTCAGTGCGGTGGTTCAAGTGGAAGAAGTCCATGAAGAGTTCAACAATCGGTTCTTCTTGAAGATAAACTTTGCAGAACACTTGAAAGTTGCAAAGATTGGACACAAAATTTGGTCCAATGTCTTGAGGGTGGAGCTGAAAGTTGGCAAGCACATCCTGGAGAAACTTTGATCCGGGAGGGCTAAATCCCCGGTCTAGATGCTGCATAAATATGACCACTTCTCCATCTTGAGGTTCAGGAGGGCACTCAGGGCCAGGGACTCACCAATGAATGACTTCCTTCTTGGCTAAAGCGCGAGTCAGAACATACCTGTTAAGCTGTTCTTGTTTGATCCGGGAAGGAACCCAATTGCAAGAAGCAAATTGTTTGGCCATTTTTTATGACAAGCCGTAAAGGAAGTTTGAATACCGAATCACGGTTCAAGATTGATGTGCATAAACCGGTGTTAAACCGGGGGATTAAATCAGAGCGTGTATGCACATTAAACCGGATATTGATGCTCAAGTCATGTTGGCGGTTTAAGTGAGGGCTAATGGTACCTGGCGGATTATGATTTTCTACAAAGTTAAACCGCCTATAAGTGGAAGAAGCAGAACTGAAATTCATTAAGTGCCGAGGAAACAGGTTTCACAAGATGGTATTATAATTTTGGATCTACCGCGGCCTAGTAAAGAAAATTTTCTGAACCCTAAAATGGCGACAGTGGAATAAAGAGGATCCAGATGGGATCTGTTCATGGTTCTAATGATACTACGGTCTGGCAAAACAAGATTGTAGCTTCGGTCGCAGAAGATAAAGGTTAGGTTGGTCTAGATTCAATGAGACAGTAAAGGAAAGCAAGGGCAAAGTAATAAAGCACGGACGAACACTGATGAACACAGTCGAGTGCTGAAACCCTAATGCAGATCTAGGGTTGAGGGAGAAGGGCTTATCGGATTCAAAGGAGCAGCGGAGGAGAGCCGTGGATCTCTGGTGCGTTCAGGGTAATGCAGCGGCCAGGGATGAGGTAGAGCTTCAAGGTTGACGGCGGCGGTGGAGCTGTCGGGCTTGAGCGGTGAGAGGAAGAAGAAGAAGTGCGGAAGGGGAAAGGTAAAGGACCCCAGAGCCTATTTATAAGGCGGATGGATGAAGCAGGCGAGTGCGAGAATCGAGGAGCCAAAGCGGTAAAATGGGCCCCAACCGTTGTCGGTGTCAAAACCGACGGATCTCGGGTAGGGGGAATGTCGGTGTCAAAACCGGCGGATCTCGGGTAGGGGGTCCCGATCTGTGCGTCTTAGGCTGATGGTAACAGGAAGCAAGGGACACAATGTTTACCCAGGTTCGGGCCCTCTCGATGGAGGTAAAACCCTACTTCCTGCTTGATTAATATTGATGATATGAGTAGTACAAGAGTAGATCTACCACGAGATCGTAGAGGCTAAACCCTAGAAGCTAGCCTATGATGATTATGATTGTAATTGTGATCGGCCTTCTAAGGACCAACCTCTCCGGTTTATATAGACATCGGAGAGGGCTAGGGTTTACACGGAGTCGGTTACAAGGAAGGAAATATAATATCTGGATCGCCAAGCTTGTCTTCCACGCCAAGGAGAGTCCCATCCGGACACGGGACGGAGTCTTGAGTCTTGTATCTTCACGCTCCAATAGTCCGGATGATGTATATAGTCCGGCTGTCCGGATACCCCCAATCCAGGACTCCCTCAGTAGCCCCTGAACGAGGCTTCAATGACGATGAGTCCGGCGCGCAGTCTTGTTTTCGGCATTGCAAGGCGGGTTCCTTCTCTGAATACTCCAAAGCAATTATTGAACACTTAGACCATGCCCGGATCTGCCGGATGATCCTCACATACTATCATAGGGAACACAACATAAATCTAATCTGCTAGCAATCTTCGTACGTCGTGTCTTCGCATCGTGGCCCGGCCCAACACGAACCGGTATTCCTTGGCCCACCTCGACTCGCGTTGCGAGGCGGTTTTATTGGCACGCCCTGCCAAAGCAGAGATCGTGTTCCTCTTATCACGGGACCTTCCATCAATATGGGCGTGTGCAACCCCACGACGACCGTTGGTATGACTCTGTGTGCTTTTAGATAAGTCTCAAGCGGTCATGCTGAGGACTCTTGATATTCACCCCCTTTATAAAGGGGCTGAGGCCTATACCTCTTTTCTACCACTCTTGCGCCCTTTCGCATCTCGAGTTCTAGCACCCGAAACCAAAACTCAAACAACCTAGATCCTCCAATATGTCTGGACCCAACTCTCAGGGCCGGTGGGTGGCCTCCTCGATCCAAGAGGAGGACATTGCGAGGCTTAGGGAGGTCGGATATCTGATCGCCGACATCCAGCACAGGCTTCCCGCTCCAGGGCAGGTCATCCCTACGCTGGAGCCCAACGAGAGCGTCGTGTTTGTTCCTCACTTCCTCCGCGGCTTGGGCCTCACCCTTGATCCCTTTGTGAGGGGGCTCATGTTCTATTATAGGTTAGATTTTCATGATCTAGCTCCGGACGCTATCCTCCATATCTCGTCGTTCATCATTGTGTGCGAGGCTTTTCTCCACGTCACTCCACACTTCGGCTTATGGCTCAAGACCTTCAATGTGAAGCCGAAGATGATCGAGGGGCGACATGTGGAGTGCGGAGGTGCTATAATAAGCAGGAACGCCGATGCCCCATGGCCAGAGGGTTCTTTGACTCTTTCCCAGAAGTGGCTGATGTATGGCAGCGGAGGTGGTTTTATGTCACGGCTCCCAAAGGCACAAAGTGGGTGGCCGCCCCCGAGTTCCGCTTGGGCCCTCCGTCACAATTGGCGTCATGGACCAACGTAGGACAGAGTTGGGGGCCCGCTGGTGATGTACCAATACTGCAGAGCCATATCCAGGAGCTACTTGAGAAGGACATTAACCTCGTCAGCATAATTCAAGTAATGCTAATCCGACGGATGTTGCCGTGCAAACGCCGGCCTCTCTGGATGTGGGAGTTCAATCCAGAGGGTCCGCAGACTATTAAGCACTTCTTTGGCCTGACGCTCGAAGGGATGCGTAAATTATTCTTCGAATCACAAGTAAAGTGTCCGGACACCACCGAGGATGCGGGCCTAAGCTGCTATCGCCTAGATGCCCAAGTAAGTAACCTTAAAGCCAGACACTTAGCTTTTATTTATCATAGTCATTATTCTGAAAACCCTCCTTGGCTAGGAATGGCTCAGCAAGGCAGAGAGAATCAGGTGTCCGGCGCCACTTCCCGAAGGCTCGCCTAGTCCTACCATAGCCAAGATGCTTGGTCGGGTGCTTAGCAAGATGCCCTCAGGGAAAGACGAAGGAAAGGATAGTGAAGCCGAACTTCACACACTGCGCATCCGAACCGGGGGAATTACTTCCTCCCCAAAGGAGGATAGTCAAGGAGGGGAATCCAAGGTCTCCTCCCCGCGCGGAAAGAAAAGGGCAGCCTCCGAAGACTTGGAGACGAAGATGCCTAAACAGGGGAAGAAAGCGTCGCCGGAGGGCTCTGCCCTGACGGGCATGCTTACCACATCATGCCCGCCAATGGACCAGCCCTCAACCGAGCTGTGAGTTAATCGTTAATTCGAAAGTGCTACATTTCTCCGAGATCAATAATCCAGGATTCATTTTTGCAGCCCGGCCAGCAGCTCCTCTCAACAGAGTTCGTCTTTGGGGGACCTTCCTCCGGAGATGATGGAGAGCGAGACCCCACCCACCTCTCCGCCTCATGAGGCGGGCGACACCAAGGTGTCGTCACAGAGGAGTCCTGATCTGCCGAAGCCGGAAGCTAATACGTCAGCCGCCCTAAGCCCGGAGCATTCAGCTCCCACGGGGGGCGATGGGAAGGGTCTGACATAGTTCGGTGTCCGGCCGGACATACTGACGGGCCTTCTAGAGTGAGCTGCGCTCTTCGAGGAGCACCGCTCATTAATGAGCACGATGCTCAAGAAAATTTCATCCGCCACAAGCGGTTTGAATGAAGCATTTACAAGCCTGCTTAGAGGTTTTGAGGTATGTAGTGAAAAATACACTATTTTTGGCTGTGAGGCACGCGCTAGGTGTGCTCCATATGGGTAGTACCCCCTGAGGCTCTGGTTGCCTGCCCTAGGCAGCAAATGGGGGATCATATTGTGCAAGTAATGATTGCACTGTACATATGCGCAGATATCTAAGGATCCGGCAGCCGACCAGTCTGTTGAAGTTGCCGAACTAAGGAGGCAAATCAGATCTATTGATGTCGATATCGCGCTGGTGAACGAGCGGCTGAACGAGTCACAAGGTATGTGCTCCTTATTATGTTGTATAGGAAAATATGAGAGGGGCATAATATTAATGCGACATGTTTGGACTGCAGATGGAGCTGCTGCAGTGGAAGCCCTGAGGGCGGAACTTGCCCAAGCCAAGGAGCAAGCTCGGGCTAGCAATGCGACTATCCTAAAGGCGGCCGAAGAGTTAAGGACCGAACAGGCTGCTCATCGCCGAAGCGAGGAAAAGATAGCCACAATGGCTGTGGAGCTGAAAAATGCCACCGACCGGTATGAGCTCCTTGAAAAGGAGAATCAGGTTAATTCAGCTGACCTGAACAAGGCACTTAATGCCACTAAGGAGATGCGGACCAAAGTCAGGGGTGTGTGGGAGGAGCTTCGACAGGCCGGTAAAATAGCGTCTGGGGGCTCCTACCTACTGCGGACGAAGTTTTTGGATCCGAAGTATGCTCCCCTGGATGGGCGCTGGAGTCCTGCAGATGCGTATGCGGACTTGGCGAAGAGTACAGCCGATGTAGCCAAGTTTTTCGAGAATCAAGGTGATAAAGAAGTGGAGAAGCTTTTTTGGTCGCAATTCAATGCTCCTGCACGCCCGCTGCCGTTGAGTGAGAAGATGGCTGCCGTGGCGGAACTTCATAGGCTGTCCGGGCTCGCCATGCGGTCTGTAATAGACCATCTTTGGCCGAAGGAGCCGAAGCTGGACAATTACTTTGGTTTGGTGCAACAATTCCTCGGGGCCGTATCTCAGATCGACGCCATAAGAAGGTCGGCGTGCATAGAGGGTGCACGAATGGCTCTTGCCCGCGTTAAAGCATATTGGACAAATATGAAGGCCACTATTGTAGCGACCCAGAATCCGGCGGGAGACAAGGATCCGGCCGAGCACTACTTGGAGCAGGTAACAGAAGGTGCCCGCTTAATAGAGGCGCAGTGCTCGAAGAATGTGTTGTTGAAGTGACAAATCGAATCATTGTAAAAACAATGCTATTTTGATTACAAGGTGCTACGTCTCGAGCTTGCGTTGGTTTTCCCCGAAGAGGAGAGGATGATGCAGCACAGTAGCGTAAGTATTTCTCTCAGTTTTTGAGAACCAAGGCATCAATCCAGTAGGAGGTCACGCGCAAGTCCCTCGTACCTGCACAACACGATAGCAACTCCCAACCAACGCTTAGGGGTTGTCAATCCCTTCACGGTCACTTACGAGAGTGAGATCTGATAGAGATAATATTTTTGGTATTTTTGATAGATAGATGCAAAGTAAAAAGTAAAGGTAAAGTAAAAACAAAGCAAGTAAATAAAGTGATATAGATTGATATGATGAGAATAGACCCGGGGGCCATAGGTTTCACTAGTGGCTTCTCTCGAGAGCATAAGTATTCTACGGTGGGTGAACAACTTACTGTTGAGCAATTGACAGAATTGAGCATAGTTATGAGTATATCTAGGCGATGATCATGTATATAGGCATCACGTCCGAGACAAGTAGATCAAAACGATTCTGCATCTACTACTATTACTCCACTCATCGACCACTATCCAGCATGCATCTAGAGTATTAAGTAAAAACAGAGTAACGCCTTAAGCAAGATGACATGATGTAGAGGGATAAATTCATGCAATATGATAAAAACCCCATCTTGATATCCTCAATGGCAACAATACAATACGTGCCTTGCAACTCTTTCTATCACTGAGTAAGGACACCGCAAGATTGAACCCAAAGCCATGCACTTCTCCCATTACAAGAACTACCAATCTAGTTGGCCAAACCAAACGGACAATTCGAAGAGACTTGCAAAGATAACTCAAGCATACATAAAAGAATTCAGAGAAGAATCAAATATTTTCCATAGATAATACTGGATCATAAACCCACAATTCATCGGTCTCAACAAACACACCGCAAAAAGAACATTACATCGAATAGATCTCCACAAGAGAGGGGGAGAACATTGTATTGAGATCCAGAAAGAGAGAAGAAGCCATCTAGCTACTAGCTATGGACCCGAAGGTCTGAAGTAAACTAATCACACTTCATCGGAGGGGCCATGGTGATGATGTAGAAGCCCTCCGTGGTGGATGCCCCCTCCGACGGAGCTCCAGAATAGGCCCCAAGATGGGATCTTGTGGATACAGAAGGTTGCGGCAGTGGAATTAGGTTTTTGGCTCCTTTTCGATCATACGGGGTTACGTAGGTATATATAGGAGGAAGGAGTACATCGGTGGAGCTCCGAGGGGCCCACAAGGTAGGGGGGCGTGCCCAGGGGGGAGGGGCGCGCCCTCCACCCTCGTGACCGCCTCGTGGCTTTCTTGACGGAGGGTCCAAGTCTCCTGGATCTTATCTGATGAGAAAATCACGTTCCCAAAGGTTTCATTCCGTTTGGACTTCGTTTGATATTCTGTTTCTTCGAAACACTGAAAAGGGCAAAAAACAACAATTCTGGGCTGGGCCTCCGGTTAATAGGTTAGTGCCAAAAATAATATAAAAGTGGAAAATAAAGCCCAATATAGTCCAAAACAGTAGATAAAGTAGCATGGAGCAATAAAAAATTATAGATACGTTGGAGACGTATCACAAGGCTATATTTATACTTTTTGCATGAAAGTATTATTGTGTCTCCTGCGCGGCCGTTTTTATGTATATGTGTAATCCGAAAGTTAGCAGTCGTTGGCTTCAGCCCCCACGCATACAATGCGGGGGTGTTCGCGAAAAATAAATATGCATAATCACACTTGATCCAACGTCTTGGTCCATTAAGGAGGTGATCGCACGTCAAACTAGGCAACCGGACTATATAGCTGTAACACTTTCGCTTAGCCATGGGATTAACGGTGGGCTACTATGTAGCCCCTAGTACCTTCGCGTACATCCAAATACGGGCGCGTGTGTACATGATCAGGAAACGGTCCTTCATTAATGCGGAGGAATCCTAAAGATTCTGATAAGTCTTCGAGTGGTTGAACAGTCTCTCGCTGTATCATGACAGTCAGTTTTCGGCTTTCTCTACTGAGGTGCTCGTCCGAAATAACCAGAGCACAATCGCAGTAGTTCTCCTTTGGCCGCCTTAGCCGATAAGAACGGAACATAAGGCGGCAAACCCAGGAGCCGGGCAAACCCAACATTTGACCAAAGACATGATTCGGAGCTGATGCATATAAGGCCAAACTCGTGACGCCGAACACTCCCGAAGGTATTCGGACTTTATAGCAAAAAATGGGCTGAAGAGCGCCCTTTCATTATAAACCATGTATTTCCAGGTATGTGCATCGGTCTGCCGTGGTGAAATGCCAATAACGGCAGTATCCTTTGTGGGTATAGTACCCATGGGATGTGTGAACAACAAGAGACAATATGAAAGGTTTACACAGGGGCTTAATCTAAAGAGAAACCTTTGAGTGGGGCCCTGCTGCACGTCTGCGCCTTTGTCTCCATTGCGCCGTTTCCTAGACCAACCTCTCCGGTTTATATAGACACCTGAGAGGGCTAGGGTTTACACGGAGTCGGTTATAAGGAAGGAAATATAATATCTAGATCGCCAAGCTTGTCTTCCACACCAAGGAGAGTCCCATCCGGACACGGGACGGAGTCTTGAGTCTTGTATCTTCATGCTCCAATAGTCCGGATGATGTATATAGTCCGGCTGTCCGGATACCCCCTAATCCAGGACTCCCTCAGCTGTCGCCTCAATCTTCAGAAGATAATTAATGAAGGGAATATTTATAACCTTTTATAACAGAGATGACGTCATGACGATTTACTGCAATTTCAGAAGATGACGTCATGGCGGTTTACCGAAGTATTACACGGAGAAGACATCATGGCAATTTACGAGGATCATAAGAAGATGTTCACGGAATTTTTCTAAGTATTGAAGATTGACATGAACAGGTTCAAATCAATCTGGGGCCTAATGTTGAGGATATAACTACTGAGTGTAAACCGCCCAGGAGGGGTCGGTTCATGCTCATCTATACTGAATCCCATGAAGACTAATAAGATGGCGTTTCACTGATAAAGCTTAGAGGCCCAGAGCCCAAAGGCGGATTAGGGCCCATAGTTGTAAACCGCCATGGTTGTATAAACTTGTATTGTAAGTTAGGAAAGGGAGAGACCGAGCCGGACACTTGTATGAGCCGGCCTCGGGACTCTGGAAACCGGCCAGGTGTCAACCTGTATATATAAAGGGACGACCCGGCGGCAGTTCAGGACAAGAAACAACAACTCGAGAGTCAGGCAAAGCATATTGGCTCTGTGGTCATTGAAACCCGAGCAATTCCATCACAACTAGACATAGGCTTTTACCTTCATTGTAAGGGGCCGAACTGGTATAAAACTCTCGTGTCCCTTGTCCGGTTTAACCCCTTCAAGCTAATCTCGTTGCGATGGCTCCACGACTAAGTCCTTCCGTTAGGACATCTGACGTGATATTTCCACGACAGCTTGTATATTCCAATGATGGGCTTCCTCAAAGTGCCCTAGATCTTCGTGAACAAGCAAGTTGGATGCACACCCACTTAGTTTCTTTTTGAGCTTTCATTCACTTATAGCTCTAGTGCATCCGTTGCATGGCAATCCCTACTCACTCACATTGATATATATTGATGGGCATCTCCATAGCCCGTCGATACGCCTAGTTGATGTGAGACTATCTTCTCCTTTTTTGTCTTCTCCGCAACTACCCTTCCGTTCCACCTATAGTGCTATATCCATGGCTCATGCTCATGTATTGCGTGAAGATTGAAAAATTTTGAGAACATCAAAAGTATGAAACAATTGTTTGGCTTGTCATCGGGGTTGTGCATGATTTAAATATTTTGTGTGATGAAGATAGAGCATAGCCAGACTATATGATTTTGTAGGGATAGCTTTCTTTGGCTATGTTATTTTGAGAAGACATGATTGGTTTGTTAGTATGCTTGAAGTATTATTGTTTTTATGTCAATATTAAACTTTTGTGTTGAATCTTTCAGATCTGAACATTCATGCCACGATAAAGAAAATTAAATGGATAAATATGTTAGGTAGCATTCCACATCAAAAATTCTATTTTTATCATTTACCTACTCGAGGACGAGCATGAATTAAGCTTGGGGATGCTTGATACGTCTCCAACGTATCTATAATTTTTTATTATTCCATTCTATTGTATTATCTGTTTTGGATGTTTAATGGGCTTTAATATGCTATTTTATATTATTTTTGGGACTAACCTATTAACCGAGGGCCACTGCCAGTTTCTGTTATTTTTGCCTATTTTAGAGTTTTGCAGAAAAGGAATACCAAATGGAGTCCAAACGGAATGAAACCTTCGCGGTGATCTTTCTTGGACCGAAAGTAAACCGGAAGACTTGGAGATGAAGTCGGAGAGGCAATGAGGCGGCCATGAGGCAGGAGGGCACGCCTAGGGGGGTAGGCGCGCCCCCACCCTCATGGGCCCCTCGTAGCTCCCCTGACCTAGTTCATTCGCCTATATATACTCTTATACCCTAAAAACATCAGGGGGAGCCACAAAACTTCGGGGAGCATGATACGTCTCCAACGTATCTACTTTTCCAAACACTTTTGCCCTTGTTTTGGACTATAACTTGCATGATTTGAATTAAACTAACCCGGACTGACGCTGTTTTCAGCAGAACTGCCATGATGTTGTTTTATGTGTAGAAAAGAAAAGTTCTCGGAATGTCCTGAAAATCCACGGAGGCACTTTTTGGAATTAATAAGAATTTCTGGGCAAAAGAAATACACCAGGGGGCCCAGGGCCTGTCCACGAGACAGGGGGGTGCGCCCCCTATCTCATGGGCCCCCTGGACCTCCACCGACCTCAACTCCAACTCCATATATTCACGTTCGGGGAGAAAAGAATCAGAGAGAAAGTTTCATCGCGTTTTATGACACGGAGCCGCCGCCAAGCCCTAATCTCTCTCGGGAGGGCTGATCTGGAGTCCGTTCGGGGCTCCGGAGAGGGGGATTCGTCACCGTCGTCATCATCAACCATCCTCCATCACCAATTTCATGATGCTCACCATCCTGCATGAGTAATTCCATCGTAGGCTTGCTGGACGGTGATGGGTTGGATGATATTTACCATGTAATCAAGTTAGTTTTGTTAGGGTTTGATCCCTAGTATCCACTATGTTCTGAGATTGATGTTGCTATGACTTTGCTATGCTTAATGCTTGTCACTAGGGCCCAAGTGCCATGATTTCAGATCTGAACCTATTATGTTTTCATGAATATATGTGTGTTCTTGATCCTATCTTGCAAGTCTATAGTCACCTATTATGTGTTATGATCCGACAACCCCGAAGTGACAATAATCGGGATACTTCTCAGTGATGACCGTAGTTTGAGGAGTTCATGTATTCACTATGTGCTAATGCTTTGTTTCGGTTCTCTATTAAAAGGAGGCCTTAATATCCCTTAGTTTCCGCTAGGACCCCGCTACCACGGGAGGGTAGGACAAAAGATGTCATGCAAGTTCTTTTCCATAAGCACGTATGACTATTTATGGAATACATGCCTACATTACATTGATGAACTGGAGCTAGCTCTGTGTCACCCTATGTTATAGCTATTACATGAGGAATCGCACCCGGCATAACTATCCATCACTGATCCATTGCCTACGAGCTTTTCATATATTGTTCTTCGCTTATTTACTTTTCCGTTGCTACTGTTACAACTGCTGCAAAAACCCAAAAACATTTATCTTTACTTTTGCTACTGTCACCATTATTATCATACCACCTTTACTACTAAATACCTTGCTGCAGATACTAAGTTATCCATGTGTGGTTGAATTGACAACTCAACTGCTAATACTCAAGAATATTCTTTGGCTCCCCTTGTGTCGAATCAATAAATTTGGGTTGTACTTCACCCTCAAAAGTTGTTGCGATCCCCTACACTTGTGGGTTATCAAGACTAATTTCTGGCGCCGTTGCCGGGGAGCATAGCTCTATTCTCTGAGTCACTTGGGATTTATATCTGTTGATCACTACGAAGAACTTGAAAGACGCTAAAACCAAGATTTTGCCCTCAACTACGAGGGGAGGTAAGGAACTGTCATCTAGCTCTGCACTAGATTCTCCTTCCATTATTAGTAGGCTTGCGACACCTAAACTTGCTACTGCTATGAATTTTGATATGTCGCATGTTATTGTTGATGCCACTTCTGCTATGCATGATGAAACTGCTTCTGTGCGTGATACTACTTTGCCATTAGGTGAATTTCTTGATGAACAACTTGCTAGAGTTAGGGGGAATGCAAATATTGAAGATGTTATTATTGATGATAGTGATGATGAAGGTTCTCCCAATGATTATGTATTGCATGTTATTCCTAAGGGTTATGTCATGAATGAAGAAGCTGCTAGGGAAATCTTTGCTTGCAATGATAGATACGATTTTAAGAAATTATTAGCTAAATGGGAGCAGCAGTCTCTTAATGCTAGAATGAAACCCGACCCTGCTTTTGCTACTTCACCTATCTGTGTTACTGATAAGGATTATGAATTCTCTGTTGATCCTGAAATTATTACTTTAGTTGAATCTGATCCTTTTTATGGCCTTGAATCTGAAACTGTTATGGCACATCTTACCAAGTTGAATGATATAGCTACCCTGTTTACTAATGATGAGAAGTCTCGCTATTTTTATATCCTTAAGATATTTCCGTTCTCATTAAAGGGTGATGCTAAGACTTGGTATAATTCTCTTGCTCCTGGTTGTGTGCGTAGTCCCCAGGATATGATTTATTACTTCTCTGCTAAATATTTCCCTGCTCATAAGAAACAAGCTGCCTTGCGGGAAATATATAATTTTGTGCAAATCAAAGAAGAGAGTCTCCCACAAGCTTGGGGGAGGCTTCTCCGGTTACTTAATGCTTTGCCTGATCATCCTCTTAAGAAAAATGAAATACTTGATATCTTTTATAATGGACTAACCGATGCTTCCAAGGACTACTTGGATAGTTGTGTTGGTTGTGTTTTCAGGGAAAGAACAGTCGACGAAGCTGAAATATTATTGAATAATATGTTGACCAATGATAATAATTGGACTCTTCCTGAGCCAATTCCTGAAGCAATTCCTGAACCAATTGATCCAATTCCTGAGCCTATTCCTAAACCCACTCCGAAGAAGAGAGGTGTTTTATTTCTCAGTCCTGAAGATATGCAAGAGGCAAAGAAATCAATGAAAGAAAAAGGTATTAAAGCTGAAGATGTTAAGAATTTACCTCCTATTGAAGAAATTCATGGTCTTAATATACCACCTGTTGAAGAACCATATTGTCTTGATAACCCGACACAGGTACTAAAGGTAAATTCTCTCTATAGATATGTTAAAGTTGAAATCCCCTCTACTAAATTTCATAGCCCATGCTTAGATGAATTTGATGACTTTGTGTCTAGACAAGAAGGTTTTAATGCTTATGTTGGTAGAGAGTTAAAGAATAATGCTTTTGAGATAGGACGTGCAAGTGATAATCTGGCTAGAGTTAAAGATGAACTTCACCTCGTTAACAAATATGCTTCTATGGTTGCTACTCAAGCTGAGCAAGTACTTAAAGCTCAAAATGATTTGCTTGAGGAATTAAATAATAAAAATGACTTTGCTGTTAGAGTGGCTACTAGAACTGGTAGAATGACTCAGGAACCTTTGTATCCTGAAGGCCACCCTAAGAGAATCGAGCAAGATTCTCAGAGAAATAATTTAGAGGCACCTAGTTCTTCTAAAAAGAAGAAAAAGAAAAACGATAGGACTTTGCATGCTTCTAGTGAACCCACTGTAGACACACCTGAGAATCCCAATGATATTTCTATTTCTGATGCTGAAACTCAATCAGGTGATGAACATGAACCTAGTGATAATGTTAATGATAATGTTCATGTTGATGCTCAACCTAGCAAAAACAATGATGTAGAGATTGAACCTGTTGTTGATCTTGATAACCCACAATCAAAGAATCAGCGTTATGATAAGAGAGATTTTGTTGCTAGGAAGCACGGTAAAGAAAGAGAACCATGGGTTCAGAAACCCATGCCCTTTCCTCCTAAACCATCCAAGTCAAAGGATGATGAGGATTTTGAGCGCTTTGCTGAAATGATTAGACCTATTTTCTTACGTATGCGTTTAACTGATATGCTGAAAGTAAATCCTTATGCTAAGTATATGAAGGATATCATTACAAACAAAAGAAAGATACCGGAAGCTGAAATTTCCACCATGCTTGCTAATTACACTTTTAAGGGTGGAATACCAAAGAAACTTGGAGATCCGGGGGTACCAACTATACCATGCTCTATTAAAAGAAATTATGTTAGAACTGCTTTATGTGATCTTGGAGCCGTTGTTAGTGTTATGCCTCTCTCTTTATATCATAGACTTGAATTGAATAAGTTGACACCTACTAAAATATCTTTGCAAATGGCTGATAAATCAACTGCTATACCTTTTGGTATTTGTGAGGATGTGCTTGTTGTGGTTGCAAATGTCACTATCTTAACAGACTTTGTTATTCTTGATATTCCCGAGGACGATAGTATGTCTATTATCCTTGGTAGACCTTTTCTTAATACTGCAGGGGCTGTTATTGATTACAACAAAGGCAATGTCACTTTTCATGTTAATGGTAATGAGCATGCGGTACACTTTCCGAGGAAACAATCTCAAGTTCATAGCATCAATTCTATTGGAAAAGTTCCAACTATCATTATTGGAGGTTTTGAATTTCCTTTCCCTACTGTCAAGAAAAAGTATGATATTCTTATTGTTGGGGATTTTCATATCCCCGTTGAGGTAACTTAGTGTTATTCAAAATTTCTCTGGTTCCGTGCTATTCGGAATGAGTTTGTTAACAAGACTTGATCAACCTTGTTAGTGGGTTCATTTTGACGATCACGAGATGGATGAAACTAGAAGGCAAAACCTTCTGTACCCTCTTTTTACTTTCTGTTATTTAGAATAAATAAAGCAAAAATACTATTATCCGTCTGTTTTCTGAATTATCCGTGCATTAAAAAATAGTCCGAAAATAAAAGTGCTCCAAATGCCCTGCAAATTTAGTATGATTTTTTTGGAATATTTGAGGATTTTAGGCACTAAAATCAATGCAGGAGGGGCAAGCACCAGGCCACGAGAGTGGAGGGCGCCCCCCCTATAGGGCGCACCCCCCTATCTCGTGGGTCCCTAGTGGCCCCCCTCCAGTCATGCCAGCACCCACACAATTCATCTTCCACCCAAAAAAATCCCCATCCAGCTCAAGCACGAGTTCTAGCTCATTTTGCTGCGATTCTCGATCTCCTTCTCAAAGCTCCATTCACAAAACTGCTTTGGGAGATTGTTGCTTGGTATGTGACTCCTCCATTGGTCCAATTAGTTTTTGTTCTAGTGCTTTATTCATTGCAAATTTTTGCTGCATAAGGTGACCATGTTCTTGAGCTAGCATGTTAAATTTTCGAGGTCCCAAGCAATTCCAATGCATGATATAGGCTCTAGGCACTTGTAGGAGTAGTTGCTATCAATCTTCTTTAGTTTTGTTCACTTTTATTTGGAAGTTACTAAAATTTCAGAAATTTTCAGAAAAAGAATTATGCTTAGAAGAATGTACCAAGGTGGTTCCTCGGCAAAGAAAGGGCCAAGGATTGCTATACGTGAGCAAGATGTTGAATTGCCGAGGGACGCAAATGTACGGGCTTGTGAGTGGCCATCCAATGATTTTATGGTCGAAGCGGGCTTCAAGGAGGAATTTGACGCATATGTGCGTAATGCCGAGCTGGAGGACTTCTTACAAGATAGGTGTCTTTAGTACTATCAATTGACTGATTCCTTTGTGTGGAGGTTCCTATATAACTGTACGCGTAATACTCCTAGTGTCATGTTTGATATTTATGATACATCTTATACCATGGATTTAGAGGATTTCAAAACTGCTTGCAAACTCCCGCAGTGGGGTAATATTAGTGATCCTCACAAATCTAAATTTAGAGATTTTCTTGCTAGTATTACTGCGGGAGAATCTAGGGACATAGCAAAAGCTACCATAGGGAGCATTCATTTTCCGACTACACATTATTTTGCTCTCTTTATTGGTAGATGCATTAACGGTAATGACGAAGCTTGTCACATGTGTGTCCCTGATCTGTGTGTCCTCAAGAGTGTTGTTTCAGGTTATAAAGGTTATAACTTGGGGGCAATAGTTGCACGTAGGTTGCAGAATAATAGTAGAAAGGGAGATTTATTTGGAGGAATTTATGCAACCCGTGTGGCTAATTATCTTAATATAGCCCCACGAGAGGGGGGATATGATTTTACCTCCTGTTTATTTGGATAAAGAAGCTATGTTTAATCATCATTTTCTTGAGAGGAATGAACAATTCCTCCATTATCGACTAATCTATGATAGATGCAACATCGTCCCTTTTACTCTTCTTGCTCCCTACCTTTTTGATTATCAGGCAAAAGGAAGATATGTTGTTGTTGGAAATATGCCCTAGAGGCAATAATAAATAAGTTATTATTATATTTCCTTGTTCATGATAATCGTTTATTATCCATGCTATAATTGTATTGATAGGAAACTCAGATACATGTGTGCATACATAGACAACACCATGTCCCTAGTAAGCCTCTAATTGACTAGCTCGTTGATCAATAGATGGTTATGGTTTCCTGACCATGGACATTGATGTCGTTGATAACGGGATCACATCATTAGGAGAATGATGTGATGGACAAGACCCAATCCTAAGCCTAGCACAAAGATCGTAGTCCGTATGCTAAAGCTTTTCTAATGTCAAGTATCATTTCCTTAGACCATGAGATTGTGCAACTCCCGGATATCATAGGAATGCTTTGGGTGTACCAAACGTCACAACGTAACTGGGTGGCTATAAAGGTGCACTACAGGTATCTCCGAAAGTGTCTGTTGGGTTGGCACGAATCGAGACTGGGATTTGTCACTCCGTGTAAACGGAGAGGTATCTCTGGGCCCACTCGGTAGCACATCATCATAATGTGAACAATGTGACCAAGGGGTTGATCACAGGATGATGTGTTACGGAACGAGTAAAGAGACTTTCCGGTAACGAGATTGAACGAGGTATCGGGATACCGACGATCGAATCTCAGGAAAGTACAATACCGCTAGACAAAGGGAGTTGTATACGGGATCGATTGAGTCCTTGACATCGTGGTTCATCCGATGAGATCATCGTGGAACATGTGGGAGCCAACATGGGTATCCAGATCCCGCTGTTGGTTATTGACCGGAGAACGTCTAGGTCATGTCTACATGGTTCCCGAACCCGTAGGGTCTACACACTTAAGGTTCGATGACGCTAGGGTTATAAAGGAAGTTTGTATGTGGTTACCGAATGTTGTTCGGAGTCCCGGATGAGATCCCGGACGTCACGAGGAGTTCCGGAATGGTCCGGAGGTAAAGATATATATATGGGAAGTCCTGTTTTGGTCACCGGAAAAGTTTCGGGTTTTTTCGGTAACGTACCGGGACCACCGGGAGGGTCCCGGGGGTCCACCAAGTGGGGACACCATCCCCGGAGGGCTGCATGGGCCAAGTGTGGGAGGGGACCAGCCCCAGGTGGGCTGGTGCGCCCCCCCAAAAGGGCCCAAGGCGCCTAGGGTTTGGGGAGGGGGTGCTTCCACCTAACTTGGGGGGCAAGTTTCCCCCCTCTCCCCCCTTGGCCGCCACCCTTAGATGAGATTGGGGCTGCCGCACCCCTTGGGGGTGGAAACCCTAGAGGGGGCGCACCCCCCTCCCTCTCCCCTATATATAGTTGAGGTCTTGAGGGCTGCCAACACATGAGTTTCTCCCTCTATTGGCGCAGCCCTACCTCTCTTACTCCTCCTCTCCCGTGGTGCTTGACGAAGCCCTGCAAGATTGCCACGCTCCTCCACCACCACCACGCCGTTGTGCTGCTGCTGGATGGAGTCTTCCTCAACCTCTCCCTCTCTCCTTGCTGGATCAAGGCGTGGGAGACGTCACCGGGCTGTACGTGTGTTGAACGCGGAGGTGCCGTCCGTTCGGCACTAGGATCTCCGGTGATTTGGATCACGACGAGTACGACTCCTTCAACCCCGTTCTCTTGAACGCTTCCGCTTAGCGATCTACAAGGGTATGTAGATGCACTCTCATTCCCCTCATTGCTGGTTTCTCCATAGATAGATCTTGGTGATTCATAGGAAAATTTTGAATTTATGCTACGTTCCCCAACAGTGGCATCATGAGCTAGGTCTATTGCGTAGATTCTTTGCATGAGTAGAACACAAAGTAGTTGTGGGCATTGATTTTGTTCAATATGCTTACCGTTACTAGTCCAATCTTGTTTCGACGGTATTGTGGGATGAAGCGGCCCGGACCGACCTTACACGTACACTTACGTGAGACAGGTTCCACCGACTGACATGCACTTGGTGCATAAGGTGGCTAGCGGGTGCCAGTCTCTCCCACTTTAGTCGGAACGGATTCGATGAAAAGGGTCCTTATGAAGGGTAAATACCAATTGGCATATCATGTTGTGGTTTTGCGTAGGTAAGAAACGTTCTTGCTAGAAACCCATAGCAGCCACGTAAAACATGCAAACAACAATTAGAGGACGTCTAGCTTGTTTTTGCAGGGTATGCTATGTGATGTGATATGGCCAAGAAGAATGTGATGAATGATATGTGATGTATGAGATTGATCATGTTCTTGTAATAGGAATCACGACTTGCATGTCGATGAGTATGACAACCGGCAAGAGCCATAGGAGTTGTCTTTATTTATTGTATGACCTGCGTGTCATTGAACAACACCATGTAATTACTTTACTTTATTGCTAACCGGTAGCCATAGTAGTAGAAGTAATAAGTTGGCGAGACAACTTCATGGAGACACGATGATGGAGATCATGATGATGGAGATCATGGTGTCATGCCGGTGACGATGATGATCATGGAGCCCCGAAGATGGAGATCAAAAGGAGCAAAATGATATTGGCCATATCATGTAACTATTTGATTGCATGTGATGTTTATCATGTTTATGCATCTTATTTGCTTAGAACGACGGTAGTAAATAAGATGATCCCTCATTAAAATTTCAAGAAAGTGTTCCCCCTAACTGTGCACCGTTGCGAAAGTTCGTCGTTTCGAAGCACCACATGATGATCGGGTGTGATAGATTCTTACGTTCACATACAACGGGTGTAAGCCAGATTTACACACGTGAAACACTTAGGTTAACTTGACGAGCCTAGCATGTACAGACATGGCCTCGGAACACAAGAGACCGAAAGGTCGAGCATGAGTCGTATAGTAGATACGATCAACATGAAGATGTTCACCGATGATGACTAGTCCGTCTCACGTGATGATCGGACACGGCCTAGTTGACTCGGATCATGTAATCACTTAGATGACTATAGGGATGTCTATCTGAGTGGGAGTTCATGAAATGAACTTAATTATCCTGAACATAGTCAAAAGATCTTTGCAAAATATGTCGTTAGCTCGCGCTTTAGTTCCACTGTTTAGATATGTTCCTAGAGAAAATATAGTTGAAAGTTGACAGTAGCGATTATGCGGACAGTAGAAAGCTTATGTCCTTAATGCACCGCTCAGTGTGCTGAACCCCAAACATCGTCTGTGGATGTTGCGAACATCGGACATACACGTTTTGATAACTACGTGATAGTTCAGTTAAACGGTTTAGAGTTGAGGCACCAAAGACGTTTTTGAAACATCGCGGAACATATGAGATGTTTCGAGGGCTGAAATTGGGATTTCAGGCTCGTGCCCACGTCAAGAGGTATAAGACCTCCGACGATTTTCTTAGCCTGCAAACGAAGGAAGAAAAGCTCAATCATTGAGCTTGTGCTCAGATTGTCATAGTGCAACAATCACTTGAATCGAGTGGGAGTTGATCTTCCAGATGAGATAGTGATGTTTCTCTAAAGTCATTGCCACCAAGCTGCTAGAGCTTCGTGATGAACTATAACATATCAGGGATAGATATGATGATCCTTGAGGTATTCACGATGTTTGACACCGCGAAAGTAGAAATCAAGAAGGAGCATCAATTGTTGATGGTTGGTGAAACCACTAGTTTCAAGAAGGGCAAGGGCAAGAAGGGATACTTCATGAAACGGCAAATCAGCTGCTGCTCCAGTGAAGAAACCCAAGGTTGAACCCAAACCCGAGACTAAGTACTTCTGTGATAAGGGGAATAGTCACTAGAGCGGAATTACCCTAGATACTTGGTAGATGAGAAGGCTGGCAAGGTCGATAGAAGTATATTGGATATACATTATGTTAATGTGTACTTTACTAGTACTCCTAGTAGCACCAGGGTATTAGATACCGGTTCGGTTGCTAAGTGTTAGTAACTCGAAATAAAAGAGCTACGGAATAAACGGAGACTAGCTAAAGGTGAGCTGACGATATGTGTTGGAAGTGTTTCCAAGTTTGATGTGATCAAACATCGCACGCTCCCTCTACCATCATGATTAGTATTAAACCTGAATAATTGTCATTTGGTGTTTGTGTTGAGCATAGACATGATTGGATTATGTCTATCGCAATACGGTTATTCATTTAAGGAGAATAATGGTTACTCTATTTATTTGAATAATACCTTCAATGGTCTTGCACCTAAAGGAATGGTTTATTGAATCTCGATCGTAGTGATACACATTTTCATGCCAAAAGATATAAGATAGTAATGATAGTACCACTTACTTGTGGCACTGCCATATAAGTCATATTGGTATAAAACGCATGAAGAAGCTCCATGTTGATGGATCTTTGGACTCACTCATTTTTGAAAAGTTTGAGACATGCGAACCATGTCTATTTGTGTATACGCATGAAGAAACTCCATGCAGATGGATCGTTTGGACTCATTTGATTTTGAATCACTTGAGATATGCAAATCATACCACATGGGCAAGATGACTGAAAAGCCTCGTTTTCAGTAAGATGGAACAAGATAGCAACTTGTTGGAAGTAATACATTTTGATGTGTGCAGTCCAATAAGTGCTAAGGCACGCAGTGGATATCGTTATGTTCTTACTTCATGGATGATTTGAGTAGATACTGAGTATATTTACTTGATGAAAGACAAGTCTGGATTATTGAATGGTTCAAGTAATTTCAGAGTGAAATTGAAGATCATTGTGACAAGAGGATAAAATGTCTATGATATGATCATAGAGATGAGTATCTGAGTTACAAGCTTTGGCACGCAATTAAGACATTGTGGAAATTGTTTCACAACCAATACCGCCTGGAACACCATAGTGTGATGGTGTGTCCGAACATCATAGTTGCACCCTATTGGATATGGTGCGTACCATGATGTCTCTTATCGAATTACCACTATCGTTCATGGGTTAGGCATTAGAGACAACCACACTCACTTTAAATAGGGCACCACGTAATTCCGGTGAGACGACACTGTTTGAACTGTGGTTTGGAGAAACCTAAGTTGTCGTTTCTTAAAGGTTTGGGGCTGCGACGCTTATGTGAAAAAGTTTCAGGTTGATAAGCTCGAACCCAAAGCGGATAAAATGCATCTTCATAGGACACCCAAAACAGTTGGGTATACCTCCTAATTCAGATCCGAAAGCAATATGGATTGTTTCTTGAGTCGGGTCCTTTCTCGAGGAAAGGTTTGTCTCGAGAATTGAGTGGGAGGATAGTGGAGACTTGATGAGGTTATTGAACCATCACTTCAACCAGTGTGTAGCAGGGCACAGGAAGTTGTTCCCGTGGCACCTACACCAACTGAAGTGGAAGCTTATGATATTGATCATGAAGCTTCGGATCAAGTCACTACCAAACCTCATAGGACGACAAGGACGCGTACTGCTTCAGAGTGGTACGGTGATCCTGTCTTGAAGGTCATGTTGCTAGACAACAATGAACCTATGAGCTATGGAGAAGCGATGGTGGGCCCAAATTCTGACAAATGGTTAGGAGCCATGAAATCTGAGAGAGGATCCATGTATCAGAACAAAGCATGGACTTTGGTGGACTTACCCGTTGATCGGCAAGCCATTGAGATAAATGGATCTTTAAGAAGTAGACGGACGTGGACGGTAATGTCACCGTCTATGAAGCTCGACTTGTGGCGAAGAGTTTTTCACAAGTTCAAGGAGTTGACTACGATGAGATTTTCTCATCCGTAGCGATGCTTAAAGTCCGTCGGAATCATGTTAGCATAAGCTGCATTTATGAAATCTAGTAGATGGATGTCAAAACGAGTTTCCTTACCAGTTTTCGTAAGGAAAGGTTGTATGTGATACAATCAGAAAGGTTTTGTCGATCCTAAAGATGCTAAAAGGTATGCTAGCTCCAGCGATCCTTCTAAGGACTGGAGTAAGCATCTCGGAGTTGGAATGTACGCTTTGATGAGATGATCAAAGATTTTGGGCTTATACAAAGTTTATGAGAAACTTGTATTTCCAAAGAAGTGAGTGGGAGCACTATAGAATTTCTAATGAGTATATGTTGTTGACATGTTGATGATCAGAAATGATGTAGAATTTTCTGTAAAGCATATAGGGTTATTTGAAAAGTGTTTTTCAATAGAAAACCTGGATTAAGCTACTTGAACATTGAGCATCAAGATCTATGAGGATAGATCAAAAACGCTTAATGGTACTTTCAAATGAGCATATACCTTGACATGATCTTGAAGGTGTTCAATATGGATCAGTCAAAGAAGGAGTTCTTGCCTGAGATGTAAGGTATGAAGTTAAGAGTTAAAGCTCGACCACGGCAGAAGAGAGAGAAAGGACGAATGTCGTTCCCTATGCTTCAGACGTAGGCTCTACAGTATGCTATGCTAAGTACCGCACCTGATGTGTGCCTTTGCCACATGTCTGGCAAGAGGGTACAAAGGTGATCAAGGAGTGGATCACCAGATAGCGGTCAAAATTATCATTAGAGGAATAAGGATTTGTTTCTCGATTATGGAGGTGATAAAGAGTTCGGCGTAAAGGGTTACGACGATGCAAGCTTTAACACATATCCGAATGACTCTGAGTAGCAAACCGGATACGTATAATGGAGCGACCATTTGGAAAAGCTCCAAGTGGAGCGTGGAAGCAACATTTACAATATGACCTAGAGATTTGCGAAGTACATACGGATCTGAATGTTGCAGACCCGTTGACTAAAACTTCTCTCACAAGCAAAACATGATCAAACCCCAGAACTCATTGAGTCTTAATCACATGATGATGTGAACTAGTTTAGTGACACTAGTAAACTCTTTGGATGTTGGTCACATGGCGATGTGACCTGTGAATGTTAATCACATAGCGATGTGAACTAGATTATTGACTCTAGTGCAAGTGGGAGACTGTTGGAAATATGCCCTAGAGGCAATAATAAATAAGTTATTATTATATTTCCTTGTTCATGATAATCGTTTATTATCCATGCTATAATTGTATTGATAGGAAACTCAGATACATGTGTGGGATACATAGACAACACCATGTCCCTAGTAAGCCTCTAATTGACTAGCTCGTTGATCAATAGATGGTTACGGTTTCCTGACAATGGACATTGGATGTCGTTGATAACGGGATCACATCATTAGGAGAATGATGTGATGGACAAGACCCAATCCTAAGCCTAGCACAAAGATCGTAGTTCGTATGCTAAAGCTTTTTCTAATGTCAAGTATCATTTCCTTAGACCATGAGATTGTGCAACTCCCGGATACCGTAGGAATGCTTTGGGTGTACCAAACGTCACAACGTAATTGGGTGGCTATAAAGGTGCACTGCAGGTATCTCCGAAAGTGTCTGTTGGGTTGGCACGAATCGAGACTGGGATTTGTCACTCCGTGTAAACGGAGAGGTATCTCTGGGCCCACTCGGTAGGACATCATCATAATGTGCACAATGTGACCAAGGGGTTGATCACGGGATGATGTGTTACGGAACGAGTAAAGAGACTTGCCGGTAACGAGATTGAACAAGGTATCGGGATACCGACGATCGAGTCTCGGGCAAGTACAATACCGCTAGACAAAGGGAATTGTATACGGGATCGATTGAGTCCTTGACATCGTGGTTCATCCGATGAGATCATCGTGGAACATGTGGGAGCCAACATGGGTATCCAGATCCCGATGTTGGTTATTGACCGGAGAACGTCTCGGTCATGTCTACATGGTTCCCGAACCCGTAGGGTCTACACACTTAAGGTTCGATGACGCTAGGGTTATAAAGGAAGTTTGTATGTGGTTACCGAATGTTGTTCGGAGTCCCGGATGAGATCCCGGACGTCACGAGGAGTTCCGGAATGGTCCGGAGGTAAAGATTTATATATGGGAAGTCCTGTTTTGGTCACCGGAAAAGTTTCGGGTTTTTCCGGTAACGTACCGGGACCACCGGGAGGGTCCCGGGGGTCCACCAAGTGGGGCCACCGGCCCCGGAGGGCTGCATGGGCCAAGTGTGGGAGGGGACCAGCCCCAGGTGGGCTGGTGCGCCCCCCCAAAAGGTCCCAAGGCGCCTAGGGTTTGGGGAGGGGGTGCTTCCACCTAACTTGGGGGGCAAGTTTCCCCCCTCTCCCCCCTTGGCCGCCACCCTTAGATGAGATTGGGGCTGCCGCACCCCTTGGGGTGGAAACCCTAGAGGGGGCGCACCCCCCTCCCTCTCCCCTATATATAGTTGAGGTCTTGAGGGCTGCCAACACATGAGTTTCTCCCTCTATTGGCGCAGCCCTACCTCTCTTACTCCTCCTCTCCCGTGGTGCTTGACGAAGCCCTGCAGGATTGCCACGCTCCTCCACCACCACCACGCCGTTGTGCTGCTGCTGGACGGAGTCTTCCTCAACCTCTCCCTCTCTCCTTGCTGGATCAAGGCGTGGGAGACGTCACCGGGCTGTACGTGTGTTGAACGCGGAGGTGCCGTCCGTTCGGCACTAGGATCTCCGGTGATTTGGATCACGACGAGTACGACTCCTTCAACCCCGTTCTCTTGAACGCTTCCGCTTAGCGATCTACAAGGGTATGTAGATGCACTCTCATTCCCCTCGTTGCTGGTTTCTCCATAGATAGATCTTGGTGATTCGTAGGAAAATTTTGAATTTATGCTACGTTCCCCAACAATTGTCACCAGGGAGGAAGCAGCTGAATGCGACAGGGGAGTGGAGGCAGCTCGCCGACACGCTGCAGCTCAGAAGGCGGTTGCCGCTGCATCTCAGTACAACCCCGGTTTCACTTATGGATATCAGCCAGGCGATCCTTGGTACTAGACCAACTTAGGCCAAAAGCCTAAGCTTGGGGGAGTACGTATTTCTCACCGACTTTACATTCATGTTCACACACTAGTCGTCGGTGCTCATACTCTTTCATTATATTATCCATGCTAGTTTAAATTTCTTTTTCTAGTTTTCTTCTTGTGTGCTTGATAATCCTTAAGAAAAAAACAAAAAATCTAGTTAGTTTAATTTCCATGCTTGTAGTAGATTTAAAATGAAAACCCAAAAAGATTTCTAGTTCTTCTTCTTACTTGTTGGGAGCTTTCCCGTGTAAATAGTTTTATTTTATTTTTTTTCCTTTGGGGGTCGAGAAGACCATATTGAAAATGCTTACTGGCTCTCATATGCATGATTGTTTATTTAATTTAGAGCCCATATTACTTGTCTTCTCTTTTGAGTTGAATGCTTGCAGATTCCAGCTTAGTCCAATGCACGTGCACTCTTATTATTATACACATCATTCGGTCGTGCAAGTGAAAGGCAATAATGACGATATATGATGGACTTATTGGGATGAGAAAAGCTGGTATGAACTCGACCTCTCTTGTTTTTGTAAATATGATGAGTTCATCGTTTCTGAGTCAGCTATTATGAAGTAAACATATTTGCAATGACATTTAGAGATTATAGTTGCTTCTGCCATGCTTGATTAGCTATGAGTTATAATGGTTTACCTTGCGTGCCAACATGCTATTAGAATGATTATGATGTGGTATGATGGGATGGTATCCTCCTTTAAATGAATTGAGTGACTTGACTTGGCACATGTTCACACATGTAGTTGAATCAAATCAACATAGCCTTCACGATATTTATGTTCATGGTAGATTATATCCTACTCATGCTTGTACTCGGTGTAAATGAATTTTGATGCATGTTTATGACTGTTGTCGCTCTCTCAGTTGGTCGATTCCCAGTCTTTTGCTAACCTTCACCTGTACTAAGCGGGAATACTGCTTGTGCATCCAAACTCCTTAAACCCCAAAGTTGTTCCATATGAGTCCACCATATCTTCCTATATGCAATATTTACCTTCCGTTCCAAGTAAATTTGTATGTGCCAAACTCCAAACCTTCAAATGAAATTCTGTTTTGTATGCTCGAGCAGCTCATGTTACAACTAGGGCTGCCTATATCTTCCATGCTAGGTGGGTTATTCTCATGAGGAGTGGACTCCGCTCCTCATTCACGAGAAAGGGCCGGTAACCGGGATGCCCAGTCCCATGATCCAAAAAGATCAAAGCAAATCAAAATAATTAAACAAAACTCCCCCAGGGCTGTTGTTAGTTGGAGGCACTCGTTGTTTCGAGCAAGCCATGGATTTATGCTTGTTGGTGGTTGGGGGAGTATAAACCTTTACCATTCTATTAGGGAACTGCCTATAATGCATGTAGTATGGAAGATACAGCCATCTCATAGTTGTTGCGTTGATAGTGAAAGTATGCCGCTCAAAATGTTATTCAATCTCTATTTTAAAATCGAGCTCTGGCACCTCTACAAATCCCTGCTTCCCTCTGCGAAGGGCCTATCTATTTACTTTTATGTTGAGTCATCACCCTTCTTATTAAAAAGCATTCGCTGGAGAGCACACTGTCATTTGCATTCATTACTATTGGTTTATATTGGGTATGACTTGACTGGATCTCTTTTACCATGAATTACAATGTTTAGTCAGTCCTTGATCTTTAAAGGTGCTCTGCATTTATGTTTTGCGGTCTCAGAAAGGGCTAGCGAGATACCATTTTGTTATATCATGTTATAATTATTTTGAGAAAGTGTTGTCATCCGAGTTTTATTATTATGGCTCGCTAGCTGATTATGCTATTGATATGAGTAATTATGAGACCTAGGTGTTATTGTTAGTATGGTTAGTTCATAGTATTTGCTGAACCTGAATGATGGCTTTTCATGTTTACAACAACAAGAGCAAACAGAGTTTGTAAAACTTTTTCTTTATCACTTTCAGTTTATCAACTGAATTGCTTGAGGACAAGCAAAGGTTTAAGCTTGGGGGAGTTGATAGGTCTCCAACGTATCTACTTTTCCAAATACTTTTGCCCTTGTTTTGGACTCTAACTTGCATGATTTGAATGAAACTAACCCGGACTGATGCTGTTTTCAGCAGAACTGCCATGATGTTGTTTTATGTGTAGAAAAGAAAATTTCTCGGAATGTCCTGAAAATCCACGGAGGCACTTTTTGGAATTAATAAGAATTTCTGGGCAAAAGAAATACACCAGGGGGCCCAGGGCCTGTCCACGAGACAGGGGGGCGCGCCCCCTATCTCGTGGCCCCCCTGGACCTCCACCGACCTCAACTCCAACTCCATATATTCACGTTCGGGGAGAAAAAAATCAGAGAGAAAGTTTCATCGCATTTTACGACACGAAGCCGCTGCCAAGCCCTAATCTCTCTCATGAGGGCTGATCTGGAGTCCGTTCGGGGCTCCGGAGAGGGGGATTCGTCGCCGTCGTCATCATCAACCATCCTCCATCACCAATTTCATGATGCTCACCGTCGTGCGTGAGTAATTCCATCGTAGGCTTGCTGGACGGTGATGGGTTGGATGAGGTTTACCATGTAATCAAGTTAGTTTTGTTAGGGTTTGATCCCTAGTATCCACTATGTTCTGAGATTGATGTTGCTATGACTTTGCTATGCTTAATGCTTGTCACTAGGGCCCGAGTGCCATGATTTCAGATCTGAACCTATTATGTTTTCATGAATATATGTGTGTTCTTGATCCTATCTTGCAAGTCTATAGTCACCTATTATGTGTTATGATCCGACAACCCTGAAGTGACAATAATCGGGATACTTCTCGGTGATGACCATAGTTTGAGGAGTTCATGTATTCACTATGTGCTAATGCTTTGTTCCAGTTCTCTATTAAAAGGAGGCCTTAATATCCCTTAGTTTCCGCTAGGACCCCGCTGCCACGGGAGGGTAGGAAAAAAGATGTCATGCAAGTTCTTTTCCATAAGCACGTATGACTATTTACGGAATACATGCCTACATTACATTGATGAACTGGAGCTAGCTCTATGTCACCCTATGTTATAGCTATTACATGAGGAATCGCATCCGGCATAATTATCCATCACTGATCCATTGCCTACGAGCTTTTCATATATTGTTCTGCGCTTATTTACTTTTCCATTGCTACTGTTAGAACTGCTACAAAAACCCAAAAACATTTATCTTTAGTTTTGCTACTGTCACCATTATTATCATACCACCTTTGCTACTAAATACCTTGCTGCAGATACTAAGTTATCCAGGTGTGGTTGAATTGAAAACTCAACTGCTAATACTCAAGAATATTCTTTGGCTCCCCTTGTGTCGAATCAATAAATTTGGGTTGTACTTCACCCTCAAAAGCTGTTGCGATCCCTTACACTTGTGGGTTATCAGAGCACAATAGATCGGGAGTTCCGCCGCCACAAGCCTCTATAGCCACCAAAAACCTCTCGGGAGCCTGTTCCGGCACCCTGCCGGAGGGGGAATCCATCACTGGTGGCCATCTTCGTCATCCCGGCGTTCTCCATGATGAGGAGGGAGTAGTTCACCCTCGAGGTTGAGGGTATGTACTAGTAGCTATGTGTTTGATCTCTCTCTCTCATGTTCTTAAGGTGATATGATCTTGATGTATCGCGAGCTTTGCTATTATAGTTGGATCTTATGATGTTTCTCCCCCTCTGCTCTCTTGTAATGGATTGAGTTTTCCCTTTGAAGTTATCTTATTGGATTGAGTCTTTAAGGATTTGAGAACACTTGATGTATGTCTTGCGTGGGATGCCCGTGGTGACAATGGGGTATTCTATTGATTCACTTGATGTATGTTTTGGTGATCAACTTGCGGGTTTCGTGACCTTGGGAATCTATGCATAGGGGTTGGCACACATTTTCATCTTGACTCTCTGGTAGAAACTTTGGGGCACTCTTTGAATTACTTTGTGTTGGTTGAATAGATGAATCTGAGATTGTGTGATGCATATCATATAATCATGCCCACGGATACTTGAGGTGACATTGGAGTATCTAGGTGACATTAGGGTCTTGGTTGATTTGTGTCTTAAAGTGTTATTCTAGTACGAACTCTATGATAGATCGAACAGAAATAATAGCTTCGTGTTATTTTACTACGGACTCTTGAATTGATCGATCAGAAAGGATAACTTTGAGGTGATTTCGTACCCTACCATAATCTCTTCGTTTGTTCTCCGCTATTAGTGACTTTGGAGTGACTCTTTGTTGCATGTTGAGGGATAGTTATATGATCCAATTATGTTATTATTGTTGAGAGAACTTGCACTAGTGAAAGTATGAACCCTAGGCCTTGTTTCCTACCATTGCAATACCGTTCGTGCTCACTTTTACTATTAGTTACCTTGCTGTTTTTATAATTTCAGATTACAAAAACTTGTATCTACCATCCATATTGCACTTGTATCACCATCTCTTCGCTGAACTAGTGCACCTATACAATTTACCATTGTATTGGGTCTGTTGGGGACACAAGAGACTCTTTGTTATTATGTTGCAGGGTTGTTTGAGAGAGACCATCTTCATCCTACGCCTCCCACGGATTGATAAACCTTAGGTCATCCACTTGAGGGAAATTTGCTACTGTCCTACAAACCTCTGCACTTGGAGGACCAACAATGTCTACAAGAAGAAGGTCGTGTAGTAGAGATCAGCAGTGACATGGGACTTGCATATTTGATGTGATCTCAATTTGAATAATGTAGCCCCCAAGTGCCGGGTCATAAGCCTACAACGACTCGGGACTATTCCTTCCATTGTAGAATAAATCATATCCATTGATAAAATAATAGCCATTGCGCTAAAGCGACTTTGAAAACCTCAATCATAATATTGGTTATTGATAACCATAATAAAAATCTAGTCATGTTGGCTATTCGAGATCTGAATAATATAATCTTATCGGTTGATAAGTAAATCCGGTGTTTATATACTTGGCGGGTCTTGGCCGATGGCGACTTTAATGCGCATCCATTGTAATCCTAGATTTTTGTAACCCGGCAGCTTATAGCCTTTGTGACAATCAATAATTGATAACCCTTTTGTAACACCAATTTCAATTTTTGATGATGGGCTTGAACTTAATCATTTATATAAGTCATAGCTCTGCAAATCCTACAAAAAGTTTAAACAACATATGCCCTGGCGACTTAACATCAAAAGCCAGGGCGAGTAACAACCCAAACATAATATAGTCTTATGCAATTATAGAAAAAACTAGAATTAAGGCCATTGAAGCCTAAACATACTGGCAACTTAAAATCAAAAGCCAGGGCGGGTTATCAAACCTTGCATATTCATACAACCAGGAAAACATACCTCTAGGATTGATTTATACTGCTGACTTACATTACCATACTCAGTGAAGGTAACAATCCAATGATTTATAAGCGCATGATTCCAATGGCGCAATTCAAAATATACTGGTGACTTAACGTCCAAAGCCAGGCCGGGTTAACAAACACCGGATAGATTCATATATGAACCATAAAGCAACATAGCGCTCATCAGTTTTCAACCATGTATTAACATGTCACAAGAGATGAACCTCAAAAAATGTTCAAATCAAATATAAATCAAAAGGCAAAAAACAAGGCTTTCATAGGTTGCCAAACCTGAAAATCAAGTGCTTTCAAAGGGCCGCACAGCCACTGAGTTAAACCTTCATGCAACCTTATAAGTCGGGCCTCACATGACCAATCGTCGTTTTAACTTTGACAAGTTCAGGGTCTGTATAAGATTGACTGTCAAAAGTACGGCGGGTCATTCCAGTCAATCTGGGCGGAGTGGCAGACTTAAAAAGGCATGATAACCCGGATTTTTAGGTGAATACACCTGGCTTCCAAGCCTGGCTTTTAAGCCTATTACAAGGGTCATAAAAACTCTTGTCCATTGAACAAAGAGCCCCCAAGTAACATTTTATTAAGGGCATACAAGCCGGATCAAGAGAGTAATCAAGGCTCTGCTCATTAAGCAGGTCACCCCCAAATGATATCAAAGCAGGGTATCTATGTTTGAGTTGTGCTTTGCAACAGACTCTCTTTGGTGCCTTTATCTTGGGTAATAAGCCCCCAAGTGTTTTGTAGCATGGCGTATAAGCCGGATCAAAGGGTAATCATAACTTTGCTCAATGAACAGGAAGCCCCCAAGTGACCAATGATATGATAAGCCAATAAGGCAGGATACCCATGTTTGAACCGCGCATCATGGCAGCAGGTTCTCTTTGGCAACCTTTAATTTTTCTGAGAACTCGAACTTGCAAGAGATTAATTCTTTTTGAACCAGAAATTCTTAAACCAGATATTGAGAGCTTCAAAGCTTGGTGAAAGACAGATTTCCCTTGAACCAGATCTTAAACCGGCATTCTTCATTTTGAGCTAGAAATTTTCTGACGGCCTTTAAATTTTCATCAATATAGCAGTAGCCTCCGGGACCAGGTTATCTTCCCTCCAATGACCCAAAGTTCTTGAATCTGCTCAAATTGGCAACATTTACTGAGTCATGTCATCATAGCCCCCGAGTCTCAAGATGACTCGAGGAGTTGGCTTGAGATTCTCCATACTTGACCGTAATATAAATCGGTATGTAGTTGAACAGTGAAACGCTGTAATATGTTGAAGCTTGGCGGGTTATAAAAGATCCCGTATGAGTTGATGTAGACCTGACTGTGAGAGATGGGCAGTAAAGACAACCGCAACATTAGAGGCGACATAGACAAATTAGTTAGCCACCGCATTGTAAGTTGGTGTGGACAGGCGAGTTAACCCCATCGGTGCACGGACGGACGAGTCAATCGCAGGTGTGGTAAGCCATGTAGATGGCGAGTCAATCGGAGGCGAGGTCCCGGTGAGTTGATATTGCAAGCGGGCTGCCCGGGCGGCGGCTTGCGTACACCCGTTCAATAGGAAGTGAGCGCGAATGCCAGTGCATGATGATGCTAACGCATACTCCGTGGGCACATCATGGCATGATGTCTACTACACAACCTTCTTCTTGTAGACGTTGTTGGGCCTGCAAGTGCACAGGTTTGTAGGACAGTAGCAAATTTCCCTTAAGTGGATGACCTAAGGTTTGTCAATCCGTAGGAGGCGTAGGATGAAGATGGTCTCTCTCAAACAACCCTGCAACCAAATAACAAAGAGTCTCTTGTGTCCCTAACACACCCAATACAATGGTAAATTGTATAGGTGCACCAGTTCGGCGAAGAGATGGTGATACAAGTGCAAAATAGATAGTAGATATAGGTTTTTGTAATCTGAAATAATAAAAATAGCAAGGTAACGAGCGATAAAAGTGAGCGTAAACGGTATTGCAATGGTAGGAAACAAGGCCTAGGGTTCATACTTTCACTAGTGCAAGTTCTCTCAACAATAATAACATAGATAGATCATATAACAAGCCCTCAACATGCAACAAAGAGTCACTCCAAGACCACTAATAGCGGAGAACAAACATAGAGATTATGGTAGGGTACGAAACTACCTCAAAGTTATTCTTTTGGATCAATCTATAAAAGAGTTCGTACTAGAATAACACCTTAAGACACAAATCAACCAAAACCCTAATGTCACCTAGATACTCCATTGTCACCTCAAGTATCCGTGGGCATGATTATATGATATGCATCACACAATCTCAGATTCATCCAACCAACACAAAGTGCTACAAAGAGTGCCCCAAAGTTTCTACCGGAGAGTCAAGAACGTGTGCCAACCCCTATGCATAGGTTCCCAATGTCACGAAACCCACAAGTTGATCACCAAAACATACATCAAGTGGCACATGATATCCCATTGTCACCACAGATAATCACGGCAAGACATACATCAAGTGTTCTCATAAAAGACTGAATCCGATAAGATAACTTCAAAGGGGAAACTCAATTCATCACAAGAGAGTAGAGGGGGAGAAACATCATAAGATCCAACTACAATAGGAAAGCTCGGGATACATCATTGTGCCATAGAGGGAACACGAGAGAGAACACGAGAGAGAGAGATCAAACACATAGCTACTGGTACATACCCTCAGCCCCGAGGGTGAACTACTCCCTTGTCGTCATGGATAGTGCCAGGATGATGAAGATGGCCACCGGTGATGGGTTCCCCCTCCGGCAGGGTACTGAAACGGGATCCTGAGAGGTTTTTGGTGGCTACAGAGGCTTGCGGCAGCGAAACTCTCGATCTATCTTCTGTTCTGGAAGTTTTAGGGTACGTAGGTATATATGGGTGCAAGGGGTACGTCGGTGGACCTCCGGGGTGCTCACGAGGCAGGGGGCGCGCCCCCACCCTCGTGGGCAGCCCGGGACTCCCCTGCCATGCACTCCAAGTCTATCAGGTTACTTTCCTTCCAAAAATAACTTCTCTAGTTGATTTTGTTCCGTTTTGACTCCGTCTGATATTCCTTTTCCTCGAAACACTGAAATAGGCATAAAACAGCAAATCTAGGCTGGGCCTCCGGTTAATAGGTTAGTCCCAAAAATAATATAAAAGTGGATAATAAAGCCCAATATTGCCTAAAACAGTAGATAAAGTAGCATGGAGCAATAAAAATTATAGATACGTTGGAGACGTATCAGGCATCCCCAAGCTTAATTCCTGCTCGTCCTCGAGTAGGTAAATGATAAAAAAGAATTTTTGATGCGGAGTGATACTTTGGCATAATTTCAACGTAAATCTTCTTAATTGTGGCATGAATATTCAGATCCGAAAGATTCAAGACAAAAGTTCATATTGACATAAAAGTAATAATACTTCAAGCATACTAATCAAAGCAATCATGTCTTCTCAAAATAACATGGCTAAAGAAAGTTATCCCTACAAAATCATATAGTCTGGCTGTTGCTCTATCTTCATCACACAAAGTATTTAATCATGCACAACCCCGATGACATGCCAAGCAATTGTTTCATACTTTAGTAATATCAAAACTCTTTCAATTTTCACGCAATACATGAGCGTGAGCCATGGACATAGCACTATAGGTGGAATAGAATGGTGGTTGTGGAGAAGACAAAAAGGAGAAGATAGTCTCACATCAACTAGGCGTATCAACGGGCTATGGAGATGCCCATTAATAGATATCAATGTGAGTGAGTAGGGATTGCCATGCAACGGATGCACTAGAGCTATAAGTATATGAAAGCTCAACAAAAGAAACTAAGTGGGTGTGCATCCAACTTGCTTGCTCACGAAGACCTAGGGCACTTTTGAGGAAGCCTGTCATTGGAATATACAAGCCAAGTTCTATAATGAAAAATTTCCACTAGTATATGAAAGTGACAACATATGAGACTCTCTTATTATGAAGATCATGGTGCTACTTTGAAGCACAAGTGTGGTAAAAGGATAGTAGCATTGTCCCTTCTCTCTTTTTCTCTCATTTTTTTATTTTTGTTTGGGCCTTTTCTCTTTTTTTTATGGCCTCTTTTTTTTTGTCCGGAGTCTCATCCCGACTTATGGGGGAATCATAGTCTCCATCATCCTTTCCTCACTGGGACAATGCTCTAATAATGATGATCATCACACTTTTATTTTTCTTACAACTCAACAATTACAACTCGATACTTAGAACAAAATATGACTCTATATGAATGCCTCCGGCGGTGTACAGGGATATGCAATGAATCAAGAGCGACATGTATGAAAATTATGAAGGTGGCCTTGCCACAAATACAATGTCAACTACATGTTCATGCAAAAAGCATTATGACAATGATGGAGCGTGTCATAATAAACGGAACGGTGGAAAGTTGCATGGCAATATATCTCGGAATGGCTATGGAAATGCCATAATAGGTAGGTATGGTGGCTGTTTTGAGGAAGGTATATTGTGGGTGTATGATACCGGCGAAAAGTACGTGGTATTAAAGAGGCTAGAAAAGGCGGAAAGGTGAGAGTGCGTATAATCCATGGACTCAACATTAGTCATAAAGAACTCATATACTTATTGCAAAAATTTAGAAGTCATCAAAAACCAAAGCACTACGCGCATGCTCCTAGGGGGATAGATTGGTAGGAAAAGACCATCGCTCGTCCCCGACCGCCACTCATAAGGAAGACAATCAATAAATAAAATTGTGCTCCAACTTCATCACAAAGCGGTTCACCATACATGCATGCTACGGGAATTGCTAACTTCAACACAAGCATTCTTTAAATTCATAATCACCCAACTAGCATGACTTTAATATCACTACCTCCATATCTCAAAACAATTATCAAGCATCAAACTTATCTTAGTATTCAACGCACTCAAAAGAAAGTTTCACATATCTTGAATACCAAGTATATTAATGTTAAGCAAATTACCATGCTATTAGCGACTCTCAAAATAATCTAAGTGAAGCATGAGAGATCAATAGTTTCTTTAAAACAAATCCACCATCGTTCTATAAAAGATCTAAGTGAAGCACTAGAGCAAAAATTAGCACACTCAAAAGATATAAGTGAAGCACTATGAGCAATAACAAAGACTACTCCGAAAGATATAAGTGAAGATCAATGAGTAGTCGAATAATTATGCAACTATGTGAAGACTCTCCCATTTAATAATTTCAGATCTTGATACTTTATTCAAACAGCAAGCAAAGCTAAATAAAACTACATTGCAAGGATAGCACAACTCGTGTGAAGAAGCAAAAACTTAGGCTCAACCGATACTAACCGATAGTTGTTGAAGAAGAAAGGTGGGATGCCTACCGGGGCATCCCCAAGCTTAGATGCTTGAGACTTCTTGAAATATTATCTTGGGGTGCCTTGGGCATCCCCAAGCTTGAACTTTTGTGTCTCCTTAATTCCTCTCATATCATGGTTTCTCTTTTTATCAAAAGCTTCATTCACAACAAACTCAACAAGAACTCGTGAGATAGGTTAGTATAAACCAATGCAAAACCTTATCATTTTCTACTGTAACAAATCACTAAAATTATTATTCAACATTGCATACTAAATGCCTCTGTATATTTAATACTCCTATCCTCAAATAGAACCATTAAACAAGCAAACATATGCAAACAATGCAACTATAACAGCAATCTGCCAAAACAGTACAGTCTGTAAAGAATGCAAGAGTATCAATACTTCCCTGATCCGAAAAATTATGAACTAAAATTCCCACTGTAATAAATTTATCAGAGCTCAATATGCAAAAAGATTCAACGTTAGGCCATGCTCTGACTTTTCTAGGGAATTTTTGCAACAGCGGTAAACTTTCTGTTTTCAAACAGCAACATGCAAACTAGCAAAATAAGCAGGGCAAAGGCTATCCTTGACATTTTTATTGAAACTAAAGGTGCAAAAAATTATTCTAACTAACAGCAAGAAAAGAAATTAACAAAATAAAATGACACTCCAAGCAAAACACATATCATGTGGTGAATAAAAATATAGCTCCAAGTAAAGTTACCGATGAACGAAGATGAAAGAGGGGATGCCTTCCGGGGCATCCCCAAGCTTAGGCTCTTGGTTGTCCTTGAATATTACCTTGGGGTGCCTTGGTAATCCCCAAGCTTAGGCTCTTTACACTCCTTATTCCATAGTCCATTGAATCTTTACCCAAAACTTGAAAACTTCAACCACACAAAACTCAAAACAAAACTCGTACGCTCTGTTAGTATAAGAAAATAAAACCACCACTTAGGTAATGTAATGAACTCATTCTAAATTCATATTGGTGTAATATCTACTTTACTCAAACTTATCTATGGTTCATACCCTCCGATACTACTCATAGATTCATCAAAATAAGCAAACAACACATAGAAAACAGAATCTGTCAAAAACAGAACAGTCTGTAGTAATCTGTATCAAATGTATACTTATGGAACCCCCAAAATTATGAAATAAATTTATGGACCTGGGAAATTTGTCTATTAATCATCTGCAAAAATAATCAACCTAAAACCACTCTCCAGTAAAAAATGGCAGCTAATCTCGTGAGCGCTAAAGTTTCTGTTTTTCACAGCAAGATCACATAAACTTCACCCAAGTCTTCCCAAAGGTTCTACTTTCCACTTTATTGAAACAAAAGCTATAAAACATGATTACTACAGTATCATAATCATGTGGACACACAAAAACAGTAAGGATAAATATTGGGTTGTCTCCCAACAAGCGCTTTTCTTTAATGCCTTTCTAGCTAGGCATGATGATGGCAATGATGCTCACAAAAAAGATAAGAATTGAAACATAACGGAAGCATCATGAAGCATATGACTAGCACATTTAAGTATAACCCACTTCCTATGCATAGGGATTTTGTGAGCAAACAACTTATGGGAACAATAATCAGCTAGCATAGGAAGGTAAAACAAGCATAGCTTCAAGATTTTAAGCACATAGAGAGGAAACTTGACATTATTGCAATTCCTACAAGCATATGTTCCTCTCTCATAATAATTTTCAGTAGCATCATGAATGAATTCAACAATATAACCAGCACCTAAAGCATTCTTTTCATGATCTACAAGCATAGAAAATCTACTACTCTCAACATAAGCAAATTTCTTCTCATGAATAGTAGTAGGAGCAAACTCAACAAAATAACTATCATGTGATTGAAAATTAAGATCAAGATGACATGTTTCATGGTTATAATTATTCTTTAAAGCATACGTGTCATCACAATAATCATCATAGATAGGAGGCATGCTTTCATCATAGTAAATCTGCTCATCAAAGCTTGGGGGACAAAAAATATCATCTTCATCAAACATAGCTTCCCCAAGCTTGTGGCTTTGAATATCATTAGCATCATGGATATTCAAGGAATTCATACTAACAACATTGCAATCATGCTCATCATTCAAATATTTCATGCCAAGTATTCTATGTAATTCATACTAACAACATTATCCTTTCCATCATACTCATGAAAGATATTAAAAAGGTGAAGCGTATGAGACAAACTCAACTCCATTTTTTAAATTTTCTTTTATAAACTAGACTAGTGCTAAAACAAGAAACAAAAAGATTCGATTGCAAGATCTAAAGATATACCTTCAAGCACTCACCTCCCCGGCAACGGCGCCAGAAACTGCTTGATGTCTACTACACAACCTTCTTCTTGTAGGCATTGTTGGGCCTGCAAGTGCACATGTTTGTAGGACAGTAGCAAATTTCCCTCAAGTGGATGACCTAAGGTTTATCAATCCGTAGGAGGCGTAGGATGAAGATGGTCTCTCTCAAGCAACCCTGCAACCAAATAACAAAGAGTCTCTTGTGTCCCCAACACACCCAATACAATGATAAATTGTACAGGTGCACTAGTTCGGCGAAGAGATGGTGATACAAGTGCAAAATAGATAGTAGATATAGGTTTTTGTAATCTGAAATAATAAAAATAGCAAGGTAACGAGCGATAAAAGTGAGCGTAAACGGTATTGCAATGGTAGGAAACAAGGCCTAGGGTTCATACTTTCACTAGTGCAAGTTCTCTCAACAATAATAACATAGATAGATCATATAACAAGCCCTCAACATGCAACAAAGAGTCACTCCGAGACCACTAATAGCGGAGAACAAACGTAGAGATTATGGTAGGGTACGAAACCACCTCAAAGTTATTCTTTCGGATCGATCTATAAAAGAGTTCGTACTAGAATAACACCTTAAGACACAAATCAACCAAAACCCTAATGTAACCTAGATACTCCATTGTCACCTCAAGTATCCGTGGGCATGATTATACGATATGCATCACACAATCTCAGATTCATCCAACCAACACAAAGTACTTCAAAGAGTGCCCCAAAGTTTCTACCGGAGAGTCAAGAACGTGTGCCAACCCCTATGCATAGGTTCCCAATGTCACGAAACCCGCAAGTTGATCACCAAAACATACATCAAGTGGCACATGATATCCCATTGTCACCACAGATAATCACGGCAAGACATACATCAAGTGTTCTCATAAAAGACTCAATTCGATAAGATAACTTCAAAGGGGAAACTCAATTCATCACAAGAGAGTAGAGGGGGAGAAACATCATAAGATCCAACTACAATAGCAAAGCTCGGGATACATCAAGATCGTGCCATAGAGGGAACACGAGAGAGAACACGAGAGAGAGAGAGAGATCAAACACGTAGCTACTGGTACATACCCTCAGCCCCAAGGGTGAACTACTCCCTCCTCGTCATGGATAGCGCCAGGATGATGAAGATGGCTACCGGTGATGGGTTCCCCCTCCAGCAGGGTACCGGAACGGGCTCCCAAGAGGTTTTTGGTGGCTACAGAGGCTTGCTGCGGTGGAACTCCCAATCTATCTTCTGTTTTGGAAGTTTTAGGGTACGTAGGTATATATGGGTGCAAGGGGTACGTCGGTGGACCTCCGGGGTGCTCACGAGGCAGGGGGCGCGCCCAGGGGGGGCACCCCCACCCTCGTGGGCAGCCTGGGACTCCCCTGACGTGCACTCCAAATCTATTAGGTTGCTTTCCTTCCAAAAATAACTTCTCCAGTTGATTTCGTTCCGTTTTGACTCCGTCTGATATTCCTTTTCCTCGAAACACTGAAATAGGCATAAAACAGCAAATCTGGGCTGGCCCTCCGGTTAATAGGTTAGTCCCAAAAATAATATAAAAGTGGATAATAAAGCCCAATATTGCCTAAAACAGTAGATAAAGTAGCATGGAGCAATCAAAAATTATAGATACGTTGGAGACGTATCATGGCACCACCTTTGCAATGAATCATTGTCCTGCACATAAAAACATACAGACCAAAGCGATTGTTCTTTGATTAAAAACAATAGGCGCTAACAAAGTAAACTTAGATGGAGATCACCTAATTCATCTAGATGATAGACGAAGTCATACATTCCATCCATAGATCACCTCCAATAATTTCAACAGTGAGTTTAACCATTTGCCCAAGTCCACAATGGAGGCGGCGTGCCATAGCGGTGAAAATGGCTCGAGGCGAGCCCGTGGATGATGAAGTAGAGGCGGCTCCCAACAGACGTGCGGTGACTCGGAACAATGTCGGTCGGGGGTGGCTTAGCGCAATGTCATAGCGGCCACAATAAAGGCAGCAGCTTGAAGTCGGCCACTTTTTTTACATACCCACATGGGCAAGCCACCACGCCAACTGAATAGCATCAGCTGGTAAGGCGCAGGGGCCCCTCGAGGAGGGGAGGGTTAGGCAGACGCGACTGCGGCCGGCGGCTTCAGGGCGGCGATTTGCAACACGTCACATTGGAGGTGGAGGCATTTTGGCGGCTCACAGCAAAACCGCGACAACAACTTGGTAGGAGCAAAGGCGGCTTGCCGTCACAGACGAGGCCACGACAACGTTGGCGGCAACCTCTCCTTAAGTTTGAAAACCGTGCATGGAGCTTTGCACATAGCAGCAATACTGATGGTAGTAGTTGTAAAACCAGAAATTTCGTTGGGGCAATCTGACCACATCAATCTCTCTCATCAATCTGACCGCATCAATATTGTAAACTCCCTGGATAGAAGCAAAGGCCGCTACGGCGGCTCTTCCACAGCAGACCACATCGGAGGCAGCGCTCGGTGAGGCAGTGCTTAGAGCTGCAGGTCAGAGGCAGGTGAGGCATAGGCGGCTTGGAACAATCAAACCAGAAACAAGACAGAATGGCGCTACGGGTGAATCGCCGACGGTGGCTGAGGCAAGCGGAGACGGTCGTAGGAGGGAGAGGCGACTCGGGATATAAAAAGCACCAACTTGCACATCCCTCTCCTGGTCGTGGTGATTTTGACTAATTCACATCCAAGTCCGCTAAATCATGGAGACTTTGACAAAACCATCTCACGATTTGCTCATGTGATGCTGTACTCCAGTAGTACTATCCAAATCACGTACTAGTAGTGTTTTGTTAAATAATACTCCAACCTGGCAGATCGTTTCTTTTTTCCTTTGGACTATTTTGACGTGGAAATAGCATGCAACCATACTGGTTAATCCCCTTAGGACTTGAAGTTGTACATGGACGAGAAGACATGGCCGAGTTGATGTTGCTTTTCGGCGGCTCGGTCAGATGGCAGACGACATTGGCGGCTTGGAAGCATCTCGGAGACGACAAAGATGACTCGGAACCGATCTGAGGCCACGAGAACGACTCGGAGTCTTCCTGTAGAGGTGACGACGGCGCCCAACGGCTCGAGGTGAGGCCGAGTGAAGGCGGCGGCTTTCGATTGTAGAAGTGGCGATGGAAGCCGGTGGGTTTGAACCGAAGAAGTGGTGGGTCGTCGATGTTGCTGACGAGTTGTGGAGTCTGTGCTACTTAATGCCTCATGTATTGCATTGACTGTAACTTCATGTACGATACTGATGAAACACAAGTTAAAACTTCTGTTGATCCGGCGACTTGCGGCAACAACCGATCGTGACCCTAATTTTCCTTAAACTTAAAACCTCACACATCGTAAATCTGAACTGATAAACTTAAGGCACATGATAATCCTTCAAAGCCGGCTCTTCTTCATCCAAAAACTTGCAAACTTCTCGATCCCCGGAGAGATCCCTCCAAGAACTCATCACCACCGTGCGCCTGGCCCCACGGTGGGCGCCTACTATCGTGGATTTGTCATGGCAGATGTGCTAGTGTGAGGACTTAGTCGTGAGGCTAACGCATCTATGTGGTAGCTTGACAGGGGTTGATCGGGATGAGAGACACGAGGCGGATCAACACACAAGACAAGGATTTAGACAGCTTCGGCCCCCGGGAAACATCATCTGGTAATATCTCTACATGTTGTTTGTGGCTAGGTCTCATTATGCTCATGAGGGAGTCGTAGCATAAAACGGCTCTCCTAATTGTGTCTAGCCTTAAGATTCTTCGCCCCCTCTTGGGGTGCCCTGCCCCTCCTTATATAAGTTAGAGGGGCGGCTTAAATGTGGAGTCCTAGTAAGACTAGGACTATTCTATAACAAGCAGAATCCTAGTCTTGCCCCCTTAAGGGAAAACTCCTTATGCCTTTCCTCGTAAACCAGCCCACCATAGCATGAGCCGTCCTTCTGGGCCTTGGGCCTTGTCATCTATTTGACCCGCCCGCCGGGTCACCAGTGAGTCGCCAAGCTCCAGCCGGGTCATACATCCGGTGGGTTACACCGCAAGGTATATCCCTGACGGTACCCGTGAGATCCCATCTTAGGGCCTTTTCTGACGATCTGTCGGAGGAGGATTTGATCACGGAGGGCTTCTAGATCAACACCATTACCTCTCCGATGAAGCGTGAGTAGTTTACCACAAACCTTCGGGTCCATAGTTATTAGCTAGATGGCTTCTTCTCTATCTTTGATTCTCAATACCATGTTCTCCTCGATGTTCTTGGAGATCTATTCGTTGTAATACTCTTTTGCAGTGTGCTTGTCGAGATCCGATGAATTGTGGATTTATGAACAAGATTATCTATGAATATTATTTGGTTCTTATCTGAATTCTTATATGCATGATTTGATATCTTTGCAAGTCTCTTCGAATTATCGGTTTAGTTTGGCCTACTAGATTGATCTTTCTTGCAACGGGAGAAGTGCTTAGCTTTGGGTTCAATCTTGCGGTGTCCTTTCCCAGTGACAGTAGGGGCAGCAAGGCATGTGTTGTATTGTTGCCATCGAGGATAACAAGATGGGGTTTTCATCATATTGCTTGAGTTAATTCCTCTACATCATGTCATCTTGCTTAATGCGTTACTCCGTTCTTTATGAACTTAATACTCTAGATGCATGCTGGATAGCGGTCGATGTGTGGAGTAATAGTAGTAGATGCAGGCAGGAGTCGGTCTACTTGATACGGAGGTGAGGCCTATGTTCATGATCATTGCCTTAGATGTCATCATAATTATGTGCTTTTCTATCAATTGCTCGGCAGTAATTTGTTCACCCACCGTAATATATGCTATCACGAGAGAAGCCACTAGTGAAACCTATGGCCCCCGGGTCTCTTTTCCATTATATTGAATCTTGTTTACATCTTGCTAGTTTCCTATCTATTATTTTTCAATCTTTACTTTCCAATCTATAAACCAAAATATACCAAAAATATTTACTTTACCATTTATCTATCTATCATATCTCACTTTTGTGAGTGACCGTGAAGGGATTGACAACCCCTTTATCGCGTTGGTTTCAAGTTCTTGATTGTTTGTGCAGGTATTCGGTGACTTGTGCATCGTCTCCTACTGGATTGATACCTTGGTTCTGAAAACTGAGGGAAATACTTACGCTACTTTGCTACATCACCCTTTCCTCTTCAAGGGAAAACTAACGCAAGCTCAAGAGGTAGGAGGGGGCCCACGGAGAGTCCACGAGGCAGGGGGCGCGCCCTAGGGGGGGTGCCCTCCACCATCGTGGGGCCCAGGAGACTCCCCTCCGGTAACTCTTCGTTCCGGTATTCTTTATATTTTCCAAAAAAAATCTTCGTTGATTTTCAGTGCATTTTGAGAACTTTTCTTTCTGCACATAGACAACACCACGGTAGTTCTGCTGAAAACAGCGTCAGTCCGGGTTAGTTCTAACCAAATCATACCAAAATCATGTAAAAATATTACAAACATGACATGAATACATCAAAAATTATAGATACGTTGGAGACGTATCAATTCACCGCATGAGAGAATTGCTTAAAGATGCGATGTGAGGCAGGGGCCTGAGCACCACCTAGGATGCAGGCAATCGCACGAGGCTCCTGGAAGCCCCGAGCCCCATCATCATGTCGGTTGTCGTCATTTCTCCTTGGTGCTGGCGCAGCGGAGGGAGACCAGCATTTCCCTGAGGACGGTCTGATATGGGGCTAACCCGGTGTAGGCCGATCTTTCACGTTTGGAGTGGGATCCCTCGAAGAACACGAAATACACGGGGAAGAACGGGGAGAAATCACAAGGGGAAACACTCAAGAACAAGTCCAATCACACATCCACTAGATAATCAAACACACAACATCTACAAGGTACATGAACAACAAAGGGAAAGATACAAGGTAAGGTTCATCTCCAAGAGGAGGCCTTGATGGTATCCTATACGGATCTTCCCGCAAGGGGGTCTTGATGATATCCCACAGGATCTTCTCACATGGAGGTCTTGAACTCCATGGGAGTGGTAGTCTCTCTCTCTCAAGAGTAGAGGGAGGAGCAAAGCTCACCTAAGAATGAGCTATCATATTTTCTAACCCTAACTAGGAGGAGGGGGTGGTCTATATATAGTCCAAGCCACGAAGGGGTAAGTGGGAAAGGAAGATACATGGGTCTCGGGCCCTGTCCATGCGCGCAGGCAGGTGTCGGATGTCCGGCTGGGTGCCGGATGTCTGGCCGTTCGCAGGGAGTCGGATGTCCGGGCTTGCGGGCTGGATGTCCGGGCTGGCGAGGTCGCCCTCGGTGCTCTCTGGATAGGGGCGCCAGATTTCCGGGCTTCTGGCCAGATGTCCGGGCTGTTGGGAGGCACCGGATGTCCGGGTCCTGTAGCTCTTCGGCTGCTGCTGTCGTTGACACCTCCAGGGGCCGGATGTCCGGGCCAGGGGCCGGATGTCCGGGTTCTGGGAACCTTCTCCAGTTCCTCTTCCGTCGTCGCTTCCATGCTTCCCTCACGGATGGTGTAGTTGTTCCTCGGCGCTTGCACTCTTCCTCAAAATCCGTGAAGCTCCGACAATACCTATGCATGCACATGAGTGGAGTGTCAAGTAGTATGCCATCCTCGAAGGGGTCAAGTGAACATGTGTAAAGGATAAGATTCACCTTTATGTATCAGATGTAGATGTCGCACGTGTCACTTGCCAAATGAACTCTTGACATGGTGATGTCCGTAGGATGCTCCGCATCACGGGCCTCATGAGGCTGGTCATGCCAAGGGCCATCGCGAGGCTGATCCCACCAGCGGTCCTCGCGGGGATGGTCGCGCCAATCCTGACAGGGGTCGCGGTTGTCCCGGCGGCCTTTGCCATGGGCTCCCCCACGTTCATAGCCGCAGTCGCTGTACTCGGGGTGGCGGCCAAGGTGCCCGTCAAGGAGCGCCCAGAGCTCCTAGTAGTCGTTTGTGTTGTGGTTGTGCATGTTGTGGAAGATGCAAAATGGGCGGTTGCCCCTGGAAGGCTCATCGTGATCACGGCCGCGCTTCATTTTGGGCTTAGCCGCGAGCACAACGGGGCCCTGATAATCCCCAAGTGCATGGAATCATCGTAGCAATTTCCAAAGGTGGAAGTGATAAGCATGGAGTGTCGAACCCACACGGAGCTAAAGGCAAGATCAATATTCTCTCAAGTCCTATCTGCCACTGATACGACTCTACGTACACCGAACGTTTGCTTCCAACTAGAAACGAGAAATAAAACTACATTGTGGGTATGAAGAGGATAACTTTGTATGATATCGAAGAGCTAAAATATAAAAGTAGGCGTTGTTATCATAAATTTAGAATATATTACTAAATATTATAAATAGCGAGTGTGGAATAAATTTAAAATTCATATTTTGTGCGGACTTGGCTTTGTATATATGTGAATTATTGGTCGAAACCTGATTCCTCAGACTGAGCTATGGAGCAACTATCTGCAATAGTGTCCCATTGACCAAAGCCTTCTTGGAACCATACTTAAGTTCATGAATGAACTATATGATTCAATATCTTGTTTGCCACTTCTAAAGCGGCAACATACTTCACCTCTGTTATAGGATTCGCCACAGTAACTTGTTTGGAACAATTTCCAACTAAATGTGCCACCATATTGTGTGCTACACAAAACCCTCAATTTAAATCAAAAATCGCATGGAGAAATGATGAAGACTGTATCGACGTAACCTTTTACAACAAACTCTTCATGATCTCCACTTGCGAGAAAACATGTCATCAGTGCTACTTTAGTACTCAATGACCCTTTTTCACTATTGTCCCATGGTCAGTACTTTTGATCACTTTGGTATCTATACTCGCAACAGCTTGGGAGTATTGGACATATCTCGTTGTTTTACATACCATGTAATACATGATTAATCCAAACACATGAGTGTGTGGAATCTCCACCATGTATTTTGCTCATCAGTGTTTTGGGACACCGATTCTTGCAAAAACTCTTTCCATGTGGCTTCGGCAAGAATCACTCCTTGTCGTTCGTAGTGCTAAACGGTTTTAGCATCTTGTCAATATGTATTTTGGCTCAGTCCCATTAGGTAAATCTATCTCCATAGACCATTATGCCTAATATCAAGGCTATTTAGCCCAAGCACTTCATTAAAAAACTATTTTCAAATGAAGTCCTAATGCATGTCAAGAAATTTATTTCCAATTAACAATGTGTCAAGCACACAAGGTTTTTAGAAATAGTATTATGCTCCCACTTACTTTCTTGAAATCACAAGCATCTTCATTACCCATTGATGAAGTCAAACCCGTTTGACCATTCCATCAAAAACGAAGATTCCCTCTCCATTTTGCTCTCTTCTTTCCATTGCTGGAACTCTAAAGTTTGCATACTTACTAGCATCCTCTAGACCGACAAAATACTTTGGATTGTATCACATACAAGTCCTAGGTTGTATTTCCATTTCATGGGAATTCTTTTGTCATCCATGTTTCATATCTCATGTTTGAAATATGTATTAATTGCTGGTTTAACCCGAACCGAATTTAAGCATTGCTACGGTGAGACAATCTCATTGTAGTCAACTCCTTGAACTTGCTATTGCAACAAGTCGAGCTTAATGGATAAAACATTTTTATCCGTATCAGTTTATAGTCCCATTACAATCTGTTAAACTCTAAGTCTTTCAGAGTGTTTATCAAGATTTAAATCTTGAATCATTTATGGAAACTATCTCGGATTATATTGGAATTTAGCCAATTCCGGAGTCAGGGCCCATCAACGCTTCTTGGTGTATCGTAGGTATTCTGTTGTCTAACAACAATATCTCGTTTGCGCACCTGAGAGGTTTGCACGAGCCTTGCCTACGTGGTTCAGCTGCAAGTTCGATTAAAGTCCATACATTTTATTGTAGAGACTTCCATATCAGTAGTAGTAGGAAACTCTGGAACTACTTCCAAGGTTCCTTTACTTTGATCTGATGACGAAGATACCGTTGTCTTGTCGAGTTGCACTGTCATCCCACTCACCTTTTTGAAAGAACAATTTTCTTCAAAATCACACTGTTCTTTGTGGCAAAACTTTTTCCTCGGTATAGTGGTGGGGGAATACCCAATAAATTTGGATAACCTACAAAGTAGCACTTGTTTGATTTGGAATAGGTTTGTAACCCTTTACACAAGCCCCATATTCCAAATGTTAAGAAAAGATATAACATGGTTGGGCGTACCACACCATGCCACCATTTCAACAGACCCGATGGAGCTCTTTTCACTGTAAAAGCCGCAGTCCCTAAAGCATTACTCTTTAGAAGTGATAATGGAAAATTTATTTATGTCATGTTTGATCTTACCATGTCATAAATGGTTTGATTACATCTTCACAGACATTCCACTCATAGTGGTGTTCCGGGAGGTGTAAGTTATGAAACTCTTTTCACAACTCATCAGACATTCGCTAAACTTGTAACTCAAATGTTCCTTTCTGCAATCAAATTGTAGAAACATAATTTTCTTGTTACAATAACTTCTACTTCATTTTTGAAAACCTTTTGAATGATTTCAAAAGATCCAGACTTATGTCTCGTCAAGCAAATATCCATATATCTACTTGAGTCATTTTTGAAGATGGATAAATCCACTACTTGCAACACATTTATTGAACTACACACATCAAAATGTATGATCACCAATAAGTTTGTTGCTTGTTCCTTATGGCCTGTGAACGGCATTTCAGTCACCACTTTTCGGAGGAAAGTTGCAAGTGTCGTATGATTCAAAATCAAACGACTTCAAAATCCATCATAATGGAATTTTTCATTGCGGGTTTCTCCAATTTGACCAAATGTAGTGCCACACTTGTGTGGTATTCTTTTAGTCTTGCGACATTTAGCGTCAGTGTTATGGATGTATCATATTACCATCAATATTCATAACATATATCCCATGTTGGATGGAAGCATGGCCCTTCATGTTATTCATAATACTGAACATCAAAACTTCTCTTATGAACAACCTTCTTGCAAGATACCTTACGCAAAGGGCTAGAGTGTGTAAATCTCTAAAAAGAATTATGAAAGAAAATACATAGGTAATACACTGATGGAAGATATAGTAACTTTTACTATGTTCCCAACATGTATTAAAACCTCATTCTTGGCTAGTCTTTTTAGGCCATAGTAGCTCTTACATCGATTCGCAACAGAATGCAATCGAGCGGGTATATTTGTGATTAACTCACAATACCCAAGAGTTAGTGATTAACATGTTTAACCATAATTCCCAAGAACTATATCTTTGACCATCCTTCTATACATCAAAAACTTGTATGACATTCATACATGAGCTGGATATTCCAGTCTTGTTTCTTTCTGCCTTTATACTTCTAATAGTTTAACTTTTAGTATTTCTCCTACTCTCAGAAGAAGCACCCAACTTAAGAGTGGCGTTAGCCCGGGACTTCCTAGGCATGAAAGTTTCACTAACACCCTTTTGGACATTCCCTTTCTCTTCAAGTGGTTGTTTTATTCACCATCATCACATGACAGGCGTTCTTCTGGATCCCTCTCCTAACAGTCAAATGCCCAGTAAACACTTTATTAATCCTTTGCAAACAAACATTGATTTGTTTGTATCTGAAAGCAATTTCAGTTCCATGAATATCACATAACTATCCCAAACTTTTGAAGTTCGGAACTCATGGAAGCAAAGGTTTTGCACTTGAGCGTGATACGTCCATTTTGCATCATGCTTTTATGTCAATATTTATTGCATTATGGGTTGTTATTTCACGTTATGTCACAATACTTATGGCTATTCTCTCTTATTTTACAAGGTTTACATGAAGAGGGAGAATGCCGGCAGCTGGAATTCTGGGCTGGAAAAGGAGCAAATATTGGAGGACTATTCTGCGCAACTCCAAAAGTCCTGAAACTCTACGGAATACCTTAAAATAAATAAAGAAAAATCATCACCAAAGATGAAGGCCAGGGGGCCCACACCTTGCTCACGAGGGTGGGGGCGCGCCCTCCCCCCTGGGCACGCCCCCCCACCTCATGGGCCCCCTGGTGGCTCTCCGACGCCCATCTTCTCCTATATGAAGTCTTTCGATGAGAAAAAAATAGAGGAGAACCTTTCGGGACGAGACTCCGCCGCCACGAGGTGGAACCTTGGCGGAACCAATCTAGGGCTCCGGCAGAGCTGTTCTGCCGGGGACACTTGTCTCCGGGAGGGGGAAACCATCACCATCGTCATCACCAATGCTCCTCTCATCGGGAGAGGGCAATCTCCATCAACATCTTCACCAGCACCATCTCATCTCCAAACCCTAGTTCATCTCTTGTATCCAATTCTTGTCTCCAAGTCCGGGATTGGTGCTAGTAGGTTGCTAGTAGTGTTGATTACTCCTTGTAGTTGATGCTAGTTGGTTTATTTGGTGGAAGATCATATGTTCAGATCCTATATGCACATTATTACCCCTCTGATTATGAACATGAATATGCTTTGTGAGTAGTTACGTTTGTTCCTGAGGACAAGGGAGAAGTCTTGCTATTAGTAGTCATGTGAATTTGGTATTCGTTTGATATTTTGATAAGATGTATGTTGTCTAACCTCTAGTGGTGTTATGTGAACGTCGACTACATAACACTTCACCATTATTTGGGCCTAGAGGAAGGCATTGGGAAGTAATAAGTAGATGATGGGTTGCTAGAGTGACAGAAGCTTAAACCCTAGTTTATGCGTTGCTTCGTAAGGGGCTGATTTGGATCCATATGTTTCATGTTATGGTTAGGTTTACCTTAATACTTTTGTTGTAGTTGCGGATGCTTGCAATAGAGGTTAATCATAAGTGGGATGCTTGTTCAAGTAAGAACAACACCCAAGCACCGGTCCACCCACATATCAAATTATCAAAGTACCGAACGCGAATCATATGAGCGTGATGAAAACTAGCTTGACGATATTCCCATGTGTCCTCGGGAGCGATTTTCCTATTATAAGAGTTTGTTCAGGCTTGTACTTTGCTACAAAAAGGATTGGGCCACCTTGCTGCACTTTATTTACTTTTATTACTTGTTGCTCGCTACACTTTATCTTATCACAAAACTATCTGTTACCACTTATTTCAGTACTTGCAGAGAATACCTTGCTGAAAACTGCTTATCATTTCCTTCTGCTCCTCGTTGGGTTCAACACTCTTACTTATCGAAAGGTCTACGATAGATCCCCTATACTTGTGGGTCATCAAGACTCTTTTCTGGCGCCGTTGTCGGGGAGTGAAGCGCCTTTGGTAGGTGGAATTTGGTAAGGAAAATTTTATTTAGTGTGCTGAAATTTTCTATCACTTGTTACTATGGAAAGTTATTGTCTGAGGGGCTTGTTCGGGGTATCTTCACCCCGTCCAGTTGAGCCAAGAGTTGCTCCTCAACCTACTAAACCTATTGAACCTACTGAAAATGAAACTCCTTTTGAGATTCCTTCGGGTGTGATGGAAAAACTGCTAGCTAACCCTTTTGCAGGAGATGGAACAAAGCATCCTGACGAACATCTACGCTATCTGGATGATATTTGTGGACTATTTAAGCTTGCAGGTATACCCGATGATGTTGTTAAGAAGAAGGCTTTCCCTTTATCTTTGGAGGGAGTCACATTGACATGGTATAGGCTATGTGATGATATGAGATCACGGAACTATAAAAGATTGAAATTGGAATTTCATCAAAAGTATTACCCTATGCATCTTGTTCATCGTGATCGCAATTATATATATAATTTTTGGCCTCGCGAAGGAGAAAGCATCGCTCAAGCTTGGGGGAGGCTTAAATCAATGTTATATTCATGCCCCAATCATGAGCTTGCAAAAGAAGTAATTATGCAAAGTTTTTATGCTCGGCTTTCTGGTAACAATCGCACCATGCTCGATAATTGTTGTGCTGGCTCTTTTATGATGAAGCCTATTGAATTTAGATGGAATTTATTGGATAGAATTAAATGCAACTCTGAAGATTGGGACCTCAACGAAGGTAAGAAGTCAGGTATGACACCTAAGTTTGATTGTGTTAAATCTTTTATGGATACCGATATTTTCTGAAAGTTTAGCACTAAATATGGACTTGACTGTGAGATAATAGCTTCTTTCTGTGAATCTTTTGCTACTTATGTTGATCTCCCCAAGGAGAAGTGGTTTAAATATCATCCTCCCATAGAAGTAAAAGTAGTTGCACCTATTAAAGTTGAAGAAAAGACTGTCACGTATAATGATCCTATTGTTCCCACTTCTTATGTTTAGAAACCACCTTTCCCTGTTAGAATGAAGGATCATGCTAAAGCTTCAATTGTTGTTCGTAAAAGCAATATTAGAACTTATACCCCTCCTGAGCAAGTCAAAGTAGAACCCAATATTGCTATTGTTAAAGATCTCTTGTCTGATAATATTGATGGGCATGTTATTCAATTCTGTGGTGAAGCTGCCAGAATTGCTAAGCCTTGTGAGAGAGATAAACATAGACCTATGGTAGGCGTGCATGTTATTTCTGTTAAAATAGGATATCATTGTTATCATGGCTTGTGTGATATGGGTGCTAGTGCTAGTGTAATACCCATTGACCTATACAAAGAAATTATGCATGATATTGCACCTGCTGAGTTAGAAGATATTGATGTTACAATTAAACTTGCCAATAGAGATACTATATCTGCAATGGGAATTGTTAGAGATGTTGAAGTCTTGTGTGGGAAAACCAAATATCCCGCTGATTTTCTTGTTCTTGGTTCTCCACAAGATAGCTTTTGTCCCATTATATTTGGTAGACCCTTCTTGAATACTGTTAATGCTATGATAGACTGCAAAAATAATGTTGTTACTGTTGGCTTGGATGATATGGTTCATGAGTTTAATTTTTCTAAATTTAATAAACAACACCTTGAGGAAGAATTGCCTAGTAAGGATGAAATTATTGGTCTTGCTTCTATTGTTGTACCTCCTAGTGATCCTTTAGAACACTATTTGCTAGACCATGAAAATGATATGTTCATGAATGAAAGAAGGAAAATAGATGAAGTATTCTTTAAACAGGAACCTATTCTGCAACACAATTTGCCTGTTGAAATTCTAGGGGATCCTCCTCCACCCAAGGGTGATCCCGTGTTTGAGCTTAAACCGTTGCCTGATAATCTTAAATATGCTTATCTTGATGAAAAGAAAATATATCCTGTTATTATTAGTGCTAACCTTTTAGAGCATGAGGAAGAAAGATTGTTGAAAACTCTGAAGAAGCATCGTGCTGCTATCGGATATACTCTGGATGATCTTAAGGGCATCAGTCCCACTCTATGTCAACATAAAATAAATTTGGAAGCTGACGCCAAACCAGTTTGTGATCCTCAACGACGTTTGAATCCTAAAATGAAAGAAGTGGTAAGAAAATAAATACTCAAGCTTCTGGAGGGAGGTATAATTTATCCCGTTGCTGATAGTCAGTGGGTAAGTGTTGTCCATTGTGTCCCTAAGAGGGAGGTATTACTGTTGTCCCTAATGATAAAGATGAATTGATTCCGCAAAGAATCATCACAGGTTATAGGATGGTAATTGATTTCCGTAAATTAAATAAGGCCACTAAGAAAGATCATTAACCCTTACCTTTTATTGATCAAATGCTAGAAAGATTATGCAAACATACACACTATTGCTTTCTAGATGGTTATTCTGGTTTTTCTCAAATACCTGTGTTGGCTAAAGATCAATCAAAGACTACTTTTACATGCCCTTTTGGTACTTTTGCTTATAGACGTATGCCTTTTGGTTTATGTAATGCACCTGCTACCTTTCAAAGATGCATGATGGCTATATTCTCTGACTTCTGCGAGAAAATTTGTGAGGTTTTCATGGACGACTTTTCCGTCTATGGTTCCTCTTTTGATGATTGCTTGAGCAATCTTGCTTGAGTTTTGCAGAGATGTGAAGAAACTAATTTTGTCTTGAATTGGGAGAGGTGCCACTTTATGGTTAATGAAGGTATTGTCTTGGGGCACAAAGTTTCTGAAAGAGGTATTAAAGTTGATAAAGCCAAGGTTGATGCTATTGAAAAGATGCCATGTCCCAAGGACATCAAAGGTATAAGAAGTTTCCTTGGTCACGCGGATTTTATAGGAGGTTCATTAAGGACTTCTCAAAAATCTCTCGGCCTCTGACTAATTTATTACAAAAAGATGTACCATTTGTCTTTGATGATGATTGTGTAGAAGCATTTGAAATACTTAAGAAAGCATTAGTCTCTGCACCTGTTGTTCAGCCTCCTGATTGGAATTTACCCTTTGAAATTATGTGTGATGCTAGTGATTATGTTGTGGGTGTTATTCTAGGGCAAAGGGTTGATAAGAAATTAAATGTTATCCATTATGCCAGTAAGACTCTAGATAGTGCTCAAAGAAATTATGCTACTACCGAAAAGGAACTTTTAGTAGTCGTGTTTGCTTGTGATAAGTTTAGACCTTATATTGTTGATTCCAAAGTTACTATTCACACTGATCATGCTGCTATTAAATATCTTATGGAAAAGAAAGATGCAAAACCTAGACTCATTAGATGGGTTCTCCTGCTGCAAGAATTTGATTTACATATTGTTGATAGAAAGGGAGCTGAGAACCCCGTTGCAGACAATTTGTCTAGGTTAGAGAATGTTCTTGATGACCCACTACCTATTGATGATAGCTTTCCTGATGAACAACTAAATGTCATAAGCACTTCTCGTATCACTCCATGGTATGCTAATTATGCTAATTATATTGTTGCTAAATTTATACCACCTAGCTTCACATACCAACAAAAGAGAAAGTTTTTCCATGACTTGCGACATTACTTTTGGGATGACCCACATCTTTATAAAGAAGGAGTAGATGGTGTTATTAGACGTTGTGTACCTGAGCATGAACATGAACAGATCCTACGCAAGTGTCACTCCGAAGCTTATGGAGGACACCACGCTGGAGATAGAACTGCACATAAGGTATTGCAATCCAGTTTTTATTGGCCTACTCTCTTCAAGGATGCCCGTAAGTTTGTTTTGTCTTGCGATAAATGTCAAAGAATTGGTAATATTAGTAACGTCAAGAAATGCCTATGAATTATTCACTTATTATTGAACCATTTGATGTTTGGGGCTTTGATTATATGGGACCTTTTGCTGCCTCTAATGGATATACTCATATCTTAGTTGTTGTTGATTACGTTACTAAGTGGGTAGAAGCTATTCCAACTAGTAGTGCTGATCATAACACCTCTATTAAAATGCTTAAGGACGTTATTTTTCTGAGGTTTGGAGTCCCTAGATATCTTATGACTGATGGTGGTTCACACTTTATTCATGGTGCTTTCCGTAAGATGCTTGCTAAATATGACGTTAATCATATAATTGCATCTCCATATCACCCGCAGTCTAGTGGTCAAGTAGAGTTGAGCAACAGAGAGCTCAAATTAATTTTACAAAAGACTGTGAATAGGTCTAGAAAGAATTGGTCCAAGAAACTGGATGACGCATTATGGGCCTATAGAACTGCCTATAAGAATCCTATGGGTATGTCTCCGTATAAAATGGTTTATGGAAAAGCTTGTCACTTACCTCTCGAACTAGAACATAAGGCATACTGGGCTATTAAAGAGCTCAACTATGATTTCAAACTTGCCGATGAGAAGAGGTTATTTGATATTAGCTCACTTGATGAATGGAGAACCCAAGCTTATGAAAATGCCAAGTTGTTTAAAGAAAAAGTCAAAAGATGGCATGACAAAAGGATACAAAAGCGTGAGTTTAATGTAGGTGATTATGTATTGCTATAGAACTCTCGTTTAAGATTTTTTGCAGGAAAACTTCTCTCCAAATGGGAAGGTCCCTACATTATCGAGGAGGTCTATCGTTCCGGTGCCATAAAAATCAACAACTTCGCAGGCACAAATACGAAGGTGGTAAACAGTCAAAGGATTAAACACTATATTTCAGGTAATCCCATAAATGTTGAAACTAATATTATTGAAACCGTAAGCCCGGAGGAATACATAAAGGACACCTTCCAGTCCGCTTCAGACTCCGAAAAGGAATAGGTATGTGGTACGGTAAGTAAACCGACTCCAAAATAATTTTTAAGGCGATATTTCTCCGTTTTGGAATATTTAGAAAAATAGAAAAATAAGTAGCAGTGCAGGGAGGACACGAGGCCTCCATGAGGGTGGAGGGCGCGCCCTACCCCCTTGGGCACGCCCCCTACCTCGTGAGCACCTCGTGTGCCCTCCGGACTCCATTTCCTTGCACGATACATATTTTGATCGGTAAAAATTCATTATATATACTCCCGAAGGTTTTGACTCTCGTATCACGCAAATATCCCCTGTTCTTGTTTCGAGCTCTTTTTCTGGCAGGTCTAGATCATCATGACGACCCCAAGTGCTTCCAAGGACAAGTTCTTCGAGAAGGTGATCAACCCTTACCTCGCGGAGGTGCTGCGACACCCTCAAATCATTGAGATGCATGATGGGTTGCTGCACATCTGTGATGTTGAGGGACCAAAGGGAATCGGAAGCGTGGAGTCGAGGCTCGAAGCAATGGAGCAACAAGTTTTCAAGTGCCAAGGGATGGTGGAGCTTGGAATCAACGCTACCCACAAGATGCTCGCGGAGTTCACCAACAACTACGAGCCGGATGCCAAGAAGACCGATGAGGCCATCTTCAAGCTACATGAGAAGATCGAGCACCTCCAAGCCCAAATCTATGATCTGCAAAACCAAAACTGTGAGTATGAATATAGATTCAAAAGGATGAGTTTGGCTGCAGATTTGAGGATCTCGGAGACTCGATCATCCTTCTATGATGGTGAGCCTATGCCATGGAAGGTGGATGACAAGCTCGCATCATCAACAACACCTCCACCACCAACAACAAAGAAGGAGATATAATCACATGGGTATGGGCACTCCCCTTGGCAACTGCCAAGCTTGGGGGAGGTGCCCTGGTATCGTATCACCATCACAACTCCTATCTTTACCGTTTTTCTTAGTTCGATTCTATTTAGTAGTATCTTGATTTAGTAGAATAAAGTCATGGCATGATCTAGTTTTGAGTTTTGCTTTATGATCCTTCTCTGTAATCGAGTCCATGAGCTATATAATAAAGATTAGTGTTGAGTCAAGGGCTTGAGTGTTTTGCCATGATCTTGGGTGATTAGAAGAAAAAGAATAAAAAGAATCAAAGAGTTCATATTGATCTTAGTGAAAGTAATGACTTCACATAGAAAGAGTATGATGATTAAAAGTTGTTGGGAGTTGGCAAATATAGCTTTGGTCATCGTTGCAATTAATAGGAAGTAATAAGGAAAGAGAGGTTTCACATATAGATATATTATCATTGACATCTTTTATGATTGGGAGCACTCATTAAAATATGACATGCTAAAGAGTTGATGTTGGACAAGGAAGACAACATAATGAGTTATGTTTTCTTACATCTGAGATAAAGTATGTTGTCATGGATCCTCTAACGTGTTGAGCTTGCCTTTCCCCCTCATGCTAGCCAAATTCTCAGCACCAAGTAGAAATACTACTTGTGCTTCCAAATACCCTTAAACCAGTTTTGCCATGAGAGTCCACCATATCTACCTGCGGATTGAGTAAGATCCTTCAAGTAAGTTGTCATCGGTGCAAGCAATAAAAATTGCTCTCTAAATATGCATGACTTATTAATGCAGAGAAATAAGCTTTGTACGAACTTGTTGTGGACGCAATAAAAGCGACGGACTGCATAATAAAGGTTCACATACAAGGGGAAATATAAAGTGACGTTCTTTTGCATTAAGATTTTGTGCATCAACCCTAAACGCGCATGACAACCTCTGCTTCCCTCTGCGAAGGGCCTATCTTTTATTATTATCTTCTACCTTATGCAAGAGTCACGGTGATCTTCACCTCTCCTTTTTCATTTTATCCTTTGGCAAGCTTAGCACGTTGGAAAGAACATGATATATATATATATATATATATATATATATATATATATATATATATATATAGATAGATAGATAGATAGATATAGATATAGATATAGATATAATTGGATGTGGGGGAGCATGAATTATTACTGTTGACATTACCCTTGAGGTAAAAGGTTGTGGGGCAAAACTATAAGCCCCTATCTTTCTCTGTGTCCGATTAAAACTCCGTAACCATAAGTATCGCGTGAGTGCTAGCAATTATGAAGGACTAAGTGATAGTTGAGTATGTGGACTTGCTTTTAAGCTCTGACATAGACTCTTTCCGATGTTATGATAAATTTCAATTGCTTCAACGACTGAGGTTATAATTTGTTGGTGCCCAATAAGGTTTCTGACTCATACTTTGGCTTTGTGAAAAGATCATCACTTGAACATGAGTAATCATATGACAAAATCTATTTATGTTGCTGTTATGAAATAATCATGATTCCTTCATGTCCGTATTTTGTTTTCATCGACACCTCTACCTCTAAACATGAGGACATATTTATTGTTATCGGCTTTTCGCTTGAGGACAAGCGAGGTCTAAGCTTGGGGGAGTTGATACGTCCATTCTGCATCATGCTTTTATGTCAATATTTATTGCATTATGGGCTGTTATTTCACATTATGTCACAATACTTATGGCTATTCTCTCTTATTTTACAAGGTTTACATGAAGAGGGAGAATGCCGGCAGCTGGAATTCTAGGCTGGAAAAGGAGCAAATATTGGAGGACTATTCTGCGCAACTCCAAAAGTCCTGAAACTCCACGGAATACCTTAAAATAAATAAAGAAAAATTGTCGCCAAAGATGAAGGCCAGGGGGCCCACACCCTGCTCACGAGGGTGGGGGCGCGCCCTCCCCCCTGGGCGCGCCCCCCTACCTCGTGGGCCCCCTGGTGGCTCTCCGACGCCCATCTTCTCCTATATGAAGTCTTTCGATGAGAAAAAAATAGAGGAGAACCTTTCGGGACGAGACTCCGCCGCCACAAGGCGGAACCATGGCGGAACCAATCTAGGGCTCCGGCAGAGCTGTTCTGCCGGGGACACTTCCCTCCGGGAGGGGGAAACCATCACCATCGTCATCACTAACGCTCCTCTCATTGGGAGAGCGCAATCTCCATCAACATCTTCACCAGCACCATCTCATCTCCAAACCCTAGTTCATCTCTTGTATCCAATTCTTGTCTCCAAGTCCGGGATTGGTGCTAGTAGGTTGCTAGTAGTGTTGATTACTCCTTGTAGTTGATGCTAGTTGGTTTATTTGGTGGAATATCATATGTTCAGATCCTATATGCACATTATTACCCCTCTGATTATGAACATGAATATGCTTTGTGAGTAGTTACGTTTGTTCCTAAGGACAAGGGAGAAGTCTTGCTATTAGTAGTCATGTGAATTTGGTATTCGTTCGATATTTTGATAAGATGTATGTTGTCTAACCTCTAGTGGTGTTATGTGAATGTTGACTACATAACACTTCACCATTATTTGGGCCTAGAGGAAGGCATTGGGAAGTAATAAGTAGATGATGGGTTGCTAGAGTGACAGAGGCTTAAACCCTAGTTTATGCGTTGCTTCGTAAGGGGCCGATTTGGATCCATATGTTTCATGCTATGGTTACGTTTACCTTAATACTTTTGTTGTAGTTGCGGATGCTTGCAATAGAGGTTAATCATAAGTGGGATGCTTGTTCAAGTAAGAACAGCACCCAAGCACCGGTCCACCCACATATCAAATTATTAAAGTACCGAACGCGAATCATATGAGCGTGATGAAAACTAGCTTGACAATATTCCCATGTGTCCTCGGGAGCGCTTTTCCTATTATAAGAGTTTGTCCAGGCTTTTCCTTTGCTACAAAAAGGATTGGGCCACCTTGCTGCACTTTATTTACTTTTATTACTTGTTGCTCGCTACACTTTATCTTATCACAAAACTATCTGTTACCACTTATTTCAGTACTTGCAGAGAATACCTTGCTGAAAACTGCTTATCATTTCCTTCTGCTCCTCATTGGGTTCGACACTCTTACTTATCGAAAAGATAGATCCCCTATACTTGTGGGTCATCAGAGCGTAATAGAATTCTAGCTTTTGGATTGAAGGATGAGAGTCAGATCATCCATAGCATTTGCGGGGGGATACCGAAAGCATGCGATAGGACAAAGTCCTTCTCGGCACTCTTGAGGACATTCCTCACATTACGTTACCAACAGTAGAGTTTTAACAAGATATTTAACAGCTATTTAATTTTAATAGGGAAGGTGGAAACGCGAGCCATTATTCTACAACTATTATGCTTATCACACCTAGACGATGTTCAAAATTAATTGCATTGATAATTAAACATGTTAATTCAACAGTGCGCTCCCACTCAATTCAATATCTCTCATAATTGATTGTGAGTGATTCAAGATCTGCATTTCAATTCGATGCCATTGACGGGTTCATCACTGATGATGTGAATTTCAATCGGTAGGCCAACTTGCCGATCACATCTCTATGTGGTTCTTGTTCATCTTTCGATGGGCATGTTCCGAGCTCAGGACTCTCTTGCCTGAACGTCAAACACAACCAAGTGATCTTGCTGCGAGGTCTGGCCTGACACGCCTCATTCCTCTCGATTCATTCGTGCTCATGTGTACATGGCGCACCCCGAAAAGATACGAATTTCAGACGGTGCTACACTTGGGTGAACACTAACTACTTTGATATTCTAAGTGAGAGATCACCCTAATAAAAAGTGACTACCACGCAATCAAGAAGGGCGCATCATAAGGGATAAACATCTTAGACAATTCATAATAGCATGATATGGTATAGCCCTTTCTGAAGGAGAAGTATTTCATTTCTTCGTCTTCGGCATTTGCGTCGGTATTCACCTTCGCAAAGATTGCCACCACCTTGTCGATGCACCAGATAATATTGCTATCTCTATAGCTAATAAAATAAGTGCATTACTTAAGGTTGACACACAGATCATTAAAGTGACAATCGTATGGCTCCAGCCATCATGCCGAATCATGACACACAGGTCATGTTAATTTTACATTATATAGTCATCTCATACATAATCAAATTATTATGAGCACTGCTATACCACATCACATGCAAACCATCCTGCAAAACCAAGTTAGACGCCTCTAATCGGTTCATACAAAAAAGGTTTTACATGGCTTCTAAGGATTCGAAACAAACCGAAGCTACCTACGTCCATCATCAAGTATGATTTATTCAAGTCGCTAGATTAGCTTTGCAGGGTGTATGAAACACGAGATAATAAAATCTTGAGCCCCATACTGAACTTCGTCATACGCATGACCCCCGTGCAGATCATATCTGCATTGCCCTTTTGTCTGCAAAACACCCATCTTTCTTTAACTATAGTGGAACCCAGAGAACTATTAGCACTTCGTTGATCTGTCAATCAGCATACTTAGGAGCAGCATGAAAGGATCACGGATTGCCAGAACTTTGTGAGATTCCACCATGCTGTCAAGATCAGGATTATGCAAATTCAAGGGAAGCAACAGGAACATCAGGTAACAGATTTCATCTGCTACCCGCACAAATAATTTTCAGTAATAGAACTCATCTACTACAAATTATATTGTGCAACACCCATACATCTCTATGTATTCTAGATCACAACCTGCATCTATGCATAGCACGGCTCTTGATGCCACTGTAGGGTAACGCGGCAGAAAACAAAAAAATTCCGACCTACGCACCAGCCCAGGACCACTATGGAGACTGCATATAAGGTTTGATCTTTTCGTTACCGACTCGTAGCGCAGCAGAAGTAGAGTCGATGACGATCAGTGGTGCAGATCCCTGCATCTAGGATTTACAACCTCCCAACCGCAAGGATGTATGCTCTCGTCTGCTCCCCGGACGAATCTCCGGGTAGCCCTTCGGGAGGCCTCGGGACAGTCCCTCAGATAGTCTTACCGGACGGATCCTCAGACAGCCCTTCGGGAGGACCTCAGAATCTCAGACGGTCGCTTGGACAGCCCTTCGGGAGGCACTCTCAAACTAAGACCGAAACTATGATCTCTCTACAGAGTTGCACACATACGGTGTCATCTATCCAGCAGGGCTTCACCGTCCAGAACTAGTTCCCATTGGAACCCAAACAGCCTTCCGACTCTACGAAACTATTTCACAGGGAGGGAGAGAGAAGCCAAATCATTGCATGGAACTTGTATGAGAGCAAGGGATGAGGTTTGGGAAGCCCCCTCACCTCCTATTTGTAGGGAAACCAAGGGGTATAGTGGCCATTCCAAAAAACCCAAAATGCCCTTGAATGGACTCCTCCACAAGGGCATAAAGGGGAAGTAATGGAGCAAGTGGGGCCCCATGGAGGAGCCCCTCATGTGGTCGTCCAACCCTATTGGGGGCCCCAAGGGGTGTTTCTTAGCCCCCAAGCCTTCTAGAAGCCTTTTGGAAAATATCCCAAAAGATGGTTTTCCATAAATATCCCAAAAGGCACTTTCACTATTCATGACGACATTTTTCACCGTCCGTTCGAACTGAAAATATTTATGTGGGCTTAGAACATTTCCAGTGACCACCAAAATGATTTTCGATGTGTTCCGAAACAATTCCGGTTTAGTGATTTTCATTTGCGAAAAGCATCTGAAGTGGTTCTGGCAGCTCCGGAGCATATCCGGTCATTATCCCGGAAAATTCTAGAAAGTTTCAGAATGATTCTGGCACCCTCCAAGAATTATCAGGCATGTGGCGAAACCAATTTGACTTAATGGTATCTCCTCAAACAACTTTTCAGTTTCACCGAAACTCATCCGATGACCTCTCTCTAAGGAACTTTTTCCGCTGTCCAAAACTTATTCGGTGATTTTCTCTCAGACTCCTTGTATAGTATTCAGCAGATAGATGACCCTTAAGCGTGTGACCCTATAGGTTCGGTGAAGTATAGACATGACCAGAACCCTTTCCGATCAATGATCAACATCGGGGCCGTGGACACCCATATTGACCCCTATACCCACATGAATGAATATTCGAGTGAACCTCCAGTTGTCATGTGCTATTCCTGTTGCTTAGCGATATGTTACAAATACCCGAGGTGAGACATGTTGGCATTCCCATGGATCAAAAACTTGTCCACTATGCCAGTTACCTCGTTATCGGTATTGTTCTCTTTTCTCGTTACCGTGTTCCGGCATTCCCGTGATCAAATCACAAAGTGTCTGGCCAGACAATGATGGATACCATAACACCGAGAGGGCCCAGAGATATCTCTCCATCGTCGGAGGAGCAAATCCCAATCTTGAGCTATTAAGTTACTTGACATACTTTTTCATGAACCCATAAGCCGCCGTAATAGCCACCCATTTACGGATGACGTTTAACAAACCCCAAAGTTCATGAAGCAAGCATGAAGAAACTCGATACTCTCATGGTCTAAGGAATCATGCAAACGTTAACCATCTTTGTGTTATTTACCATTAACTTGTGACGAATGAATCTCATAGCATAACATCAAACTGGGTCGATTCAACACAAATGTTCTCTTAACATTGTGCCCTCAAAGTTGCTGGCATAGACATGCCCATGATTGGGAAAACATAATCATCATGCAACACTTGACCTAGTCTTAGAGGCATGAGTAGGAATACATTTTACCGTTTATTATTCCACACGTGCACATGGGTTTTCTCCAGAGCCTTTATGGATATACGGGCTCGGGAACCACAGCAGTTATAGCATGGAACATAAACATAATTATGAACATGGAGATAAATAATAGCATTTATTATTGCCTCTAGGGCATATCTCCTACACTAAGGTTTATCAATCTGTGGGAGGCATAGGATGGAGATGGTCTCTCTCAAACAACCCTGCAACCAAATAACAAAGAGTCTCTTGTGTCCCCAACACACCCAATACAATGGTAAATTGTATAGGTGCACTAGTTCGGTGAAGAGACGGTGATACAAGTGTAATATGGATGGTAGAAATATATTTGTATAATCTGAATAAATAAAAACAGCGAGGTAACTAGTAACAAAAGTGAGCAAAAACAATATTGCAATGCTTGGAAACAAGGCCTAGGTTTCATACTTTCGCTAGTGTGAAGTCTCTCAATAATGATAACATAAATTAATCATATGGCAATCCCTCAAGTGCGACAAAGAGTCACTCCAAAGTTCCTATCAGAGAGAACATGAGATGAAATTGCTTGTAGGGTACGAAACCACTTCAAAGTTATTCTTTCCGATCAATCCATTGAGCTATTCCTATAAGTGTCACAAACAGCCCTAGAGTTCGTAGTAAAATAACACCATATGATACACATCAATCAACCCTAATGTCACCTAGATACTCCAATGTCACCACAAGTATCCATGGGTCAATTATACGATATGCATCACACAATCTCAGATTCATAATATTAAATCCAACACAAAGAATTTTAGAGTATCCCAAGATTTCTATTGGAGAAAGGAATATGAAAACGTGTACCAACCCCTATGCATAGATTACCCCAATGTCACCACGGGAATCCACAACTTGATAACCGATCAATAGAACATCCCATTGTCACCGCGGATATCCCATCGCAAGACACACATCAAGTGCTCTCACATCCAAAGATTCAATTCGACATAACAAAACCTCAAGGGAAAAGATTCAATTCATCGCAAGGTAGAGAGGGAAGTGATACGTCTCCAACGTATCTATAATTTTTGATTGTTCCATGCTATTATATTACCTGTTTTGGATGTTTAATGGGCTTTATTATACACTTTTATATTATTTTTGGGACTAACCTATTAACCGGAGGCCCAGTCCAAATTGATGTTTTTTGCCTATTTCGGTGTTTCGCGGAAAAGGAATATCAAACGGAGTCCAAACGGAATGAAACCTTCGAGAGAGTTATTTTTGGAACAAACGCAATCCAGGAGACTTGGAGTAGACGTCAAGAAAGAAACGAGGCGGCCACGAGGCAGGAGGGCATGCCCAGGGGGTAGGCGCGCCCCCCACCCTCGTGGGCCCCTCGTGGCTCCCCTGACCGACTTCCTTCACCTATATATACTCATATACCCTGAAAACATCCAGGAGCACCATGAAACCCTATTTCCACCGCCACAACCTTCTGTACCCATGAGATCCCATCTTGGGGCCTTTTCCGGCGCTCCGCCGAAGGGGGAACCGATTACGGAGGGCTTCTACATCAACACCATAGCCTCTCCGATGAAGTGTGAGTAGTTTACCACAGACCTTCGGGTCCATAGTTATTAGCTAGATGGCTTATTCTCTCTCTTCAGATCTCAATACAAAGTTCTCCTCGATCTTCTTGGAGATCTATTCGATGTAATTCTTTTTGCGGTGTGTTTGTCGAGATCCGATGAATTGTGGGTTTATGATCAAGATTATCTATGAACAATATTTGAATATCCTCCGAATTCTTTTATGTATGATTTGTTATCTTTGCAAGTCTCTTCGAATTATCAGTTTGGTTTGGCCTACTAGATTGATCTTTCTTGCAATGGGAGAAGTGCTTAGCTTTGGGTTCAATCTTGCGGTGTCCTTTCCCAGTGACAGTAGGGGCGGCAAGGCACGTATTGTATTGTTGCCATCGAGGATAAAAAGATGGGGTTTATATCATATTGCTTGAGTTTATCCCTCTACATCATGTCATCTTGCTTAATGCGTTACTCTGTTCTTATGAACTTAATACTCTAGATGCATGTTGGATAGTGGTCAGTGTGTGGAGTAATAGTAGTAGATGCAGAATTGTTTCGATCTACTTGTCGCGGACGTGATGCCTATATACATGATCATGCCTAGATATTCTCATAATTATGCACTTTTCTATCAATTGCTCGACAGCAATTCGTTCACCCACTGTAATACTTATGCTATCTTGAGAGAAGCCACTAGTGAAACCTATGGCCCCCGGGTCTATTTTCCATCATATAAGTTTCCGACCTACTTTATTTTGCAATCTTTACTTTCCAATCTATATCATAAAAATACCAAAAATATTTATCTTATTATCCCTATCAGATCTCACTTTTTCAAGTGGCCGTGAAGAGATTGACAACCCCTTTATCGTGTTGGTTGCAAGGTTCTTATTTGTTTGTGCTGGTACGAGGGATTTGCGTGTAGCCTCCTACTAGATTGATACCTTGGTTCTCAAAAACCGAGGGAAATACTTACACTACTTTGTTGCATCACCATTTCCTCTTCAAGGGAAAACCAATGCATGCTCAAGAGGTAGCAAGAAGGATTTCTGGCGCCGTTGCCGGGGAGTCTACGCACAAGTCAAGACAAACCAAGTACCCATCACACACTCCTATCCCTCGCATTACATTATTTGCCATTTGCCTCTCATTTTCCTCTCCCCCACTTCACCCTTGCTGTTTTATTCGCCCCCTTTTTCCCATTTGCCTCTTTTTCACTTGCTTCTTGTGTGCTTGTGTGTTGGATCGTTTGTCACGATGGCTCAAGATAATACTAAATTGTGTGATTTTTCCAATAGCAACAACAATGATTTTCTTAGTCCGATTGCTCCTCTTACCGATGCTGAATCTTGTGAAATTAATGCTGCTTTGTTGAATCTTGTCATGAAAGATCAATTCTCTGGCCTTCCTAGTGAAGATGCCGCTACTCATCTAAACAACTTTGTTGATTTGTGTGATATGCAAAAGAAGAAAGACGTGGATAATGATATTGTTAAATTGAAGCTATTTCCGTTTTCACTTAGAGATTGTGCTAAAACTTGGTTTTCGTCTTTGCCTAAAAATAGTATTGATTCATGGAATAAGTGCAAAGATGTTTTATCTCTAAGTATTTTCCTCCCGCTAAGATCATCTCTCTTAGAAACGATATTATGAATTTTAAGCAACTTGATCATGAACATGTTGCACAATCTTGGGAGATGATGAAATTAATGATTCGCAATTTCCCTAAACTGAAGGAAATATGCCCTAGAGGCAATAATAAGGTTATTATTTATTTCCTTATTTCATGATAAATGTTTATTATTCATGCTAGAATTGTATTAACCGGAAACATGATACATATGTGAATACATAGACAAACAGAGTGTCACTAGTATGCCTCTACTTGACTAGCTCGTTGATCAAAGATGGTTATGTTTCCTAGCCATAGACAAAGAGTTGTCATTTGATTAACGGGGTCACATCATTAGGAGAATGATGTGATTGACTTGACCCATTCCATTAGCTTAGCACTTGATCGTTTAGTATGTTGCTATTGCTTTCTTCATGACTTATACATGTTCCTATAACTATGAGATTATGCAACTCCCATTTACTGGAGGAACACTTTGTGTGCTACCAAACGTCACAACATAACTGGGTGATTATAAAGGTGCTCTACAAGTGTCTCCGAAGGTACTTGTTGGGTTGGCGTATTTCGAGATTAGGATTTGTCACTCCGATTGTCAGAGAGGTATCTCTGGGCCCACTCAGTAATGCACATCACTATAAGCCTTGCAAGCATTGTAACTAATGAGTTAGTTGTGGGATGATGTATTACGGAACGAGTAAAGAGACTTGTCGGTAACGAGATTGAACTAGGAATTGAGATACCGACGATCGAATCTCGGGCAAGTAACATACCGATGACAAAGGGAACAATATATGTCGTTATGCGGTTTGACCGATAAAGATCTTCGTAGAATATGTAGGAGCCAATATGAGCATCCAGGATTCGCTATTGGTTATTCACTGGAGACATGTCTCGTTCATGTCTACATAGTTCTCGAACCCATAGGGTCCGCATGCTTAAAGTTTAGTGATGATCGATATTATGAGTTTATGTGTTTTGATGTATCGAAGGTAGTTCAGAGTCCCGATGAGATCGGGGACATGACGAGGAGTCTCAAAATGGTCGAGACGTAAAGATCGATATATTGAACGACTATATTCGGACTTCGGAAAGGTTCCGAGTGATTCGGGTATTTTTCGGAGTACTAGAGAGTTACGGGAATTCGCCGGGGAGTATATGGGCCTTATTGGGCCATACAGGAATAGAGGAGAGAGGCCAGAAGGAAGGAGGCGCACGCCCCCCCCTCTGGTCAGAATTGGACAAGGGGTGCAGCCCCCTTTTCCTTCTCCCTCTCCCCCTCTTTCCTTCTCTCCTACTCCGGAAAGGAAAGGGGAATCCTACTAGGACTTGGGAGTCCTAGTAGGACTCCCCACACTTGGCGCGCCCCCTCTAGGGTCGGCCTCTCCCTCCCTCCTTTATATACAGGGGCAGGGGGGCACCTCTAGACACAACAATTGATCCCTTGGATCTCTTAGCCATGTGCGGTGCCCCCTCCACTATAGTCCACCTCGATAATATCGTAGCGGTGCTTAGGCGAAGCCCTGCGTCGGTAGATCATCATCATCGTCGGAACTCTCTCTCAAAGCTCGGCTGGATCGGAGTTCGAGGGACGTCATCGAGTTGAACGTGTCATGAACTCGGAGGTGCCGTGCGTTCGGTACTTGATCGGTCGGATCGTGAAGACGTACGACTACATCAACCGCGTTGTGCTAATGCTTCCGCTTTCGGTCTACGAGGGTACGTGGACACACTCTCCCCTCTCGTTGCTATGCATCACCATGATCCTGTGTGTGCGTAGGACTTTTTTTGAAATTACTACGTTCCCCAACATACACATGGATTAAATTTATGGATGATCATACAAATTTTTTATGCCAGATTGAATTTTGCTTCTAGAAATCTTTTAGATTCGGCCGCAGGAGGCACTTTTATGGAAATCACTTTAGGAGAAGCTACTAAACGCCTAGATAACATTATGGTTAATTATTCTCAATGGCACACCAAAAGATCTACTAGTAAAAAGGTTCATGCGATAGAAGAGATTAATGTTTTGAGTGGAAAGATGGACGGACTTATGAAATTGTTTGCTAATAAGAGTGCTCCTATTGATCCTAATGATATGCCTTTGTCTACTTTAATTGAGAATAATAATGAATCTATGGATGTGAATTTGTTGGTAGGAATAATTTTGGTAACAATGCTTATAGAGTAAACTTTAATCCTAGGCCATTCCCTAGTAATTCCTCTAATAATTATGGTAATTACTACAATAAATCTTATGGAAATTTTAATAAGATGCCCTCTGATTTTGAGATTAGTGTTAAAGAATTTATGATTTCTCAAAAGAATTTCAATGCTTTGCTTGAAGAAAAATTGCCTAAGATTGATGAGTTGGCTAGGAACGTGGATAGAATTTCTCTTGATGTTGATTCTTTGAAACTTAGATCTATTCCACCTAAGCATGATATCAATGAGTCCCTCAAAGCCATGAGAATTTCCATTGATGAGTGCAAAGAAAGAACCACTAGAATGCGTGCAAAAAGGGAGTGCTTTATAAAAGCGAGTTCTTCTAGTTTTCATGATAATAGGCATGAAGATCTAAAAGTGATTGATGTGTATCCTATTAAATCTTTGTTTTGCAATATGAATATTGATAATGATGGGACTGGAGATGAGTCAACTTTAGTTAAGAGGTGTCCCAATGATTCAGAGTTTTTAGATCTTGATGCAAAAATTGGTAAAAGTGGGATTGAAGAGGTCAAAACTTTACATAGCAATGAACCCACTATTTTGGATTTCAAGGAATTTAATTATGATAATTGTTCTTTAATAGATTGTATTTCCTTGTTGCAATCCGTGTTAAATTCTCTTCATGCTTATAGTCAAAATAAAGCTTTTACTAAACATATCGTTGATGCTTTAATGCAATTTTATGAAGAAAAACTTGAATTAGAAGTTTCTATCCCTAGAAAACTTTATGATAAGTGGGAACCTACTATTAAAATTAAAATTAAAGATCATGAATGCTATGCTTTGTGCGATTTGGGTGCTAGTGTTTCCACGATTCCAAAAACTTTGTGTTATGTGTTAGGTTTCCGTGAATTTGATGATTGCTCTTTAAACTTGCACCTTGCGGATTCCACCATTAGGAAACCTATGGGAAGGATTAATTATGTTCTTATTGTTGCAAATAGAAATTATGTGCACGTAGATTTTATTGTTCTTGATATAGATTGCAATCTTTCATGTCCTATTATTCTTGGTAGACCTTTCCTTAGAACGATTGGTGCAATTATTGATATGAAAGAAGGAAATATTAGATTCCAATTTCCATTAAGTAAAGGCATGGAACACTTTCCTAGGAATAAAATAAAATTACCTTATGAATCTATTATGAGAGATCCTATGAATTGAATACCAAAGATGGCAATACTTAGATCTATCCTCTCTTTTATGCCTAGCTAGGGGCGTTAAACGATAGCGCTTGTTGGGAGGCAACCCAATTTTATTTTTGTTCTTTGCTTTTTGTTCTTGTTTAGTAATAAATAATTCATCTAGACTCTGTTTATATATGGTTTTATGTTTTAATTAGTGTTTGTGCCAAGTAAAACCTTTAGGATAACCTACGGTGAAAGTTAATTTGATCTTGCTGAAAAACAGAAACTTTTGCACGCACGAGAATAATTTTATAAATCACAGAAACGTTCTTTCCAGTTGATTCTTTTTGCAGAAGATTAATAGAAAAAGTACCTAGGACTTCCTAATTTGGTAGAATTTTTGGGGTTCCATAAGTATTCGAGAGTTACAGATTGCTACAGACTATTCTGTTTTTGACAGATTCTGTTTTTCGTGTGTTGTTTGCTTATTTTGATGAATCTATGGCTAGTATCGGGGGGTATGACCTATAGAGAAGTTGGAATACAGTAGGTTTAAGACCAATATAAATAAATAATTAGTTAATTACAGTACCTTAAAGTAGTGGTTTGTTTTATTTCGCTAACGGAGCTCATGAGATTTTCTGTTGAGTTTTGTGTTGTGAAGTTTTCAAGTTTTGGGTAAAGATTTGATGGGTTATGGAATAAGGAGTGGCAAGAGCTTAAGCTTGGGGATGCCCAAGGCACCCCAAGGTAAAATTCAAGGACAACCAAAATCCTAAGCTTGGGGATGCCCCGGAAGGCATCCCCTCTTTCGTCTTCGTCTATCGGTAACTTTACTTGATGCTATTTTTTTATTCACCGCATGATATGTGTTTTGCTGGGAGCGTCTTATATGATTTGAGTCTTTGCCTTTTAGTTTAACACAATAATCCTTGTTATACACACCTTTTGGGAGAGACACACATGAATCGGAATTTATTAGAATACTCTATGTGCTTCACTTATATCTTTTGAGCTAGATTTTTTTGCTCTAGTGCTTCACTTATATATTTTTAGAGCACGGCGGTGGTTTTATTTTATAGAAATTATTGATCTCTCATGCTTCACTTATATTATTTTGAGAGTCTTTTAGAACAGCATGGTATTTGCTTTGGCTATAAAACTAGTCCTAATATGATGGGCATCCGAGATGGGTATAATAAAAACTATCATATAGAGTGCATTGAATACTATGAGAAGTTTGATACTTGATAATTGTTTTGAGATATAAAGGTGGTAATGTTAGAGTCATGCTAGTTGGGTAATTATGAAATTGAGAAATACTTGTGTTAAAGTTGGCAAGTCCCATAGCATGCACGTATGGTGAATGTTGTGTGACAAATTTGAAGCATGGGGTGTTCTTTGATTGCCTTCCTTGTGAGTGGAGGTCGGGATCGCGCGATGGTTAACTCCTACCAACCCTTCCCCTAGGAGCATGCGTAGTAGTACTTTGCTTCGAGGGCTAATAAAATTTTGCAACAAGTATATGAGTTCTTTATGACTAATGTGAGTCCATGGATTATACGCACTCTTACCCTTACAGAATTTGCTAGCCTCTACGGTACTGTGCATTGCCCTTTCTCACCTTGAGAGTTTGTTTTTTGAGGTAAAGCATAGCTTTATTACTTAACGGTGAGTAGGCATATCGCCCACAACACAAGTAGCCACTTGGGCTGGTACATCGCCCCCCCTCCATTAAGTGGTTCTCAGGGAATAAACGGCCGTCATTGGCCAGAGCGTGTGCTACAGAGTTATTCTCATGCCGGCAAACACTTATTACAAATTTAGCGAACCAAATCTTAAGTTGGTACTTCGTGTCCTCGATAATCGCAGCATACGGTGAAGAGTCGGCCTTCCTCATATCCGTAGCTTCCAGCAAGAGCTGAGAGTCAACTTCAAACTCCACTCGCATGAGCCCTAGGTCCGCTGCAAGCGAGACAGCCCTCGAAAGATCTTCAACCTCGGTAGCGAACGCGTCACGCACATGTTCCTGCCTTCCAGCCCGAGCGGCGATCACAGTTCCCGTCGAGTCTCTCGCCACAGCACCCCAACCCGCATGATTCTCTCCTGGTACGAACGAGGCATCTATATTAATCTTCACCATCGATTCAACTGGAGGCATCCACTTGTCAGGCCTGGGTTTCTTGCTCTCCGGGCCGTACACCTGAAGGTACTCGAGTACAACACTTCGAGTGTTCCTTGCCACTGTGCCAGCCTTCCCTCCCAGCTCCCCTTTTCTAATCTATTTCTAGCAGTCCACCAGTACCACCAAAGAGTGAGAATATGCATGCACTTTTTTCATCTAGCCCCCATAAGTAATCCATCATTGCATGCACAGACGTAACTTGTTCCAAATCCATCATTTCTTTATCCAGCGCTAGCTCTCTCCATTCTGCCTTCACATGTTTGCACTTGACAAAAAGGTGTGCCCCGTCCTCGTCTACTTGGCCACAGAAATAGCACTTCACCGACTCGGTAGTTAACCCTCTCTACTTCATATTAGTGAGGAGAGCCAAGAACTCATGTTTTACTCGCCAAGTGAACATTTGCACGGTTCGTGGGCATGGTAACTATCGGATTCTCTTCCAAGAGTCATCTGGGCATGTATTCAGGTTGCCCGCAGTTGTAGCACTCATACCCGCACCCCCGCTCTTCTTTTCAGATTCCAGCTCAACATATAACTTGTAGGCGCTTTTTACTGAATGTTCTCCCTTTGTGTCAAACTGCCATGCAACGAAATCCTGCACCCCTTCACGCAAGGGCATCTGGAGAATATGTCGTGCATCATCGGCCCAGAAGGTTTCTTGCACCAGCCGCTCGTCCCATTGCCCAGTGGCCGGGTCAATTAGCTCGTTCACCCTGCTGAGCAGGTTACTCCCTCTAGGTGTGATAACTCTCCTTGACCAAGGCCTCGGGATTCAGGGGTCAGACCAGATATTGACATTTGCGCCATCTCCTATCCGACAAATGTAACCCTCCCGGATCAGTTCACTTCCTTTGATCATGCTCCGCCAGGTGTATGAGATGCCATCCTTGGCTTCCGCATCAAGCGCACTAGTCTATGGGAAGTACCTTGCCTTCAAAATCTGAGCGCAAAGTGTGTCCGGATATTGGATCAGCCTCCAGACTTGCCTTGAAAGCATTGCTATGTTGAAACCATGCATGTACCGAAAGCCTAGACCCCCCATTGCCTTCGGTTTGATCAGTTTGTCCCACCCAATCTAGTGCACTATGTTCTTCTTGTCTTGCTGGCTCCACCAATATGTGCCAATGAGGGAGCTTAATTCACGGCGGAACGTTTTTGTCAAGTCAAAGCAGGACATAGCAAAGGTTGGTATTGCTCGCGCCACTGCTGTAACCAGAGTCTTCTTTCCTACCTTTGCTATAAGTTTTTCTTTCCAACCATACACCTCCCCCACCACGGCCCCTTTGATGTATGCAAAGGCCTTCCTCCTTGATCTTCCCACGTGGACAGGCAGGCCTAAGTACTTCTCGTTCCAATTCTCACCATGGATCTTAAGGGCATCCTTCACTGACACCCGTACCCCCTCCGTCGTGTTCGGACTGAACATTACCGCCGATTTTTTGAGGTTGATGCACTGTCCAGAGGAGTCCTCGTATAGGTCTAGTACCTCACGCAGGGCTTGTGCTTCCTCCAGCTTGGATTTCAGCACCAGTACAGAGTCATCTGCAAAGAGAAAATGCGACACTGATGGGCGGCTTGACAGATCTTGACCCCGCTGATTCTTCCCTCCCTCTCCGCATGATGCAGAAGTGCTGAAAGTCCTTCCATGCATATTACAAATAGGTATGGCGAGATCGGATCTCCTTGGCGGAAGCCACGGGAGGGTGAAAATTGTGCACTTAACTCACCATTAACCCTCATCTGGTACCGGACCGAGGTGACACACTTCATAATAAGCTCCACCCATGCTCTTCCAAACCCAAGCTTCGTAAGCATTGCCTGTAAGAAGCTCCACTCCAGGCGATCATACGCTTTACTCATGTCTGCCTTCACCGCTGCAAACCCCTCCTTGCCCTTCTTCTTATTTAAGAGGAAATGGGATAGTTCATAGGCGATCAAAACATTATTTGTAATCAATATCCCGGGGACAAATGCACTCTGGTTCTGTGATATAAGATCAGGCAATATTGATTTGAGTCTGTTTGCAATCACTTTGGAAACCAACTTATATAGAACATTGCACAGGGAGATCGACCTAAGGTCCTTGATCCTGCTTGGGCACTTAACTTTCAGGATCAGCACGACCACGGTGTCATTCCACCCCATGGGGATGTCGCCACCATTCAGAACGGCCAGCACTTCTTCAACAATGCGGTCACCCATGAAATGCCAGTGTTTTTTGTAGACTATTGCTGGCATCCCGTCTGGTCCTAGCGCCTTCAGGTCACCGATATGATCCAATGCAGCCTTAATTTCCTCCCTGGTAAACTCAGCATTGAGGGCACCTCGCATGGCATCAGTTACGCGCGGTTCTACCTTCTCAATCAGCTCGGCCAACCTGTTGCCATTCGTGGTGGTAAATAACTCCTAAAAAAGAACATATATAGTTAGTCAGCTCCGGCCCTTCTTCCACCACCGAGCCATCCTCTCTCCTTAGCTTTTTAACTCTGTTGGACTTCTTTCTTGCCGAGGTAAAGGCCATGAAGTATCTCGTGTTTCTGTTGCCATGTTTCAGCCATGAGATGTGCGTTCGCTGCTTAGCCTTCGTGAATTTTTTCTCCTCTAGATCACGCACCACACACCTTAACCTCGCTTCCTCCCTAACCTTCTGCTCCGACACGGGTTCTTTCATACACCTCTCCAACTCACCTCGAGCCCTCCTAAGTCTACCTTCCAGCTCCCCGGCTACCTCCTTATGCCATTTTCTCATCCGCTTCGCCACACACCCCATAGCTCCCGCTACTCCTCTCCCTTCATCCAACCAACTTTCCTCCCAAGCTCCTTGTATTTCTTCCGCACACCCTTCCTCCTGGAGCCACCACGCCTCAAATCTAAACCCACGGTCACCACCCGGTGTCGCCACTCTAGCCCCTTGAGTACACACGATGACTGGCCGATGATCCGAGTGGCGCGGATTCCCGTTCAGTACAAAGAATTTCGGGAACTTTTCACACCGGTTTGCATTTGTTGTAGCTCTGTCAAGTCGCTCGCAGATATAAGTGTCAACCTCCTTGCTGTGATTACGCCATGTAAACTTATCTCCTTCATATCCAATGTCACTCAGCGCACAATTGACCACGCATTGTCTGAATGCATCCATGCAATTCTGCGCACGCGCCACCCCACCCACCTTTTCATCGCACGTGAGAATCTCATAAAAATCTCCGAGACAAAGCCACAGCCTCCCATCTTGGTGCTACTGCCCCAACAACCTGATCATGCGCCATGTTTCTTTCTTCTGATCCGTTGCCGACTCTCCGTACACTCCAGTCAGCCTCCATATCCCTCCATCGTCCTCTAGAACATCCACATCTACATGTCTTCTATCGTACGATCTAAGCGAGACATCCACGCCCCTCCTCCAAAACAAAGCAACTCCCCTGCTCCGTCCCACCGGGTTCCATGCAACCATGTTAGCTAACCCCAGCGACCACCTAAACCTATCAAGCTCCACCTCAGAAAGTCTGGTTTCCACCAAAAACACAATATCAGGATCCTCTGTCCTCCCCATATCGAGGAGGCCTTGAACTGCCTGGCCATTCCCGAGTCCCCGACAGTTCCAACTGACGATTTTCATTGTTCCCGGCGGGGCTGCTTGAGCAGCCCGGCCGATATGTCAACAGTGTCATCCTTCAACCCTTTCACCTCCTCCTCGCGACCAACCTTCCCCGCACTTGGCTCTGACCGTCCCTTCTTACCTTTCTTCTCGTCATCAAAACCTCCCTGACTCCTCTTTTGACCCAGCACCGATCCTAGCTGGGCATCCTGCACATGACCACCACCCCCCCTCTCCTCCTCCTGAATTTCTTATCATTGGGGTTCTTACCTCCGTTTTTACCTCCCTCCTTCTTATTACCTCCCTCCTCCACTCCCTGCTTAGACTTGCTACCTATGGTCTCCTCTCCCTCTCCAGCCCTCTCTACCTCCATGGCTTTCTGGTCCCGGTCTTGCTGTGCATCCTCCTCTCCTTTCTTATCATTCGCTCCGCCCTGAACAAGCACTTCCTCCTCCCTGGTGGTGAGTTGGAGCTTCCTCGGCACCCCTTCACGGATCATTCTGACCACCATTTTTGATGGGCTAGTTACCTCTTCTCCCTTCTCTTCTCCTCTAGCTCCACTTCCCCACCCGATCGAGAGTCACTCTTGCGCCAAGATTAGACTGTCACTTCCCCCACCCGTACGTGTAGCCGATCAGCTGTATGAGTTTCTGAACCAACCATGATCCCGATTCCCTTTCCTCCAAAACCCCTCCTCCCCAAACCCCTTTCACACACCCATATCCGCCTTCAGCCATCTCCCGAACTAAGCTGTTTCACCTTTCTTCAGAGAGATTGCACAGTCCTTCGCCACATGCCCAAGTCTGCCACACGTGTAGCAGAAGTCAGGAAGAAACTCATACTCAAACTTGCACCAACCCTTCTCCTCATCCTCCCCCATTTTCTATTTTCCTTTGCTACTACCCTTTCCCTCCTCTCCATCCTCTTCCTCCAAGGTAAAGCCCCTCATGATCGGTTTGTCGATTTTCATTCTGATTTTGATCCGCAAGAGCTTTCCAATTGCATAGCCGTCAGCACCCGTGTCCGCATCCACAAACTCTCCAATGGTTTTTCCAATTTCCTGTGCTAACTCCACATTCATCATTCCAAGCGGCAACTTGTACACCCGGACCCAAACCGGGATGGTGTTAAATTCATAGTCCTCCGTTCGCCTAGATGACACAAAATCCTCCACGACCACCAGCTCCTTATCAAACATCCAGGGGCCATTCTCTAGCGCCTTCCTCTTCCCTGATTCTTGGCGGAAAGTGAAGATGAACATGTTTCCCCCCACCTCTGTGCACCCTATCCCTTTGATCGGGCACCAAACCTTGCCCAAGGACAGACCAATCGCATCGGGATGAGAGAGCTTCTCTGACATGACCTTGCTGACCGCCCTTGGTTCTGCCTCCTTCCCCTTCTCCCTTGTCGAGAGTTTGATCTTGACCCCCTTCTTCTCCTCGTCTGTCAGCTTTAGACCCTTCATCAACCCAGCCACTCCCTCCATCTCCGCCCTCCTTCTCACCCCTCCCCCTCCTAGGGTTTTGGTGTATGCCGCCTCTGCGCCCTAGGGAGCACAGCAGCGCGTATGGGTGGACTAGCGATGAGAGACAGAATTCGCTTGGGATGCCCGCCGACGCGCCGTTCCAGATCGGAGATCTGATCACGGCGTGGGTCAGCCTCGCAGAACCCTAACTCGCGATCGCCTTCGCAATCCCGGACCAGGACACAAACCGTCACCCTATGGGACGGACCCCCTGCAGGTGTATCTCTTCTCACCTTGAGAGTTGGTGCAAACTTCGCCGGTGCGTCCAAACCCCATGATACGATACGCTCTATCACACATAAACCTCCTTATATCTTCCTCAAAATAGCCACCATACCTACCTATTATGGCAATTCCATAGCCATTCCGAGATATATTGTCATGCAACATTCCACCATTCCGTTTACTATGACACGCTCCATCACTGTCATATTGCTTTTGCATGATCATGTAGTTGACATCGTATTTGTGGCAAAGCCACCATTATAATTCTTTCATACATGTCGCTCTTAATTCATTGCATATCCCGGTACACCGCCGGAGGCATTCACATAGAGTCATATTTTGTCCTAAGTATTGAGTTGTAATTCTTGAGTTGTAAATAAATAGAAGTGTGATGATTTCCATTATTAGAGCATTGTCCCATGTGAGGAAAGGATGATGGAGACTATGATTCCCCCACAAGTCAGGATGAGACTCCGGACTTTATGAAAAATAAAAGAGGCCAAAGAAGCCCAAACAAAAAAAGAGAGGCCAAAGAAGCCCAAATAAAAAAATAGAAAAAAATGAGAGAAAAAGAGAGAAGGGACAATGTCACTATCCTTTTTCCACACTTGTGCTTCAAAGTACCACCATGATCTTCATGATAGAGAGTCTCCTATGTTGTTACTTTCATATACTACTGAGAATTTTTCATTATAGAACTTGGCTTGTATATTCCAATAATGGGCTTCCTCAAAATGCCCTAGGTATTCATGAGCAAGCAAGTTAGATGCACACCCACTTAGTTTCTTTTGATGAGCTTTCATACATATATAGCTCTAGTGCATCCGTTGCATGGCAATCCCTACTCCTCGTATTGACATCAATTGATGGGCATCTCCATAGCCCGTTGATTAGCCGCGTCAATGTGAGACTTTCTCCTTTTTTGTTTTCTCACATAATCCCTATCATCATACTCTACTCCACCCATAGTGCTATATCCATGGCTTACGCTCATGTATTGTGTGAGGGTTGAAAAGTCTCAAGCGCGTTAAAAAGTATGAACCAATTGCTTGGCTGAAACTGAGGTTGTGCATGATGGGAGCATTTTGTGTGATGAAATGAAGCATGGCCAAACTATATGATTTTGTAGGGATAAGCTTTCTTTGGCTGATAAGACATGAATTGCTCGATTAGCATGCTTGACGTATTACTATTTTTATGTCAATATTAAACTTTTATCTTGAATCTTTTGGATCTGAACATTCATGCCACATTAAAGAAAATTACATTGAGAAATATGCTAGGTAGCATTCCACATCAAAAATTCTGTTTTTATCATTTACCTACTCGAGGACGAGCAAGAATTAAGCTTGGGGATGCTTGATACGTCTCCAACGTATCTATAATTTTTGATTGTTCCATGCTATTATATTACCTATTTTGGATGTTTAATGGGGCTTTATTATACACTTTTATATTATTTTTGGGACTAACCTATTAACCGGAGGCCCAGTCCAAATTGTTGTTTTTTGCCTATTTCAGTGTTTTGCAAAAAAGAAATATCAAACGGAGTCCAAACGGAATGAAACCTTCGGGAGAGTTATTTTTGGAACAAATGCAATCCAGGAGACTTGGAGTGGACGTCAAGAAAGAAACGAGGCGGCCACGAGGCAGGAGGGCGCGCCCAGGGGGGTAGACGCGTCCCCCACCCACGTGGGCCCCTCGTGGCTCCCCTGACCAACTTCCTTCGCCTATATATACTCATATACCCTGTAAACATCCAGGAGCACCACGAAACCCTATTTCCACCGTCGCAACCTTCTGTACCTGTGAGATCCCATCTTGGGGCCTTTTCCGTGCTCCGCCGGAGGGGGAATCGATCATGGAGGGCTTCTACATCAACACCATAGCCTCTCTGTTGAAGTGTGAGTAGTTTACCACAGACCTTCGGGGCCATGCTTATTAGCTAGATGGCTTCTTCTCTCTCTTTGGATCTCAATACAAAGTTCTCCTCGATCTTCTTGGATATCTATTCAATGTAATTCTTTTTGCTGTGTGTTTGTCGAGATCCGATGAATTGTGGGTTTATCATCAAGATTATCTATGAACAATATTTGAATCTCCTCTGAATTCTTTTATGTATGATTTGTTATCTTTGCAAGTCTCTTCGAATTATCAGTTTGGTTTGGCCTACTAGATTGATCTTTCTTGCAATGGGAGAAGTGCTTAGCTTTGGGTTCAATCTTGTGGTGTCCTTTCCCAGTGACAGTAGGGGTGGCAAGGCACGTATTGTATTGTTGCCATCGAGGATAAAAAGATGGGGTTTATATCATATTGCTTGAGTTTATCCCTCTACATCATGTCATCTTGCTTAATGCGTTACTCTGTTCTTATGAACTTTAATACTCTAGATGCATGTTGGATACCGGTCGATGTGTGGAGTAATAGTAGTAGATGCAGAATCGTTTCGATCTACTTGTCGTGGACGTGATGCCTATATACATGATCATGCCTAGATATTCTCATAATTATGCACTTTTGTATCAATTGCTCGACAGTAATTTGTTTACCCACCGTAATACTTATGCTATCTTGAGAGAAGCCACTAGTGAAACATATGGCCCCCGGGTCTATTTTCCATCATATAAGTTTCCGATCTACTTTATTTTGCAATCTTTACTTTCCAATCTATATCATAAAAATACCAAAAAAAATTATCTTATTATCTCTATCAGATCTCACTTTTGCAAGTGGCCGTGAAGGGATTGACAACCCCTTTTATCGCGTTGGCTGCAAGGTTCTTATTTGTTTGTGTAGGTACGAGGGATTTGTGTGTAGCCTCCTACTGGATTGATACCTTGGTTCTAAAAAACTGAGGGAAATACTTATGCTACTTTGCTGCATCACCCTTTCCTCTTCAAGGGAAAAGCGACGCATGCTCAAGAGGTAGCAGGAAGAACACCATAAGATCCAACTATAGTAACAAAGCTCGCGGTACATCAATATCATGCCAAATCAAGAACACGAGAGAGAGAGAGAGAGAGAGAGAGAGAGAGAGAGATCAAACACATAGCTACTGGTACATACCCTCAGCCCCGAGGGTGAACTACTCCCTCCGCGTCATGGTGGCCGCCAGGATGATAAAGATGGCCTCTGGTGATGATTTTCCTCTCCAGCAGGGTACCAGAATGGGGTCCCAAGAGGTTTTTCGTGGATACAGATGCTTGCGGCAGCGGAACTTTCAATCTAGGTTTCTTTCCAGAGGTTTTGAGATTTATAGGATTTTTTAGCGTTGGTTTCACGTCAGGGGGGTTCCCGAGGGACCCACAAGCCACGGGGCCGCCCTAGGGGGCGCCCTCCACCCTTGTGGCTGCCTCGAGAGTCGGGACTCCTTCGGCCCAACTCCGATGCTCCGTGGGCTTCTTCTGGTCCATAAAAAATCACCATAAACTTTCTACTTGTTTGGACTCCATTTGATATTCCTTTTCTGTAAAACTCAAAAACAAGGGGAAAAACAAAAACTGGCACTGGGCTCTAGGTTAATAGGTTAGTCCCAAAAATAATATAAAATAGCATATAAATGCATATAAAACATCCCAAGTTGATAATATAATAGCATGGAACAATCAAAAATTATAGATACGTTGGAGACGTATCATGGCGGTGGCCATCGCGCCGCACGGAGGGCGGCAGCAACGAGTCCTGCTGCTCATGAGCAGCAGGGTCAGTGGCGGCGTTAGCTGCAGGAGAGGCAGAGCAGCGAGGAATACCGCGGCCCACAGGCGCCGTCTGGGGGACGCGAGCATCCCGGCGCTCGGTGCGGAATCGGGGTGCATCGGCCATGGGAGCGACGAAGCGAAGGTGAAGTGGAGACGTGGAAGGAGGATCTTGACACGCCCCTACCTGACGCGCCAAATGTCAGATCTAGGGCTCCGCAGACCCAAGAAGGTTCGGACTTTGGGGCATGTGCGAAGATCTCAACCAGCTCAAGTCCCAAGATCGCCACCCCACAGCCTAGCTACGCCGAGTTCGCACGAGCGGGGAAGAAGAAGAACACGACAGTTTACCCAGTCGGGCCACGTTGCGGTGTAAAACCGTACTCCTGCTTTGTGGTGGATTGGCCTCACGAGGAGGCTGAGGATGAACCAGTATAGTGGATGAGCTGCCTCGCGAGGGCTCTGGTGGTGAGGAAATCAATCCAGGGATGCCTCCTACGGTGGTGGATAACCTATATTTATAGTGGCCTTGGTCCTCTTCGCTCAAAACTTAGGTGGGAAGGGATCCCACAACGCTCAGTTTGAAAGGGGACAAGAAGTACATCTAATCCTGATGAAAGGTGGTCTTCACCTGCAAAGCTTCTGGCCATGACACAACGGTGGGATCAGCGATGACATCCGTCCTGTCGAGCTCGTGGTCTTGGTCCTGTTGAACCGGAATGGAAACCTTTGGGGCCTTCCTCGGGAACCTTTGTCTGTCCTTGCTCCCTTAGCACCGAAAGGGGAAGTGTCTCCTCTGTGCCCGCTGGCGCCCGCCTGGCCATGGTCGTCATGGTTCACGTCATCACATCCTCGTGAGGCTGGGTACCTGCATAGAAATATCCGCTCCTCGGGAGGAAGGCTTGGAGAGCTGCTCCTCGGGAGATCTTGATGTTGTTCTCCTCGTAGGGCTGGAGGCCCTTGCGAGGGTCTTGGCTTGGAGGGTCTTGTAGTTGGGTCGTACCAGGACATCGAGGGAGCCACACCGTGGGCTACAGGCAGGTGGATCTGGGTACCCCCGATCCCGGAACACTGACAGATGCAGGCAAGAGTCGGTCTACTTTGTCACGGACATGATGCCTATATTCATGATCATTGCCTTAGATATCATCATAACTATGCGTTTTTCTATCAATTGCTCAACAATAATTTGTTTACCCACCGTATGTGTTCTTTCAAGAGAGAAGCCTTTAGTGAAAACTATGGCCCCGGGTCTATCTTTTATCATATTATTTTCAGATCTATAAACCAAAACCCCCAAAATACCTTGCTGCAATTTATTTACCTTTACTTTATTTGCACTTTTACTTATCTTTTATACCTATCTCTATCACATCTCATCCTTGCAAGTAACCGTCAAGTGATTGACAACCTCTTTATCGCGTTGGGTGAAAGTATTTGTTTGTTTGTATAGGTGCAACCATTGGTGACTTGTGTGTTCCTCCTACTGGATTGATACCTTGGTTCTCAACTGAGGGAAATACTTATCTCTACTTTGTTGCATCACCATTTCCCCTTCAAGGGAAAAACCAATTCAAGCTCAAGAAGTGGCAACCACGTCACCGATGATACATCTCTAACGTCCACATAGAGTTCATATACATGCGGCTAAAATCCGCCGGCGCCAACCGCAAGGACAAGAGACACCTTGCCATGGCAAAGTTGGACACGAGGGACACAAAATCTCCAACAGCCGACCGTCGCCTCTACATCAATGACTATGCCCGAAGAAACCAGCGCCCAATGAATCGTCGAATGCGGGAGCAAACAACACCAGAAGCTAGTCGTCTCAGCCATACGTGGCCTTGTCGAAAGAACATGTGGTGCCCCCATGTTTGGTTTTGGTAATTGATGACAATCTCTATGGACTAATGGTTGCCTTGAGTTATATTTGAAGGGTTTGTCCATAGATATTGCTTGAAGACCATCTGTTGGTTTCACGGTTATTAGAAGAAGAATATGTGTTGACCAAGGTGCTATTCAAGGATTTATCCAAAGATTGGTCACGTGAGAGTTGAGCCTATTGCAAGCATGTCTTGAAGAAGAAGATTGTGCGAACATTCATGTTTACCTTCAAGACATCATCTTAATGAAGAGAGTTGGAAAGATTCAAGGTATGTTTCCGTGGTCGTCCAAGCAAAAGGAAGATATCATATATCCCATGGAGGATGATATCAAGTGGTGATCGTCATCAATATTGCGGTGTGCAAGTTCAAGTGGAGCATCATGGAGAGATCATGCTTGAAGCTTACCGTCCATTATGGTGGTAATTGGGAGACCGGGTTATAGGATTGATTGCCGTACTATCAAGGGGGGATCTCTCGTGAGTAGCTTGATCGTATCATCCGTAGAGAGCTCAAACCATTGCATCCTTGCATCATCTTTCTTGGTTCTTGTTTAGTGTTTCTCCTTGTGAGATTTGGAGCTTATGGTCATCTTCATGACAAGCTTGAGTTCATCGAAAACGGAGTTCACATGCATCTTCTATGATGATTTCGATGTTTGGTTTTTTGTCGGTTCTTCATTCATAGAGGTTTCACATCTCTATACATCTGGTATTTCTCTACTGCCTCTTCTTACTATAACCAGCACTACTGGAATCTGGCACTTTGCCATCTGCCATGGCAGATGGCAAAGGCATGGTCGGCGGATGGCAAAGGCTTTGGCAGATGGCAAACAGTTTGTCTGAAACCCTGCCGGTAAAGGCTTCTTTGCCGTCTGCTGGCTGATGGCAAAGCCTCTTAACAAGGTTAGCCCCGTTAGAAGGCTAACGGCATACTTTGCCGTCTGCCAGCAGATGGCAAAGGCTGCATGATTTGCCGTCTGCCAGCAGATGGCAAAGAGCCCAAATAGACCGGCCCAAATTTTACATGTAGATGACACATGGCCTCTTTGCCATCTGCCAGCTAATGGCAAAGCTCTTTGCCATCTGCCAGCAGATGGCAAAGTGACTATATTGCCCCATTTAATTTTGATTTTTCTTATATCAGTTCCTTTTCACAAAAAATCAAACACAAATATATTTATATGACCAATATAGCATATTCAACACATATTACCAATAGTCATGAACACATATATATCCAACACATGTTACCAATAGTAGCAAGTTTCATCCGTACATATACATAGTTTCATCAATATTACGCAGTTTCATCCATAGGTAGCAAGTTTCACAACGTCAAAACAAAAACTAAATACAAGCACTCCATCAACCCAAGCTTCCGTGATCTTAAGCAAATCTGTAAAATGGGAAAGAAGAAAATTAGAAGAAGAAGACTAGAAGAAGAAGATTATTATGATGCAGAAATATGCATGGATTGTCAAAACTTGCATTATCCTACTATCACTAGTACAACAAAGCTGCAGGTTGGCATAGTTCATGAACCATGTACATCATGACAAATACAATATCATCCAATGCTCGACTATGAACAAAATTGAACAATTACACCTCACAAAGGCAAAGCATAGAACCAACAAGCAAGTAGGAGGGGTATAAGAGGACTTGAGGAGCTCACTGGAGGGGGTTCTAGCCTAGGCCGAGCTTCATCACCATGGATGCGGCTAGGGGAATCAGACGAGCCTACCATCATAGGAGCAGCAGCACCACCACCGCCAAAACTGGAATGACCGGAGCGAATCACCATCATATGTGTACAACTACCAGTGTTGTAGTACTTGAGGAAGATGAATATAACACAGCTCACACACATAGGTACAAAGTAATAGAATACAGACAAGTTACTAAGTGGAGTAGTAGTAGAAGGGACCTAAGCTAGCACCCATGCCAAGAGACATACTACTAGTAAATTGTTGTTATGGGTGAGACAAGAGCACAAGTGGTGCTGCTAGAGAGGGAACTATGGGCACTCGGAATAAATTAACAGAGTATGCATGCATGGGAAAACTCAAGAGTAAAATTGGAAGTAAATTGAGCCATCTAAACAGTAAAAAAAATAGCACAAGCAAGAACAGAAGTTCAGCAAACAGCCGGATCCACTACGAACTGACTAGCAGTAAATCCTTCATGGCTAAAATATAATAACAGAGCAAAAGGATCGAGATGGCTCACGCATCACTCGCCATGAGCTACCTGGGGAAAACAATATGAGCCACAGTTAGCCAATTTTAGGATAACACTAGTAAGATGCCCGTGCGTTGCACGGAACAACAAGATGCATGTTGAGATTGACATGTGCGCGAGTAGGTCTCATGTCTAACAGTACTTATATCTTTATCTTACATCAGATGTGCAATCCTGCTCCCCAACAAAATTACATTTTTTTGGTTATGTGCAAAATTTCATGAAGAAAAAAATATTTGTGATGCTTTGCACAATATTAAACAAAATCGATGCTCCAAGAAGCTTTAAAAATGATCAATTTTTGTTTGTCCCGACCACCATTTATGTTATTCCTTCACGAAATGGTATGCACATCTATAACACTCCAGCAAATTTGTAGCCAAAATAAATAAGTTTTTTGAATTTTATTATTATTATTCTAATTATACTATTCAACTATATGTATGTGATCTTAGGAAGTCCGTGTCACATCTTTCTTCTTCTACTTCTAATTAGAAATGCACACGTCCGACTCAAAAATAAATAAGAAATGCACACCAAAATTGATTGTACAGCTAACATGCTTTTCTTGGCACACATGACATTTTCGTGTATCAATACAAATTCAGACTCAAGTTGTAGTATGAATATAATCTGTAGCCTGAACATAATGTTTGTTTGGCTCCATGGGGCTCCTGACTATTCACCTCTTCACAGACTAATTCATAGGGTGGAAGGAACACCACAACTACTTCTGCACATACAGTTACAAGATTATAAGGCGTATATTATCTCTTTGCTATTATCAATGTTGAGATCGTGTTTGAGCAAAAAAACATACAGTATCTAAATGGTTACTCCTCAAGACCATTCACCACTCATGACAACAAAAGGTGAATGGAAGATTCAGAAATCAAGTAAGGCTTTTATGGCCGAGCAAACAGAATTAAGTTATGCAGCAGATGGCAGAGTATGCAGCAGACCGTTTAAAGCACAAAATAGGATGGATCGTAGCTTGCGTCATATTCTTTCTTCAGCATAACTTCAGGACCAATATATGCCGGAGTTCCAACAATTGAATGGTTCAGAATGATGAACCAATGAAAGTAGAATAGAAAACAACATGAGTTCAAATCATTTAGAAAATTAGTATCCATCCCAACATCTGTTTGTTACAAGACAGCAAGCATGGAAGACATGAATTTATGTGGTGTGTTGTGTGCAATATACGAAAAGTTAGAGGAAGCCCAAACATCGAGGAAAAAGTTTAGAATCCAAGATTCATGTCTCGTGCATACATTAATTAGAAAATTAGACCATGAAAATGTTTCCCCACAGCCGTACACCTACAACACTTGAAAATATTCTAATCAAGCATGTGCCACCATTTCACACCAGATATATGTTTTAATGCCCTTACCAATAGTCTGTGTATTAACGTGAAGTCGTGAACCCCTTCTATCATCGCCACAAAGATTTTGTTTCTTTGATCTTGAGGACGAAAATTAATTGAATCCCCCTTCTCCCTTTTCTACAACTGAAAATTAATTGAATCCCCCTTTGCAGATCCACAAACAATTCGTCCCTAAACATTTCACAAAACACATGTTTAGGGGACCACGATTTCAATCATGAACGGGTCTGATACACAACTGTACTCCAAAAATTGACAATTGTTTTGATCTGGTAGGAGAAACACATGACTTACAGGGGGGTGAGCATGGTTGGGATGGTCATAGTGGCTCGAGGTAGTTGACACCAGCGCGGCCGGGAACAAGCAGATCGCCCCGGAAAAACTCCTCCGCATCTGCAGTGCCCATGATGACTCATGGCGTTCGAGGCACGGAAGAAAGGGACTCATGTTGGAGGTTGAGAACCAGAGCCTGCATAAAATGGAATCAACCCATTAGCCACACACAGAAAACAAAGTACTTACTATATACTCCACTATCCTCCCCGTCTCCGATGACCTGCGTAGCCAGGTCTAGAAGGAGAGGTCGTTGGTAAAGCACGAAGCCAAATGTAATAACGCTATAGGGAGCAGTAGTAGTTAGCAAATTCAGCAGCAGCAAACACACCGATGCAGCCCAAGCTCGTCCTGTTACAGATCGAGCACTCTCAACACTGCCTCCTCTTCCCAACACACCCCTTCTTCAACCACCAGACACAGCAGCAGCAGAGGATCTCGTCCTATGGCAGCCTCCGGTCCCGCGACTTCTTCTCCAGCTGCCTCGCCAGGCGAGGAGGGGCGGCTGCCTCACCTTGTGGGGCTCGGGCCCATGTCGGCGAGGGGCCTGCGGCCGGCAGGCTGGCGCAGCCCACCATGCGACCCTGGGTCACGTGCTGGAGGAGAGCCGACAGAGTCGAGCAGGGGGAACCCCTCACAAAAAAAGTCGAGCAGGGGGGGCGATGTGGCGGCGCCTGCTGTAGGAACATAGGACGTAGGCGGCGGCAATGGACTTGGCAGCGAGGTTGGGCTCTTGGTAGACTGGATCCAGAGCGAGGGTAAGTCCGGGAGGCAACGGAGGAGAGCAGTGACGCGAGATCCAGGCGGGGGAAGTCCGTTATGCCCTGAGTGCGGCCGCGGCGGCGGCGAGCGTGCGCGAGCTGGAGAGGATGGAGTGGCGGCGAGATTGCATCTGGGGCGGCGACAATGGAGTGGGATGGGATAGGGTTTGGGTGGTTGGGCTGCCCGGGGGGTGGGGGTTCTTTTTCTTTTTTTCTCTTTTTTTTTGTTTACATAAATGGGATGGATGGATGGATGCCATGTCATCAATCCATGACACAAACATTTTAATCAATGAGAACAAAAATAACCCCACAGTTTTTTTTTACCTGAAAAAAAATTACCCCATCTCTTTGCCATCTGCCAGCAGATGGTAAAGAATCTTTGCCGTCTGCTGGCAGATGGCAAAGAGGTGGGGCTGGTACGCCGTTACACTCTTGACGGCCACAGGATTTGCCAACCTCTTTGCCATCTGCTGGCAGATGGCAAAGATTATTTGCCATCCACTAGCAGATGGCAAAGAATTGGCTGATGGCAACCATGTTCTTTGTCGTCTGTCAGTTCTTTGTCATCTGATTTTTATAAGAAGATGGCAAAGACGTTCTTTGCCATCAGCTGACAGATGGCAAAGAGCTGGTTGATGGCAAATTCCTTGTTTCCAGTAGTGCAGGCTGTTTGGATAGTACTTGTCGTCATCTAGCCAACAAGCTTGAGTTTTCTCAATTCAGAGCTCATATGCAGAAGTTACGACAGTTCTGGTTTTCCTGCATCCTTCTATTTGCTTGGGCTATTTTGAAGCTCACTAGCGGTAGTACCGCCCTGGGTAGTGGTAGTAGCGCTTGCGCGGTACTTCCACGGTTCCAGTGTCGCGGGAACTTCCGCTTATTCATGGGCTTCTGGATACTTTGTCATCTCAGCGGGAGTCGGGTGGTAGTAGAGCGCGGTAGTACCGCTTGCACGGTACTTCCGGCCTTCTACTACCGCTGGAACATTCGCTTATATTTTTGCCTCCAGATACGTTTTCCCTCTGCGTGGAAGTATAGCGACAGTACTGGGTGGTAGTACCGCTCCATGCAGTAGTACCGCGCTGCCCTACTCTACTACCGCGGTTTCACCTGTACACGCAACACCTAGCGGTAGTACCGCTGGTGGGAGCGGTAGTACCGCTCCGGCGGCACTACTGCCTCCTTGAGTTTCTCAGTTTACATGTTACGACTGAAACTACCGTGCCAACGGAAGTACCGCTCGCCCGAGCGGCACTACCGCTTGTGCACGGGTTGTGTGCATAACGGTTGGATTTTCCCTTCCTATAAAAGGGGGTCTTCTTCCCTAATGGTTTCAATCACTTGAGTTCGTGTTCTTTCCTCATTGTTGACCTTCTTCGAGCTTGCTATCTCTCAATCCATCCAATGATTCTTGTTAGTTCTTGAGGGAAAAGAGAGAGGAGATCTAGATCCACATTTCCACCAATCACTCTCTCCCCTATGTGAGGGGACCCTCTTGGTTCTAGATCTTGGAGTTCTTCGTGTTCTCTTCTTCGTTCTTCCTCTCATTTTCCTCCATAACACTAGTTGTTGGGGTGGGATTTGGGAGAGAAGGACTTGGGCACTCCGTGTGCCCTTGCCATTCTATTTGGTGCATCATTTTGAGTTTTCCACAGTGATACGTGGAGGTAAAAGTTGAGAAGCTTATTACTCTTGGGTGCTTGGTACCATAGAGCTTGTTCCTCTTGGGTGCTTGGGCGCGCTAGACGGTTGGTGGTGCTTTAGAGCTCAATCATTGTGGTGTAAAGCTCCGGGCAAGCGTTGGGGTCTTCAATTAGGTTGTGGAGATCGCTCCGAGCAATTTGGACGGGTTCTAGCGACCGCCCCCAAGGGTTGCCAAAGTGTACAGGTTTGGTGACCGCACCCAAGGGTTGCCAAAGTGTACGGGCTCGGTGACCGCCTCCAAGGGTTGCCAATTGTATGGGTTCGGTGACCGCCCTCAAGGGTCTCTTAGTGGAATCACGACATCTTGCATTGTGCGAGGGCGTGAGGAGATTACGGTGGCCCTAGTGGCTTCTTAGGGAGCATTGTGTCTCCACACCGCTTCAAATAGAGATTAGCATCCGCAAGGGTGTGAACTTCGGGATACATCGTCGTCTCCGCGTGCCTCGATTATCTCTTACCCGAGCTCTTTACTTATGCAGTTTATCTTGTGATAGCCATAGTGTTCTATGATATATATCTTGCTATCACCTAGCTATTTATCTTGCTTAGCATAAGTTGTTGGTGCACATATATGAGTCTAGTTGTTTTAGATTTTGCGCTTGACAAATTAAACGCTAGTTTTATTCCGGATTTGTTCAAGCCTAAACTGTAATTATCTTAAAATGCCTATTCACCCCCCCTCCAAGCGACATCCCACGATCTTTCACTTGCCGAAATGGTGAAGAAGTTCCAGCCATCTTATTCCACTACACCGCTGTCACCACCACATGCTGAAGAAACCTACCTTACTATTTACGCATCTAAGGCTCGGATCCGGGTTTCTCCACTTTCTCACCGCCGGAACAACGGCCGAAGAGCGAAGAAACTGCCGATCCGGCCGTCGGCGAAAACGAGGGACGAAGTCGCCTTCTTCTCCGCCTCCTAGGGGTTTCCTCATGCGGTTGGAGAAAGAGAGTGTTCACAACAGCCCACGTTTCAGATCCGACGGTCCACATCTATGTTTTCAGGTTTCCATAGGTTTTTACTACACGAGGCTTTCTCCAAAAAGAAAGAAAACATGGCTTTGGCTAGTGGTGTTCAAGCGGGGCGTCCCGATTCCGGCTACTGTTCCGGCCCCAAGTCGGTCTGGTGAACCCTATTCCAGTGCGTCCTACCGCCTCCGTGTCGATTCCCACTACAAACCCTCCCCCGACCAGAACAGAAGAAGAGAACCTTTCGTCTCGGCGGTCCCCCACTGACCCCCGACCCCGAACCCTCGCCGGCCCGCCCATCCATGGACTTCGCGGAGCAGGACGTCGACGTCTTCGGCGAGGAATACGACGGCGCCGAAGCCGAGGCCGAGGGCGGAGGCGGCGCCTCCTCCGGCTCCTCCTCCCCCTCCTCATCCTCCTCCTCCTCCGCCGCCGCCTCCTCCTCCTCCTCCAGCGCCGCCTCCAGCGGCCGCAGCAGCAGCCCCGCCGCCGGCGGCGGGGACGAGGACGGCGCTGACGACGGGGACGGCGGGGAGTACGACTCGTTCGACGTCGTGCCCGTCAGGCCCGCCGCCGGGTACGGGGACGACGAGGAGGAGGCTAGAGATTTGTTTGGCTCCGACAACGAGGAGTACGTCAAGACCCCCGCGCGTAGCAACTACCTAGTTCCAGGTCCGCCTCTCTACTGAATTAGCCGCTATAGATTCTTCTGGGCCAAGTTCGTCTCCTCAGTGTTTAGCGAGCAGAATTTCTTAGGAGATTGCTACATAACCCTATCCAGTTTCTGTGTGATTGGCTGGTTCTGTTGCTCGTGGGGCCCTGGGAGCTGCAGTGAGCGTTTGGTCTGTGGCAGAATTAACCTTCTCGCTTCAGTACACGATGAACTCTTCTTGCTGCAGACTTGTGTTCGAATCATTGTTCCAACTTTCAGCGGTGTATGTCAGAGCATAATGTTGGATTAAATTCTCTGCTAGCATCTTCTGGTTCTTGCTTGAATTTGTAGAGTCAGAGAGACTTGAGTTACAAAAGCATTAAGCAGAAGTACTGAAGAGAGTAGAAGAACGAACCATGAAACCATATATATAATTGGGTCACTGTGAGTTGGAAAGATACATTCGACTATCTTCATGTCCTTTTTGGGTTGAAACTAGACAAGTATACTAAAGAACGGCAATCTGTAAATAACTAAAATTCGAACTTAATTCTGCAGTAAATTACAACTACGAATAAGGCTGAATCTAATCTCATTCTGTTTCCCAAACAAACTTGATCACAGTTTCTTCCACAATACCATCTCACTAGACTACGATAGATATAAGGGTTTAAAAATCAAACATAATGATCAGCACTGAAAATGTGACTGTATTTCCATGCTTTGTGCGTATCTAGCCTAAATCATGCTCATGCTTTGTGTGTATCTAACTGAAATCTGCGCACACTCAACCTATATATACTCCATTAGTGATACATAACGCCCATGCTTTTTGGCGGAGAATGTGACGACTGGATTGTTTCCCTTGCCTGGATACTCGATATTCTGGGGACTTGGTAGCTAGTGCTTTGAAAAGTCCAGTGTATCTAGGTTGGGAGATAAGGCATTAACACCCTCTTATATGTTGTGCCTCTATTTATAGTGCTGCCCCCGATACGGAACACCAACAATTTTTCTCGAGGAGGACGAGGTGGCAGGGGCCCACCTATTCTTCCAAGGCCAGGAGGCCATCCAGGAGGACGAAATAATTATGGCCACGGCGGGAGGTTTTCATATGGAAATGGGCGTAACGTTGAAGGTTTTGTTTCAGAAATGAAACTTAATAAGAGTGAAGAAACTTTATCTAGGAAAGCGGTTGCTTTTCAAGAGGTGCATAACAGTACCGTGTTCTTTTGATTTTTGTTTGATGTATTTGTTCTCTGAAGGGCTATCCTTTGTTACCTCATGCAGCCATGTGAGATCGCATGCTACAGCCGTGTTGAGGGTGGGGATGTATATTTTGATGATCGCAGCTTGGTAAGATCTCAGAGTTGTTGATTATCAATTTCATTATCTATGAGTGTGAACCTTTGATTTCTGAATACACGTTTTTTTTAAAGAAAGTTTGCCCTAAAATTTGGCTGTTGTACTAAACATCCATTTTTGTAGAGGCTTTTCAAACGTAATATTTGTGACTATGCTGGTGAAGATCTAAATAAAGGATTTGAAACGTTTATAGAGAAAAGAGGTACTTCCTTTCTGAAGTTATGTTTGTTGTTTCTACATTCTAGTTAATACTATCAACTCGATTGTTGTTATTGCCTGAAAATTGTTCCCTACAAACTCTGTTTCAGTTGTCACATAATAACCTACACACATTTATATGGAGATCTTGATAGCATGGGACCTTTCCCTTATTCTATATGGTAGAGTCAACTGTTTTGTATTGCAGGTGGGTCTTGAAACCTTAAGTGAACCACTTATAAGGCATCTACATAGATAAACTTTTTTCATAGTGAGTTTGCGCTATTGTACTATATTTCAGCTGAGGTATTGCATCTGTGTTTTTCGTAAGATTGGATAATTTTTTTTGCATATAAGGAAGGACCTGAAAGAAAATAAATCTTCAAGAATTAACAGACTAACTGTTTCCAATATACAATGGAAAGAAATGAAATTATTGAAGTTAATTCCGAAATTTATTTCTTGAACAGTAGGATCCATTAATAATTCAGTTATTTTGGAAATTTTTCTTCCTCTTGAATTCGTTTTTATCTGAGAGCATTCATTCGTGGTTAATGTGGTGTAATGCCAGATTTGGGTTCTCAAGGATTTGGCGATCTTCTTGCATGCATAAGAAATTCAAATCTACCTCTTCAGAATATACATTTTGTGGTAAAATGCATTATTGCCAACTTCATATTTGTTATTTTGGTATGCTATGCTTGGAATTTCTGATCATGTATATGCTCCTCTTGCAGACGTATCGCAACAACCTTAACAAGGTATGGTCCTCTCAGTGCAGACTATTTAAATCAACAACAACAACAACAACAACAACAAAGCCTTTAGTCCCAAACAAGTTGGGGTAGGCTAGAGGTGAAACCCATAAGATCTCGCAACCAACTCATGGCTCTGGCACATGGATAGCAAGCTTCCACGCACCCTTGTCCATAGCTAGCTCTTTGTCGATACTCCAATCCTTCAGGTCTCTCTTAACGGACTCCTCCCATGTCAAAATCGGTCGACCCCGCCCTCTCTTGACATTCTCCGCACGCTTTAGCCGTCCGCTATGCACTGGAGCTTCTGGAGGCCTGCGCTGAATATGCCCAAACCATCTCAAACGATGTTGGACAAGCTTCTCCTCAATTGGTGCTACCCCAACTCTATCTCGTATATCATCATTCCGGACTCGATCCTTCCTCGTGTGGCCACACATCCATCTCAACATACGCATCTCCGCCACACCTAACTGTTGAACATGTCGTCTTTTAGTCGGCCAACACTCCGCGCCATACAACATTGCGGGTCGAACCGCCGTCCTGTAGAACTTGCCTTTTAGCTTTTGTGGCACTCTCTTGTCACAGAGAATGCCAGAAGCTTGGCGCCACTTCATCCATCCGGCTTTGATTCGATGGTTCACATCTTCATCAATACCCCCATCCTCCTGCAATATTGACCCCAAATACCGAAAGGTGTCCTTCCGAGGTACCACCTGGCCATCAAGGCTAACCTCCTCCTCCTCACAGCTAGTAGTACTGAAACCGCACATCATGTACTCGGTTTTAGTTCTACTAAGCCTAAACCCTTTCGATTCCAAGGTTTGTCTCCATAACTCTAACTTCCTATTTACCCCCGTCCGACTATCGTCAACTAGCACCACATCATCCGCAAAGAGCATACACCATGGGATATCTCCTTGTATACCCCTTGTGACCTCATCCATCACCAATGCAAAAGATAAGGGCTCAAAGCTGACCCCTGATGCAGTCCTATCTTAATCGGGAAGTCATCGGTGTCGACATCACTTGTTCGAACACTTGTCACAACATTATTGTACATGTCCTTGATGAGGGTAATGTACTTTGCTGGGACTTTGTGTTTCTCCAAGGCCCACCACATGACATTCCGCGATATCTTATCATAGGCCTTCTCCAAGTCAATGAACACCATATGCAAGTCCTTCTTATGCTCCCTATATCTCTCCATAAGTTGTCGTACCAAGAAAATGGCTTCCATGGTCGACCTCCCAGGCATGAAACCAAACTGATTTTTGGTCACGCTTGTCATTCTTCTTAAGCGGTGCTTAATGACTCTCTCCCATAGCTTCATTGTATGGCTCATCAGCTTAATTCCACGGTAATTAGTACAACTCTGAACATCCCCCTTGTTCTTGAAGATTGGTACTAATATACTCCGTCTCCATTCTTCTGGCATCTTGTTTGCTCGAAAAATGAGGTTGAAAAGCTTGGTTAGCCATACTATCGCTATGTCCCCAAGACCTTTCCACACCTCAATGGGGATACAATCAGGGCCCATCGCCTTGCCTCCTTTCATCCTTTTTAAAGCCTCCTTCACCTCAGACTCCTGGATGCGCCGCACAAAACGCATGCTGGTCTCATCAAAGGAGTCATTCAGTTCAATGGTAGAACTCTCATTCTCCCCATTGAACAGCTTGTCGAGGTACTCCCGCCATCTATGCTTAATCTCTTCGTCCTTCACCAAGAGTTGGCCTGCTCCGTCCTTGATGCATTTGACTTGGCCAATATCCCTCGTCTTCCTCTCCCGGATCTTAGCCATCTTATAGATGTCCCTTTCACCTTCCTTCGTGCCTAACCGTTGGTAGAGGTCCTCATATGCCCGACCCCTTGCTTCACCAACAGCTCGCTTTGCGGCCTTCTTCGCCATCTTGTACTTCTCTATGTTGTCTGCACTCCTATCCAGGTATAGGCGTCTCAAGCAATCTTTCTTCTCTTTAAGCGCCTTCTGGACATCATCATTCCACCACCAGGTATCCTTGTCTTCGCTTCTCCTTCCCCTGGACACTCCAAACTCCTTCGAGGCCACCTTACGAATGCAAGTCGCCATCTTCATCCACACATTGTCCGCATCCCCTCCTTCCTCCCAAGGGCCCTCCTTAAATACCCTCTCCTTGAACACCTGAGCTACCTCCCCCTTGAGCTTCCACCACTTCGTTCTAGCGACCTTGGCACGCTTATCCCGCTGGACACGAATCCGAAAGCGGAAGTCAGCAACCACCAGCTTATGCTGGGGTACAACACTCTCCCCAGCTATCACCTTACAGTCTAGGCACGCACGCCTATCTTCTCTTCTCGAGAGGATGAAATCAATCTGGCTAGAGTGTTGGCCACTACTAAAAGTCACCAGATGTGATTCTCTCTTTCTAAAGAGGGTGTTAGCTACAATCATGTTGTAGAATAGAGCAAAGCTTAAGACATCTTCTCCTTGATTCCTGATGCCATAGCCAAAGCCCCCATGCGCCCCTTCAAAACCTGTGTTAGATGTACCCACGTGGCCATTGAGGTCTCCTCCTATGAAGAGCTTCTCACCAATTGGTACACTCCTAACCATGTCTTCCAAGCCTTCCCAGAACTCCCTCTTGGTGTTCTCATTGTGGCCTACTTGCGGGGCATATGCGCTGATAACATTGAGAACCAAGTCCTCAGCTACCAGCTTGACCAGGATAATCCGGTCCCCATGTCTCCTGACGTCTACCACTCCATACTTGAGGCTCTTGTTGATCAAGATGCCTACGCCATTTCTGTTTGCAGCCGTCCCCGTGTACCACAGCTTGAAGCCGGTATCGTCCACCTCCTTCGCCTTCTGTCCTCTCCATTTGGTTTCTTGGACGCAAAGGATATCAGCACCTCTCCTCACTGCTGCATCAACTAGCTCCCGAAGCTTCCCTGTCAGAGACCCTACGTTCCAGCTACCTAAGCGAATCCTCCTAGGCTCGGCTAGCTTCCTTACCCTTCGCACTCGTCGAGTCAAATGCGAAGACCCTTGCTCATTTTCCACTACATCCGGGCGCCGATGTAGCGCGCCACTAAGGATGCGACGACCCGATCCTCGCTCACTTGCCACCGTATCCGGATCAAGATACGGCGCGCCACTTGGGGGGTGACGGCCCGGCCCTTGCCCATTTTCCACCACACCCGGGTTCCGATGTGGCGCGTCGCTGAGAGGGTTACGCCCCAACGAAAATCTTTTGGGTTTCATCTCCATAAGAGTGGCTGAGTTTTTACGTTGGCTCGCCAAGCCTATCACAACCCTCCTCCTTTACCCGGGCTTGGGACCGGCTATGTTGAGACAACATAGGCGGAGTTAGTGCAGACTATTTAAATCATAACATTTTTTTTCTTTTCCGTTGCTGTAACTTATGTTTTCCATGTACAAGAATCAGGTAGTTATCCTTACAGCTTACCATGTTTTTTGTATCTAGTTTAATTGAATGACAGATGCATATATATTTTGCAGGACACTGTAATAGAACTGTTTTTTTTTTTGTGTAATTTCTTTTACTATGCTTGTATGCTGACAGAGTCTATGTGACTATTTGTAAAATCGTCAGATATTGGCCACGGCTTATCTAAAAGATCCATGGAAGATGGGTGTGCACAAAAGAAACGGTGTTGTATACCTTGATGTCCATAAGCTCCCTGAAAGACCACAGAGCGAGATTGAGCGCAGGAGGTG
>NC_041381.1:470412909-470469096 GCF_002162155.2 Triticum dicoccoides
GTTCTTGTTGACAATAGGAAGAGTTACAAAGGAAATAGTGTTATGGTAATCCTACCTACGCAGGGGGTATTTTGTTAAGTTTGAGTTTGATGTTTCATGGTGCTCTCTCTCTCTCTCTCTCTCTAGCATTAGGAAGATTGAGTTACAAAGAACATAGTCGGAATTTAGTATGCTGAATATGGTGATGCTTTGAGTTTGTAATTAATTCTTATAGGAATTGTGATAGCCCAAGGGTAATCTGGTAGGACTAGGGTTCCTACCGACTCGGTTCCTTAGGTTGTAGGGGCAGAACAGCGGAGGTCGGGGGCGAGCACGCGAGCTCCGGCGCGTCAGCGCCATCGCGAGGGAGGAGAAGGGCGGCGGTGGTTAGGGCAGGAGAGGGCTAGGGTTTCCGGCTCCTCTGGAGCCGGGCAATAGGATAGATACATCTTTATTGCTTAATTCCGAAAAGAGTCTTACAACCTATATTTATAACCTAGATAACTTGCATAAGAATTAACCTAAGATAACTTGCATAAGAATTAACCTAAGATAACTTGTGGGCTAAGATGCCTGGTGGGCCTAGCTAAACCGGCCATAACACTTCTCCCCGCCTGCACAAACAACTCGTCCTCGAGCTGTAAGGTGGGGAAGCGCTTGCGGAACTCCTCGAGGCGATCAGCCAGTGTCAAGCACCTTCTCGACAGCTGGGGCGGCCAGGTCAGCAGCGACGGCGTCCTCCGGAATGTAGTCTGCAACCTCCAGGTAGAAGTCGCGAGCAGGCATGGCCGGGCGTGTAGGGCTCGTCGCAGTTGAAGCACAACCCTTTGCGGCGACGCTCGAGGAGCTCGGCTGGGGTGAGCCGGCGGAACGGGCGTCCCGCGGTCGCGGTGAGGGGTGCCGCAAAAGCCTGCGCAGGCCGACCCGACGCGGAATCCGGCCCGGGTAGCGACCCAGCGGTTTGGAACGGTGAGTCCTGCTGGATGGCCACCGCGCGGCGCTCGAACGCGCGGGCGTAGTACATGGCCGACTGGAGATCCTGGGGTCCCCGAAGCTCAACGTCCACGCGGATGTGATCCGGAAGGCCACCGACAAAGAGGTCGGCCCGCTGCTGCGCCGTCACACACGACGCATGGCATGCCAGAGCCTGGAAACGGTCGGCGTAGTCCCGCACCGTGGAGGTGAAGGGAAGGCGGCCGAGCTCCGCCAGGCGGCTCCCGCGAACCGAGGACCCAAAGCGGAGGAGGCAGAGCTCGTGGAAGCGCTCCCAAGGAGGCATGGCGCCCACGTCCTGCTCGAGAGCGTAGTACCATGTCTACGCGCCGCAGAGGTGATAAGAGGCGAGCCAGGTACGGTCCGAGGCGAGGGTGCGCTGCCCGCGAAAGAACTGGTCGCACTGGTTGAGCCAGTTGAGGGGGTCCTCCGTGCCGTCATACGTGGCGAAATCGAGCTTGGCGAACCGGGGCGGCTGCTGGTGTGGCGCGCCATGGCCCACTGCCTCGGCGGTGCGGAGGGCTGATGACGGAGCCCGGTCCATGGTGGGAAGGCCAGCGTAGTTCCCCGTGGCGCCTGACGCCTCGGGCTGCAACTGGGAACCCGACGGCGGCCGGGCCTCCGTATAAGCCGGTGGAGGGGACGTCCCGTGGAGCCAGCCTGGAAGCGGAGACGGTGACGACGGAAAGCGGACCTCCTGGATCGGAAGTCCGCTCGGCGCGGACCGACCCAGGCTAGGGCTGGGCGGGGGCGGTGGTGGCACCTGCACGGTGGCCGCAGGGAGGGACGGCGCGGCTGGGGACGGTGCGGTCCAGGCCGGCCACTGAGCTGGCGGCGCAGGTGGCGCCGCGAGTGCCGGCGTCGGCCACTGGGGCGCGGACGGGGTGGCCCAGGTCGGCCACTGCGGGCCCTGGGCGGCGGCTGGCGGCGCCGCGCCGCGAGTGTCGGCGTCGGCCACTGTGGCCAAGGCGGCGTCGAGGCCGCCGGAGGGGGAAGCGCCGGGTAGCCTCCGGTGATGGCCCCCGGCATTGAGTACCACGGCAGCGCCTGCTGACCCGCGGCCATGGCTGGATGGAGTGGTGGAGGTGGCCCGTACGGACTTGCCAAGTAGAGGTGGATGCCCTGGACCGCGGCGACGAGGTCGTTGAGCACGCCGGCCATGACCTCCGGTGTGAACTGCTGCGGCTGAGGGGGAGGTGACGGTGGCGGCGTGTGTTGGACGGGGGCTGGTGGCCGCCCGTGGCGCGGTGCCAGGTGCCGGGAGGGTCGGCGCCGAGAGCGACGCTGTGGCGCCCGCCGAGAGCGAGGCCATGATGCCTGGCGCGGAAGCGGCGGCGGTGGAGGAGTTAGCGGCAGCGTCGGTGGTGGAGTTGACGGGCAGCGGCGGTGGTGGCGGCGGCGAAGACATGGTCGAAACCCGGGTACCTGATACCAAATTGGTAGGACTAGGGTTCCTACCGACTCGGTTCGTTAGGTTGTAGGGGCAGAACAGCGGAGGTCGGGGGCGAGCACGCGAGCTCCGGCGCGTCGGCGCCGTCGCGAGGGAGGAGAAGGGTGGCGGCGGTTAGGGCAGGAGAGGGCTAGGGTTTCCGGCTCCTCTGGAGCCGGGCAATAGGATAGATATATCTTTATTGCTTAATTTCGAAAAGAGTCTTACAGCCTATGTTTATAACCTAGATAACTTGCATAAGAATTAACCTAAGATAACTTGCATAAGAATTAACCTAAGATAACTTGTGGGCTAAGATGCCCGGTGGGCCTAGCTAAACCGGCCATAACATAATCTTTCCAATTTGAGTTGTTAATGCTGATTTAATTCTTTGACATTTTTCTGATCTGATATCATGTAATAAAATATAGTTTTTCTAAAATGTAAGTATCTCTGGGAAGCTTGGAAATGTGTGAAGGGCTGCATGTCATTCTCGTCATTTGCCTTTTTTATTAGCTGGTGCCTTCATGTTTGTAATCATATTCGGAATTGTCATCACTACAGCGGATGAATTTGTAGTGAATATCAATTTGATACCTTTTCTTCCTGGTGCCCATGCTTGATCCTCAGATGCTTTTGGGGCTATTCTTTTGAAAATCTTGCCACTGAGAACTCCATTGATGAAGACGGAAGCGGCATTGATGCAAATGTAGAGTATTGTTCTGTAATAAAGACGAAATTGGGCGCGCATCGCATTGTCATGGGTGCTGAGATGGACTGCTGTGATTCAACCGACGATGGTAGGCGGTTCTATGTGGAGTTAAAAACAAGCAGAGAGGTTGTTCTTCTTTTCCATGAGCTTTGAGTGTTCTGATGCCACATATATTCAATCTAGTCACCATTCTGAATTTTGTAACAGCTGGAGTATCATACGGTGGAAAAATTCGAGAGAGAGAAGTTACTTAGGTTTTGGGTAATTTCTTGTCCTCTTATTTTTTAGCTAATTGCATGACACCATTTTTTTTTTATCATAACTATCATTTGCAACTTCTTATTCTGTTCTCTTCCACAGCGTGAAATTCTATATTGAAACTGTGCTCCATATGATCTTAGAAAAGTTCCTTCTATGAAGTTTCTTAGATTTTTAATTGACTCCCTTAAGTTCTGAGGATGATTTGTTTCTTATATGCGGGGACTGAGGATATATGCTAACAACTTTACATGGCGATCTTGTTATGATTCTCTCTGCGATCACAACTTCAGCTTCATAGTATTTTATCTTCAGAAGTCATATCTTCTATATAGCTTGAAACATTAACTTTTACTTTACTAAATATTACAGATTCAATCATTCCTTGCTGGCGTGTCGTATGTTGTTGTGGGATTCAGGTATTATTCAATCATCACGGCACTCTTTGTTAGTACTTCAAGCTTCCTGTCAGAGAATAAGTCCTAAGTCCTTAATATGAGATGGTTTTCAAGAGTCTTTATGGTTATCATATATGCAAGGATTATGGTATGGGTAATTGCTATACTATTGCTGTCAATTAGATACAGAAGGAAACCCATTTCGTGTATATTTCAAATTGCGATGCTTATCTGAATTCTTCGTTGGGTTCTCAGCCCCATACTCTCGATTTGAATGCACCATACATCAGAGCTTTAGTATGTACTCCCTCCGTTCCTAAATATAAGTCTTTGTAGAGATTCCACAATGAACTACATACGGATGTATATAGATGCATTTTAAGTGTGGATTTATTCATTTGGCTCCGTATGTAGTCCACCGAGTGGAATCTCTACAAAGACTTACATTTAGGAACGGAGGGAGTATCAAATTATCTATTATAACAGGCCTAATGATACATAACTTTTTTGAGTTCGTAGTTCCTTCAGTTTAATTTGTTTGACCACTTTTTAAGCATTTTGTTCAAACCTTTGTGCTTACTGTTAGTGGTATGAACATATCCCACCCAGTATGGTCTTCTGTTCTACACATTTAACACACTGCATGCTACATAACCTGTGGTTTTTGCTTAATAATGAGGCATTCAATCAGAAAGGCATTCAATTTTTTTTTTCGAGAAAACGCAGAAGACTTGCGTTTCATTGTATTGAAAAGAGGGGGTTTGTTAGAATCCTCCTAGGAGGCGAGTTACAGGGCAAATACCAGGGCATTAGTGAACATCCCAGGTTTGGGGCAGGATGACGCGGAGGCCAAGGGCCCCTGCTCTGGCCCAAAGAGCAGCCTCGGCCTTGATCGTGGCGATCAGGGAGGGTGACCGAAGGGCGGTCTCTCTTGAAAACGCAGCCATTGCGATGTTTCCAAATCATCATGGCACGAGCAGAGTGGCGGAGGCGAGGCCTTTGTGCATCGGCTTGGGCGTGTTTCGTTTAGCCAGGCGCCACCAGTCGTGAAGCGTGGCGTCGTTGTTGGGCGGCAGGCAAGGGAGGCGCAGCCACGAGAGGATCTCATGCCACACCTGACGAGCGAAGGGGCATCCCAGGAGTAGGTGGTGTAGTGTCTCTGGGGCCCGATCGCATAGCAGACAGCAGGGTGAGTGAGGCAGGTTACGGCGCGCGAGGCGGTTGGCAGTCCAGCAGCGGTCGAGGTTCGCAAGCCAGTGGAAGAAGCGCACCCGTGGTGGCGCCCAGCACTTCCAAGTAAGCCTCCAGGCCTGGCGATGGGTGGAACCGTGGAAGGTGGCGAGGTAGGCAGACTTGGCCGAGTATGCTCCATTCTCAGTCCACTTCCAGCGAAGGCTGTCCGGCGTGTCGCCAATCCTCTAACATTGGCTATATGGTTGATACAATTAGGAAGGGGAGTACGATTACCTTTTCTATCTGACTCTGTTCACTGTTGTTTGCGATGTGTAGATGGATTGGCTGTAATGTTCAAAATTGGTTTTAACTTGATCAAGTTACACTCCTCTCTTTTTGGCTTTGCAGGAATGATGCTGGTGTACTTATACGAACTGAGAGACTAAGAACTAAAGATATCACACAAAAAGTGAAAGCAAAGAGCTACTGGCAGGTATACCAAATTAATTCCGTGTTGTTTATTCACAACAGTGGAGTCTGATATGTAAAGGAAGAACATGAGTGTGAGTATAATATTAGAACTTAGAAGAGCATAATAACCTATATAAAAAAGTCGAATAACTGGTTTGTCTTACAAAATCTTAAATAATAGTGGAAAGGAGTGTACACTTACCATTACTCTGATGCCGCATTCGCCTTTTCTGTTTTGACACGTAGGATAATTGATAACTACCCTCTTTTGTAGGAGTACCAAATTACTTGCTATGCAACATATATGTGACTAGCTCAATTTTAATTAAATATATGGTTTTTAATTACTTTCTTGCACTTCCCACTGTAATATTCAGGGTGGTGTCTGCTTGGCCTTTGCTGACGAGGTTTTATGCTGGCTGTATGGCACTGTCAAAGAAAGTGAGAATTCCTTCACCACTCTACTATATGCATTCACCTTCCTCTCTAAAAAATATGCACTTGTTGCCATTCATAATCCTGAGTAGTTCTCTTCACGTGCGTGATATCGTTTGCCCCATCTCTTGTAGATGAAGACTACGTTCTGCAATTTGCACACCCGTTCCATCGATTGGAACTATTAAAAGCCCAATCTCCGTGCCCCGATGCAATAACTCTGCATGTGGAACAGCTCACCGGTGCAACAAACTAATCTGTTCCCAAGCAAAGCTTCGGCGCTGATGTTTCGCTAAACGGACAGTTTTGACGGACCTTACGTAGAAGCGTCGCGTCTTAGAATGGCTTGAGCTATAGTTCGAGGGGCTGATGCGGATGCATAAGAGACTGACAGGGTCATGCTATATGGTCGGTCGGTAACTGGGGGCAGCTATGGTCACGGTTTGCTCTTTGAGTGCCCAAAGAGATTTTGAAGCCATCGAACACTGTATTTCTTCTGTAATACCAAGTTATAAATTAGGGAAGTGCAGAGTTACACAGCCATTGTAACGGTTCATCGCTCAAGGCACCAACGATGTGTAACTTTTGCACCAATGATGATATTGAATTTTAGAGACGGACGCTGCCATGCCATAGTAACATGTCAAGAACACCCCTTGGAGTTATGTAATCTAGCGGTATATGCTAAGAGTTTATTTTCAGCTTATTATGGAGAACATCTGATACGGCATGGTTAGTCCATGCTTTTTTTTTACCCAAGAACCGGCCGGAGCACTGCATTTTCATTTTTATATTGAAAGCAGGGTTTATAAGTTTTTGTAGGGAAACTCATCAAAACCCATGAGACGTGGTTGTACCATGTTCTTGATCTGTTTTCTTAACGAATTTATTACTTTGTTTGTAACTTCAAATGTGTGTATCTAGCACATTTGCATCTTGTATTGTTAGATACTTATGACTAGACACATAAGACGTCTAACATGTTTAATGACTGTTGACTGTTTACAACCACCTCCCCATCAATTTCAAATGTTTGATGAGGGATCAATGTTGAAGATGGTCAATAAAAGAAGCAACTGAGGGAGTGGTAGAAAATAACATCATCGAGTCGCTCGAGAAATAGACGCTCCAAGAAGAAATCAGAAAGTGACGGTAGTTATAGACACCAGTGACATCTGGCTTTTCCTTTTGGGTCGGCAGCTCTGACCGGAAGACAAAGAACAAATAAGAGAAGCCGGTGTAGTAAGCAAACTCAATTAGATGCTCCAAATGACGTTGCTATACCACTACTATAAGTCTGCTTGAGTTGACAAAGTCTAAGATACACCACACAGCTTGCAATCGCCGACTCCGCCCGTCGTTGTTTCGCACCTAATACCCCCCCGCCGCCCACACACACACCACCTTCACCAGCACCCAACTTTACCTGCTGATTCCAAAGAGCAAATCAATGGCAGACACAGTCTGCTCTGCCGTCGCCGGTGAGGCAGTGCAAAGATTATGTTTGCTTTTATCAGGGGAAAACGAGACCGGCGAGATGAAGGTGGATCGAGTAGAAATGGCCGTGCTCAAGTTCGAAACCATCATCGCCATCTCCGAAGACTGGCAGGTCACGCACGCCCCGCTGCTCCGTTGGAAGGCCAAGTTGAAGCGTGTGATCAAGGAAGGCAAAGGCATCATACGCTCCAACAAAAGAAACACCAGTGCCTTGGAGGAGCTGGGGAAGGCGCGAAGCAACTCCTTCCCACGGCGCGTGGCGCGAGCAGCCAAGCGGCTCATGCCGTTCAGCCGGGGTACAACTTCCGGGGACGATCTGACCGACTCCGCGGTAAGGAGGTTCGAGAGGATAGCCGACGGCGCCGACGGCTTCTTCGAGCTCGTCAGGTGCGGCGGCCGTCCCAAGACCCTCATGTTCCTCCCGTCGTTCGCGCGGTCGTTGGCGGCTGGGGAAGCGGCGGAACTGTCGCTCAGGATGGAGGGCGGCACCGCGGTGATGCTGCTCCAGCCATGGTGGCTTGAGCTCGAAGGAGGCGACGGGACGGCGGCGGCGGCGGCGTGCCTGTGGATGTCCTACGAGCACGACGTGGCGTGGGAGAAGAACTTCAAGATGATGGCGGCGTTCCGTTTCTCCGGGTCCCTGGACACCATGAGGGTCGCCACGAGCTGCGTCGAGCTCCTCCCGCCCCAGTTCGGCGCTGCCCGTGAGGCCATGAAGGATCTCCTCGCCGAGATGGCCGTCCACGGAAGGAACTCCCCTGCTCCGTCTGCCAGCTGCCACCGCTACGGCTTCGAGCCGACGCGGCCCCGCGCCGCGCCACGGTCACGGTCGCCCGCTGAGATCCTGATGGCGTGCGCCCACTTCTACATCCTCCCTCTCCAGAATTCGTCCGGTTTGCCCTTGGAGCTGGTCTGGCACAGCTCCCCGTTTTACCTGCCCAAGAAGCTCTCGGAGCAGCACGAGCACGTCGAGCCGGAGCAGATACGCGCCGGCCTGTTGCCGACGACGGCAGATGGGTTTTCCTACCACGACGAGGCAGGAGGATCATTCAAGCGCGGGCGGCAGTGGTGGTGTCCGCACAGCTCGACGCGCCTGTCGGTAGTGCCGGTGTCTTCACCGCCCAAATCTGTTGTGCAGTGGTGCAAGGGAAGTTGGACATTTCGCGGGAAATAAAGCTCTGTGCCATCTAGACATCTAGTACCAGTGTCCTTTTTTTAGGAGCATACTGTATCCAGTACCAGTGTCAGATGCATGAGGTCCAAAATATTTTCTAGCTATGCAACTTTTCTGCCATATAATTCACATTTTTATTGCTAATTGATCAAACTTCGATCTTCAAATGCGCGGGCACATCACATGAAAGTGTTGCTAAATGGAGTAGATTTCAATGTAAGTTGTGTGCTCGGACCTTTTCTCTAAAAAACTGCACCTTTCGAGAGTATTGCCTCTAATCTTGTACAGTGTACACACAAGAATTTGACTAGCTAAATTTTAATTAAATATATGGGTTTTAATTACTTTCTTGTACTTCCCACTGTAATATTCAGGGTGGTGTATGCTTGGCCTTTGCTGACGAGGTTTTATGCTGGCTGTATGGCACTGTCAAAGAAAGTGAGAATTCCTTCATCACTTTTATTGGTGTCGGCGTTCTGGGATTGGGGTACCCAGACTTGCCTGCGTGCAGCCCAGCGCGTGGACTCCTCGACGGCCCGGTGCGGCCCAGCTATAAAACCCCCAGGACAAGGCCCTTGCGAGGACCCTCGGCCTCGCGAGGCGGATGACGCCAAGACCTCTCGAGGAGCGGTGCCCGGGGCCTGTCTCCGGAGGAGCGGGGACTTCTATGCAGGTACCCAGCCTCACGAGGCTCTCAATGACGTGAGCCATGACGACCGGGCCAGACGAGCGCCAGCGGACGCAGTGAAGGACAATTTTCTCTTTGGTGCTAAGGAGGCAAGGACGTACGCGGGTTTCCAAGGAATCCCCCAAAGGTTTCTATTCCAGTGCAACAAGACCAAGACCACGAGCTCGGTAGGACGGATGTCATCGCCGAGCCCACCTCTGCGTCACGACCAGAAGCTTTGCAGGCGAAGACCACCTTTCTCCCGGATAAAATGTACTTCCTGTCCCCTTTTAAATTGGCCGTTGTGGAATCCCTTCCCGCCTAAGTTATGAGGGAAGATGACCAATGCCACTATAAGTATAGGCTAGTCTCCACCGTAGAGAACGACCGGATCCATTCCACCTTCACCCCCAGAGCCCTCGCGAGGCAGCTCATCCATTGTACTAGTTCATCCACAACCTCCTCGTGAGGTCAATCCACCATAAAGCAGGAGTACGGTTTTACACCACAAGGTGGCCCGAACCTGGGTAAACTATCGTGTCCTTCCTTCCCCGCTCGCACAAACTCGATTAGGCAAGGCCATGGGGCGATGGGCTTGAGGCTGGGGCTAGTTTAGATCTTCGCACACGCCCCAGAGTTCGAACCTTGCTTGGGTCCGTGGAGCTCGATTCCGACATTTGGCGCGCCACGTAGGGGCGTGTCAAAATCTCCCTTCCTACTCCGCTTCTTCTCCGTCCTGCCGCTCCCATGGCTGACGCCTGCCGAGTCTGCGCCGAGCTCCGAGCTGCTCGAGTCGCCCAGACGGTGCCCGTGGGCCGCGGTGTCCCGCGCCGCTCTGCCTCTCCCGCAGCTAACGCTGCCACCGACCCTGCTGCTCACAAGCAGCAGGACTCGTCGCTGCCACCCTTCGTGCGGTGCGATGGCCGCACCTCCACTCCTTCTCTCACTCCCGCCATGGTGTCATCCTCCCACGCTTGTCGCGGGCCGGTGAATGCGCAGGCTGCGCTGCTCATGGTGCGCGAGATGCTACGCTACCGCCTCGCCGACGAGGGCTACGACGCTTGGCTGGGCCGCATCGCCGAACTCGTCAACGTCGCCGGTGAGTCCCCGACGCCCTCCCACTCACTCCATCGCCGCCCTCCCGGGTGGGTGACGTGGCCCACGGCGCACCTTCGCCTCCTCCTCTGTGTGACGCCGACCCCGAGCCTAGGCACGACGTGCCTCCGCACGACCTGCTACCGGGGCGCCGTCGCGAGCACGGGATGAGGCAAGCTGTCAGGTGGTGCAGCGGCCGCAAGGTGACGCACGTGCGCTCCCCGCACCGCTGTGCCAGCATGAAGACCGCGCGCCGCCTAAGGCTGCGGCGTGTGGACGTCAAGATCGATCTCCCCTCGCGTGCCACTCCTGTGAGTGCAGCGGGGTACCGCACCTTCACCCCAGAGCCGCGCTGCGCCGTTTGGCCCAGCAAGTTGAAGCCAGACCTACCTCCATGCTACAATAGCACCCCCGAACCTGCTGAGTTTCTCCAGCTCTACTCTTCGAGCATTGAGGCGGCAAACGGCGACGACAAGGTCATGGCAAACTGGTTTCCCATGGCCCTCAAGGATGGCACGCGCTCCTGGCTCCTGCACCTCACGGAGGGGTCGATCTCCTCCTGGAACGAGCTCCGCGAGTGCTTCATCACCAACTTCCAGGGCACCCGCGACCGCGTTCCCGCGGTGAATGGCCTGTGGCGCGTGAAGCAGCAGCCTGGAAAGACCCTCCACAAGTACGTACAACGCTTCACGAACGTTCGCCTCAAAACCCCTAAGGCATCGGACGAGGCCATCATCTCGGCGTTTACCGATGGTGTCAGGGACTTCAAGATGCGCGAGGAGATCGCCATCCATGACAACTTGTGCTCGGCCCTGGAGATATTCAACTTGGTGAACAAGTGCGCAAAGGCCGAGGAGGGCCGCCTCTCCCTCCCTGAGCATCCGAAGGTCGACCCCGAGGACAAGAAGGCCAAGGCTAAGGAAGCAAGGTGCAAGGGCCCCATGGTACTGGCAGCAGAGCCCGAGACGAAGCGCGGCCGTGACCATGATGAACCTCGCAGGGGTAACCGCCCGTTCTGCGCATTTCACAACGTGCATAGCCACAACACCAATGACTGCCAGGAGCTCAGGGTTATCCGCGATGAGCGCCTTGGTCGCCGCCCCGAGCATGACGAACGTGGCTTCGGTCATGGAGGAGGCCGCGGCGGAGGCCGCTGGGACAACCGCAACCCTCATCAGGACTGGCATGACCAGCCTCATGAGGATCCCTGGCGCGTGATCAGCCTTGCGACGGTTCCTGACGTGACCAGCCTCGTGAGGCCCACCCACAGGGCAATGCCGGCATCCCTCGCTGCCACCGCCACCAAGGAGGAACGACGACAACCATCAGGACGAGGGGGTTGGGGGCTTCCAGGAGCCCCGCGCGATCGCCTGCATCCCTAGTTGGTGCCCAAGCCCCTGCATAAAACCGCATCTTCAAGCAGTTCTCTTGTGAGGTGAATGCAGCCCTCCCGAAGCTTGAGGCCGTGCGTCCCCTCAGGTGCTCGCAGTACACCATTACCAGTGACTCCAAGGACCACCTCAAGTGCTTGGCCGCCGCCGACGCGCTCCCCATGCTCTACATGCCCACCATCAGCAACGTCTATGTCACCAAGACTCTCGTCACTGGTGGCGCATGGCTCAACGTTCTTTCCGTCGAGACGTTTGAGATGCTTCAGGTGCCCTATGATCAGCTCATGCCTACCAAGCCGTTCTCTGGGGTGACCGACGGGTCCACCGTCCCCTGGGACAAGTGCGCCTCCCTGTCATCTTTGGCAAGCCGACAACTACCACACCGAGCTCATCAACTTCGACGTCGCCCATATCAGCCTCCCGTACAACGCCATCCTGGGATACCCTTGATGGAAATATGTCCTAGAGGCAATAATAAAGTTGTTATATTATATTTCCTTATTCATGATAAAGGTTTATTACTGATGCTAGAATTGTATTGACCGGAAACTTAAATGCATGTGTGGATACATAAACAAATACCGTGTCCCTAGTGAGCCTCTAGTAGACTAGCTCGTTGATCAAAAGATGGTTAAGGTTTCCTAACCATAGACATGTGTTGTCACTTGATAATGGGATCACATCATTAGGAGAAAGATGTGATGGACAAGACCCATCCGTTAGCATAGCATTTGATCGTTTAGTTTATTGCTACTGCTTTCTTAATGTCAAATACATATTCCTTCGACCATGAGATCATGCAACTCCCGAATACCAGATGAATACCTTGTGTGCTATCAAACGTGACAACTTAACTGGGTGATCATAAAGATGCTCTACAGGTATCTCTGAAGGTGTCTGTTGAGTTGGCGTGAATCGAGATTGGGATTTGTCACTCCGTATGACAGAGAGGTATCTCTGGGCCCTCTTGGTAATACACATCAAAAGAAGCTTGCAAGCAAAGTGACTGAGGAGTTAGTTGCAAGATGATGTATTACGGAACGAGTAAAGAGACTTGCTGGTAACGAGATTGAACTAGGTATAGAGATACCGATGATCGAATCTCGGGCAAGTAACATACCGACAGACAAAGGGAATTACGTATGCTGTCATAAAGGTTCAACCGATAAAATATCTTCTGGAATATCTAGGAATCAATATGGGCATCCATGTCCCACTATTGGCTATTGACCAGAGAGGTGTCTCGGTCATGACTACATAATTCCTGAACCCGCAGGGTCGCACGCTTAACGTTCGTTGACGCTAGAGTAGTATTGGGATATTTGATGAGTGGTAACCAAATGTTGTTCAGAGTCCCGGATGAGATCCGGGACGTCACGAAGAGTCTCGTAATGGTCAAGAGGTAAAGATTTATATATAGGAAGTTATATTTTGGGTTCCAAAAAAAGGTGCAGTTTTTTCGGTATTGTACCGGGAAGCTTGCAGAAGGTTCCGGAGGATTCCAAAAGGGTTTGAAAGTCCACAAGTGGGTCCACCACGACCCAAGGGCTATAATAGGCTGCGGGGAGGTGCCCTGGCCTTTTCGGTCTAGGCGCACCAATTCCTCAAAAGCCCATGTGGCTAGGGAAGGCAAAAAAGGAAGGAGTCCTAGTAGGAATAGGATTGGACTTGCAGTCCCAGTCCTCTCCCCTTAGCTGCACCCTAGGGCTTGGAGGTGCTGTTTCCCATGCCCCTCCACCTATATATATATATAGAGGGTAGGGGGCGCCCTAAGAGGATACACCAAGCCCTTGGCACCCCTCTCTCTCCCGCTACTCCATAGTTCCACCGCCTCGTCCCGACGACGCTTAGCAAAGCGCTATCGGTCCTCCACCACCACCATCACCACCATGTCATTGTGTTGGTTGTGATCCCATCTACTTCCCCTCTCCCGCTTGCTGGATCAAGAAGGATAAGACGTCATCAAGCCACACGTGTTCTTAACTCGGAGGTGCCTTCCGTTCGGCACTAGATCGGTTGGATCGTGATCGGATCGCGAAGGATATGACTACATCAACCGCGTGATAAACGATTCCGCTTAGCGACCTACAAGGGTATGTAGATGCTCTTCCCCTCTTGTAGATATGCATCTCCATGGACAGATCTTGCATGTGCATAGAAAAAATTTGGTTTTCCATGCAACGTTCCCCAACAACCCATGCCCTAATTGACATGTTCACGGCGGCCGTTCATCATGGCTACAATGTCCTCAAGATGCCTAGGTGCAGCGGCATAATCACAGTCACCTGTGATGAGAAGGATGTAGTGTGCTCTCTTGACCACACTTACCGCGACGGCTAAAAACTCTGACAACGAGGGCGACATCTTGCCTCCTGAGGCCACCCCCGCAAAGAAGAAGCAGCTCCTCCCCAAGAGCCATCAAGAGACCGAGATGCCCGCTAGAGGTGCCTCAGGCTCCACGCCCGCTACTGGGGCGCCCCTTCCTCCTGCATAGGAAGGCGCACCCGGTGCCTCCCTCAGGACGGGCTCAAGGGATTCCGTCTGGAGAGCCTCCGACGTGACCAATGCAACGAGGGAGGTGTTCGGGCACCACTTGGAGGCGTGCCTCAGCACACGCCCACACGAGCAAGGAGCACGGCATGAGGCACCAGGATCATGGGAGTTCATCACAAGGCGATCGAGGAGCTTCAGGAGGCGCAAGCCATGCGCGGCGAGTGCCACCCCGCACGGTCTACCAATGCAGCTGCCGCCCCTGACGTGGGTGGCGAGCTGCAAGTCTGGTCAACATCCCGGGCCTCAACAGGGCCGCTTCGCAGGACCTCTTCTGGCCGTCGCATGTCAGCCGTAGTGGTGGCTACCCCTGCATGTACGTCTGCATGCCGTTCGGCCTGCTGAACATGGGTGCCTCGTACCAGCGCCTCGCGCAGCATGCTATGGCGTCTCATGAGGCCAGGCGCTTGGCGGTCACGTCTCAGGAGGTCCCGGACCCTTGCGATCCCCCTGGGACTCATGAGCTCCACAGGCCTCCGGAGCCGCCCAGCTCATGAGGAGCAATCTCCACAACACGCTTCTTCAGCTACCTCGACGCTTCTACAACACCGGTGCCAGGTGAATTTTTGCTTTGTTCAAATGAGGGCGCCCCTCGGGCTGCATTATCCTCAAGCTATCTGGGCCCGCCCCTACAGCTCTATCATTTTGCGCATGTATCAGAACTGGATGGTGGGGGAAGTGTGTAGGTTGTTGAAGTCCTTATATGGCCTGAAACAAGCACCTAAGCAATGGCGTGAGAAGTTTATTACAACTTTGACATCTGTTGGGTTCGTTGTTAATGAAGCTGACAAATGTGTATACTATCGCCATGGTGGGGGTGAAGGAGTTATACTGTGCTTGTATGTTGATTACATACTGATATTTGGAGCCAACCTCAAAGTGATTGAGGAGGTTATGCCATTTTTTATCTCAGAACTTTGAGATGAAGGACCTTGGGGTGGCTGATGTTATCTTGAACATCAAGCTATTGAGACATGATGAGGGTGGGATCACACTTTTGCAATCCCATTATGTTGAGAAGGTGTTGAGTCTTTTTGATATTCGGACCGCACCATCTCAAACACCATGTGATCCTAGTGTGTTGATTCAAAAGTTTGAAGGCACAACTAAGGATAAATTGATATACTCTCAAATCATTGGTTCACTCATGTATCTAGCGAACGCAACGAGGCCTGGCATCACGTTTGCCATGAGCAAACTGAGCCGGTTTGTTTCCAAACCAGGTGATGTACATTGGCATGCTATTGAAAGAGTTATGTGCTATCTGAAAGGTACTATGAACTATGGACTTCACTATACCGGATACCTGCCGGTATTTGAAGGGTATAGTGATGTGAATTGGATCTTTGATGCTGATGAGATGAAGGCCACAACAGGGTATATGTTTACTCTTGGAGGTGCAAGCAAACGATCTTAACAAGGTCGACAATGGAAGCAAAATTAACAACATTAGACACGTTTGGTGTCAAAGCAGAATGACTTCAAGATATTTTGATGGACTTGCCATTGGTTGAGAAGCCGGTTTCGGATATCCTTATGAACTGTGACAATCAGACTGTTATTGCCAAAATTAAAAGTTAAAAGGACAACATGAAGTCCAAAAAACATATAAGAATGAGTTTAAAAGTTGTCAGAAAATTAAGAAACTCCGAAGTGACAGCATTGGATTATGTTCAAATGGCTAAGAATCTGGCATATCCTTTTACTAAAGGGCCATCACGTGTTGTGATAGATAATACATCGAGGGAGATGGGTATATGATGAGGACATCAATACCATTGTTACACCCACAGCCCCTGCTGCTATACATACTGGACCAATTACTAGAGCTCACGCACACCAATTAAATTACAAGGTACTTTCGTTTCTTGGTAATGATTCTAGTGTTCATGAAAATATGATGCTGCCTAAATTGGATACATTTGTCTTGCTTACAAATGAAGGGCCTAGCTTGGACAAGAAGGATGAACATTGGAGAAAGATCAAGCATGGAGATGATGGCATGCGCAAGGGGAACAAGAACAGAGTTACAAGTGATGATTTCAGGACTTTGAAACCACCATAATGAGTGCATGAAGCCTTGGACGAAATATACAGGATGTCACTTCATAAATTTCGTCTAGAGGCTATCATAGGTGTTGCGTCACCTTATTATTGGGCCAGGCCCATGTAATTTCGAAATACTGAAGTATAGGCTATTTTTAGAGTCCGTATGTATGGGGAAAACAGAGTTAGGTTGGTTTTGGACCCCTCCTCCAAGGGGCCATGAAATTCCCCCCTCTTCCTCCATATATACAGCCCTTAGGGCATCGTTTAGACTAAAAGTTTGCCATAACTGCAACTTCTCGTACTTCGTTTGTGTTCAACGACCAAACCAAGACGTCACAGAACCCCACTTTCATCAATAAAGTTTTCCTCTTATATTCGCAATATCCAGATTGCAATCTTAGTTTCTTGCTTGTTCTTCGTTTGCTCGCAGGAAATAGACCCTCGTGGTTAGGTTGATCGTGCTCCGGCATGGTCAATAACCCCTTGGAAGTTGGTTTAGCGAATGCTAAGGTGCGACGTCTTCGCACGTTTGTAGTCAGATCGTCAAACTCGACTCCCACAGAAATGATAGCTATATCATCAAAACATTGGGACACCTTTGCCTCTGTCAAGTGGTATCAGATTTCCAGGTTGCTCGATGAGATTTTCCAGTTTTTCATAGTTTAGATCGAGTCTGTTCTTCATACCCACAGTCCATGAAAAGGAAAAAAAATTAGGGTTAGTTGATCATATCCGAACCAGTCTGAGCCTTTGCATAATATTTTTGGGGTTTTTGCTTTGTTGAATTTGCGGTTGCATCGTCGTGTCTAGTTACTGGTCTTAGCGTCTAGTACTTTAGAGTTTCGAGTTCTATCACAGTTTGTCACGCCACCGCCGCACCATCCTCATCACTGCTGCCATATTCCACCACCGCTGCCATATATCAACACCGCTGCCATATCCTACCACAGCTGCCATATACCACCACCACTGCCATATCCTACCACCGCTGTCATATACCACCACCACTGCCATATCCTACCACCATATATCCACCACCAATCCGAGTTCTTTGCACATTAGGTTTGTTTCGAGATCCATCTATTTTTTGATCCGTGTTTCCTTGCCTGAGTAGGTTTCGAAAAAAAAGTCTGGAGAACCCCGGGTAGTTTTTAGGCCAAAATTTTAGCTGGTGAAAATATTTTCCCTATCCTATTTTAGGCTTTTCTGAGTCTTTTGAGACATGTGACATCATATTGATTTTTTATCGCACTTTTTGGTCATTGCTGCCCTGATTTCAAAAAAAAAAATAGTCAACAAAAATTTCGTGCCTATCCTTTTATTTTGACTTGGGAAGAGTTTTGAGACACTTGCCATTATAGTGATTTTCGACAAAAAAAGGAGCGCAAAAACAAAGAGCGCACAAAATAATTCCAGAGTGAGCTTTTCCCTTGTTTCTGTGTCACAACGTTATTTCGTTAGTGTTCTAGGCTTGCGTCTCTAGCACGGTCTAGTCTAGGACCAGCACAGTACCATCGTTGAGCATTTGTTCAGCTTTGCATCTCTGAATTGATTATTGCTGAACCTTTTTGCTACCATATTATAAGCCTTCCCAGCTCCATATATATCTACATCGTGAATTTGACTCTCCCTGGTAATCGCTCTATTCAAGCTTTGAGAGTTTTGACTACAACGGTGGCCGATCACCACTTGCTGATGGGTAAGAAATGGTAAGAATTTGAGATTTGCTTGATGGATTTGTGACACCCCACCACCACCACTTTCTAGTAGTCTGTAGGATCATATTCTTGTGTGTTTCTATTGCTGCTAACCATGGCAGGACCACAAGCCGACAAGATTGACTGGGAGAACATGACGAAGAAGGATCTTCATGATAAATTTTAGCAAATGTTGAGTCAACAGGTGGAAGACGTGATGGCCAGCTTTGGAAAGGCACTAGAGAGGATTGATGACATTGAGAAGACAATTGACACCAAGTTGGATGCCAAGTTTGATGAAGTACTCACCTACCACAACCACCACCCGCATCTGCTACACCATTGCAACAACATCAACAACCACCTCCACGCCGCGATCCAGCAGGGCAAGCGCAACATGTTCCTATTGAGCCAGGACAAACTTTTGGTGCCGCTGCTACTGTTGTTGATGCTTATGTAGCTCCTGCTACTACTGCAGAGGTGGAGGACTATTATGAGGATGAGGTTGATCAAAATCAGAACTACGTGCAACCACCAGCACCACCACCACCAGGTCGACCTCATGCATATAATCGCAACGGTAGGGCTGCACCACCACCTCAGGTACGAGATTATGACCATATTCCTAAACTAAAATTGAATATTCCACTGTTTGAGGGTAGATACATTCCTGATGTATATCTTACTTGGGAGTTAGAAACTGAACAACGTTTCACATGCTTGCAATATCCTGAAGATAGACGTGTTGCTGCTATTGTTTGTAAATCCACCTATTTTGCTTCTGTTTGGTGGTCTGAACATTGTAGATTATATCATGATAATATCCCTACTACTTGGGCTGCTTTGAAAACTGCTATGCATACTCGTTGGGTTCCACCATATTATCAACGTGAATTACTTCAAAAACTGCAGCGTTTGAGACAAGAAAAAAATTATGTAGAGGAGTATTATCAGGAATTACAAACTCGCATGATTAGATGTGGTATTGTTGAGGATAATTAAGCTATGCTTGCATGTTTTATAGGTGGATTAAATAGAGAGATTCAGACATTTTAGAATATAAGGAGTATAACAATATCACTCGTTTATTCCATCTTGCTTTGAAAGCTGAACGTGAAGTGCAAGATCGACAAGCATTGTCGCTGACTAATTTTTTTGCAGGTCGACCTTCATCATAGACATCGCGTGCATCTTCTACTTCCACATGTTCTGCTTGATACGTTCCATCGTATCTACTTTTCCAAACACTTTTTTCCCTTGTTTTGTACTCTAACTTGCATGATTTGAATGGAACTAACCCGAACTGACGTTGTTTTCAGCAGAACTGCCATGGTGTTATTTTTGTGCAGAAATAAAAGTTCTCGGAATGACCTGAAAATGCACGGAGCAACTTTTTGGAATTAATAAAAAATACTGGTGAAAGAATCAGCACTAAGGGGCTCACACCCTGTCCACGAGGGCGGGGGCGCGCCCCTGCCTCGTGGGCCCCCTGGACCTCCACCGACCTCAACTCCAACTCCATATATTCATGTTTGCAGAGAAAAAAATTAGAGAGAAAGTTTCATCGCGTTTTACGATACGGAGCCGCCGCCAAGTCCTAATCTCTCTCGGGAGGGCTGATTTGGAGTCTGTTCGGGGCTCCGGAGAGGGGGATTCATCGCCATCGTCATCATCAACCATCCTCCATCACCAATTTCATGATGCTCACCACCGTGCGTGAGTAATTTCATTGTAGGCTTGCTGGACGGTGATGGGTTGGATGAGATTTACCATGTAATCGAGTTAGTTTTGTTAGGGTTTGATCCCTAGTATCCACTATGTTCTGAGATTGATGTTGCTATGACTTTGCTATGCTTAATGCTTGTCACTAGGGCCCGAGTGCCATGATTTCAGATCTGAACCTATTATGTTTTCATGAATATATGTGATTTCTTGGTCCTATATTGCAAGTTTATAGTCACCTATTATGTATTATGATCCGTTAACCCCGAAGTGACAATAATTGGGATACTTACCGGTGATGACCGTAGTTTGAGGAGTTCATGTATTCACTAAGTGTTAATGATTTGGTCCGATATTCTATGAAAAGGAGGCCTTAATATCCCCTAGTTTCCATTAGGACCCCGCTGCCACGGGAGGGTAGGACAAAAGATGTCATGCAAGTTCTTTTCCATAAGCATGTATGACTACATTCGAGATACATGCCTACATTACATTGATGAACTGGAGCTAGTTCTGTGTCACCCTATGTTATAACTCTTACATGAGGAATCACATCCGACATAATTATCCATCACTGATCCAATGCCTACGAGCTTTTCACATATTGTGCTTTGCTTATTTACTTTACCGTTGCTGCTGTTACAATTTCTACAAAACTGCTACTATTACTTTTGCTACTGTTATCGTTACTTCCATATTACTTTGCTACTAAATACTTTGCTGCAGATACTAAGTTATCCAGGTGTGGTTGAATTGACAACTCAATTGCTAATACTTGAGAATATTCTTGGGCTCCCCTTGTGTCGAATCAATAAATTTGGGTTGAATACTCTACCCTTGAAAAACTGTTGCGATCCCCTATACTTGTGGGTTATCAAGACTATTTTCTGGCGCCATTACCGGGGAGCATAGCTCTATTCTTTGAGTCACTTGGGATTTATATCTGCTGATCACTATGAGGAACTTGAAAGATGAAAGAACTAAGATTTATCCCTCAACTACGAGGGGAGGTAAGGGACTGTAATCTAGCTCCACACTTGATTCTCCTTCTATTATGAGTAAGTTTGCGACACCTAAACCTGCTTCTGCTATGTCGCATTTTATTGATGATGCCACTTCTACTATGCATGATACTTATGATGAAACTACTTCTATGCTTGATACTACTGTGCCATTAGGTGAATTTCTTGATTAACAACTTGCTAGGGCTAGAGAGAATGAAACTCTTGAAACTGATATTATTGAAGATAGCGATGATGAAGGTTCTCCCCCTAAATATGAATTGCCTGTTGTTCCAGAGGGTTATGTTATGGATGAAGAAACTGCTAGAGATTTTCTTGCTTGCAATGATAGATCTGATCTTAAGAAGTTATTAGCTAAACTAAAACAGAAATCTCTGAATGCTAGAATGAAATATGCCCCTGCTTTTGCTACTTCACCTATCTTTGTTACTGATAAGGATTATGATTTCTCTGTCGATCCTGAGATAATTACTTTGGTTGAATCTGATCCTTTCTATGGCTATGAATCTGAAACTGTTGTGGCACATCTTACTAAATTGAATGATATAGCCACCTTGTTCACTTATGATGAGAAATCTCGCTACTACTATATCCTTAAGATATTTCCATTCTCATTAAAGGGTGATGCTAAAACTTGGTTTAATTCTCTTGATCCTGGTTGTGTGCGTAGTCCCCAGGATATGATTTATTACTTCTCTACTAAATATTTCCCTGCTCATAAGAAACAAGCTGCTTTAAGGGAAATATATAATTTTGTGCAAATTGAAGAAGAGAGTCTCCCACAAGCTTGGGGGAGGCTTCTCCGATTACTTTATGCTTTGCCTGATCATCCTCTTAAGAAAAATGAAATACTTGATATCTTTTATAATGGACTAACTGATGCTTCTAAAGACTAGTCGGATAGTTGTGCTGGTTGTGTTTTCAGGGAAAGAATAGTCGATCAAGCTGAATTGCTACTGAATAATATGTTGACTAATGAAAATAATTGGATACTTCCTGAGCCAATTCCTGAGCCAATTCCTCAGCCAACTCCTGAGCCAACTCCTAAGCCAACTCCAAAGAAAAGAGGTGTCTATTTCTCAGTCCTGAAGATATGCAAGAGGCAAAGAAATCTATGAAAGAAAAAGGTATTAAAGCTGAAGATGTTTAGAATTTACCTCCCGTTGAAGAAATACATGGCCTTAACATACCACCTATTGAAGAAACAAATGGTCTTGATAACCCGACACAGGTAGTAAAGGTAAATCCTCTCTATAGATATGATAAAGTTGAAATTCTGTCTACTAAGTTTGCTAGCCAATGCTTAGATGAATTTGATGACTTTATGGCTAGACAAGAAAACTTCAATGCTTATGTTGGTAGACAATTGAAAAAAATGCTTATATGATTGGACACTTGAGTGATTATATGTCTAGAGTTAAGGGTGAACTTAAACTCATTAGTAAACATGCTTCTATGGTTACCACTCAAGTAGAACAAGTGCTTAAAGCTCAAAATGATTTTCTCAATGAATTAAATAATACAAATGACTTTACTGTTAGAGTGGCTACTAGAATGGGTAAAATGACTCAGGAACCTTTGTATCTTGAAGGCCACCCTAAGAGAATTGAGCAAGATTCTCAGAGAAACAATGTTGATGCACCTAGTCCTTCTAAAAAGAAGGAAAAGAAAAATGATAGGACTTTGCATGCTTCTAGTGAACCTGTTGTAGACACACCTGAGAATCCCAATGATATTTCTATTTTTGATGCTGAAACACAATCTGGTGATGAACATGAATCTAGTGATAATGTTAATGATAATGTTCATGTTGATGCTCAACCTAGCAATAATAATGATGTAGAGATTGAACCTGCTGTTGATCTTGATAACCCACAATCAAAGAATCAACGTTATGATAAGAGAGACTTTGTTGCTAGGAAGCACGGTAAAGAAAGAGAACCATGGGTTTAGAAACCCATGCCTTTTCCTCCTAAACCATCCAAGAAAAAGGATGATGAGGATTTTGAGCGCTTTGCTAAAATGATTAGACCCATCTTTTTGCGTATGCGTTTGACTGATACGCTTAAAGTGAATCCTTATGCTAAGTACATGAAAGATATTATTACAAATAAAAGAAAGATACCAGAAGCTAAAATTTCCACCATCCTTTCTAATTATACTTTTAAGGGTGGAATACCTAAGAAACTTAGAGATCCAGGAGTACCAACTATACCACGCCGCGCCCGCCCACTCGCCCAGGCCGCGCCCGCCAGCAGCCTGTATCCTGCCAGCAGCCTGCATCCAAGCCAGTCCATGCCGCGCCCGTCTGAGGCTCGTCTGCAGTGAGCTCCGGCCACGCCCGCCCCGCGTCGCCCCTCCCGGCCTCGCGTGGCCATGAGCTCCGACCATGCTCCACCCCGGCCACACTCCGCCCGCATCGCCCGTCCCGGCCTCGCGCGACCATGAGCTCCGGCCACGCTCCACCCCAGGACGCCCTCCCAAGTCACTTTTTGGACGCCGGTGAGGAGCAGCGCGTTCTCGAGGGCGGGGTGGTGGAAGGCATGGGAGCCCGGGTGCCAGAGCAAGAGCAGCATGTACATAGCGTGGAGGCCGCGACGGCGATGCCCGCGGCGCGGAGGACGGGCGCGGAAGGTGGTGGCCTCCTCGGCCGCCGCCTTGGCGTCGGGCACGAGTAGGTCTCTGGCGTCGACGAGGACCAGCGACAAGGCTGAGGCGTGCTAGGCGGCGGAGACGGGAGTGGTGGGGTTCGGTGCCTGTGTGTGGAGGGAAAGAAAGAGGAGGGATCACGTGGGTGGCCAGCGCTCACAAAAGTGAGCTAACATGAGAGAGAGACGCTGGCAGGTGGGCTAGCACCCACAAAAGGTGAAATTAGGCCCCCCAGGAGCCCCCCAGTGCGCTGGGTGTGGCATGGAGTTGCCGGCGGGAATTTTTGCTTCTACCGGCGAAAAACAAGGAGTTGGGGGCCTGACTAGGGCGATTTTTGCCCGCCGGCGCTCAAAAAGTGGTTTGGGGAGGCTTCCTGGGGGCACTAGTGGAGATGCTCTTAGTGCATCCGTTGCATGGCAATCCCTACTCCTCACATTGACATCAATTGATGGGCATCTCCATAGCCCGTTGATTAGCCGAGTCAATGTGACACTTTCTCACTTTTTGTCTTCTCCACATAAACCTCCACCATCATGTTCTATTCCACCTATAGTGCTATATCCATGGCTTGCGCTCATGTATTTCATGAGGGTTGAAAAAGCTGAAGCGCGTTAAAAAGTATGAACCAATTGCTTGGATGACACCGGGATGAGCATGAGGGGTATCTTGTGTTAAGATAAGGGAGCATACAAGACTATATGATTTCGTAGGGATAGCGTTCTTTAACATTGATATTTCGAAAGACATGATTGCTTGTTGGGATGCCCGAATTATTATTGTTTTTATGTCAAATGATAGACTATTGCCTTGAATCACTCGTGTCTTAATATTCATGCCATGAGTAGATTACATGATCAAGATTATGCTAGGTAGCATTCCACATCAAAAATTATCTCTTTTATCATTTACCTACTCAAGGACGAGCAGGAATTAAGCTTGGGGATGCTGATACATCTCCGTCGTATCTATAATTTTTGATTGTTCCATGCCAATATTATTCAACTTTCATATACTTTTGGCAACTTTTTATACTATTTTTGGGACTAACATATTGATCCAGTGCCCAGTGCCAGTTCCTTTTTGTTGCATATTTTATGTTTCGCAGAAACCCCATATCAAACGGAGTCCAAATGGGATAAAAATGGACGGAGAATATTTTTGGAATATTTCTGATTTTTGGGAAGAAGAATCAACGCGAGACGGTGCCCGAGGGGGCCATGAGGCAGGGGAACGCGCCCCAGGGGGGTGGGCGTGCCCCTGACCCTCGTGAGCACCCCGTAAGACGGTTGCTGCTCTTCTTTTGCCGCAAGAAAGCTAATTTTCAGAAAAAAATGTGGCGAAGGTTTCAATCCAATCGGAGTTACGGATCTCCGGATATATAAGAAACGAAGAAAGGGCAGAATCTGGGAACGCAGAAACAAAGAGAGACAGAGAGACATATCCAATCTCGGAGGGGCTCTCGCCCCTCCCACACGATGGAGACCATGGACCAGAGGGGAAACCCTTCTCCCATCTAGGGAGAATGTCAAGGAAGAACAAGAAGAAGGGTGGCTCTATCCCCCTTGCTTCCGGTGGCGCCGAAACGCTGCCGAGGGCCATCATCACTGCGATCTACACCAACACCTCTGCCATCTTCACCAACATCTCCATCACCTTCCCCCATCTATATTAAGCGGTCCACTCTCCCGCATCCCGCTGTACCCTCTACTTGAACATGGTGCTTTATGCTTCATATTATTATCCAATGATGTGTTGCTATCCTATGATGTTTGAGTAGATTCTCATTGTCCTACCGATGATTGGTGAATTGCTATGATTGGTTTAATTTGCTTGTGGTTATGTTGCTGTCCTATTGCGCCCTCCTTGTCGCGCAAGCGTGAGGGATTCCCACTGTAGGGTGTTGCAATATGTTCATGATTCGCTTATAGTGGGTTGCTTGAGTGATAGAAGCATAAACCCGAGTAAGGAGGTTGTGGCGTATGGGGTAAAGAGGACTTGATGCTTTAATGCTATGGTTGGGTTTTACCTTAATGATCTTTAGTAGTTGTGGATGCTTGCTAGAGTTCCAATCATAAGTGCATATGATCCAAGAAGAGAAAGTATGTTAGCTTATGCGTCTCCCACATAAAACTTGCTATCGGTCTAGTAAAGTAATCAATTGCTTAGGGACAATTTCACAACTCCTACCACCACTTTTCCGCACTCGCTATATTTACTTAATTGCTACTTTATATAAACAGCCCTTAGTTTATATTTACGTGCTCTTTATATTCTTGCAAACCTATCCAACAACACCTACAAAGTACTTCTATTCATACTTGTTCTAGGTAAAGCAAACGTCAAGCGTGCGTAGAGTTGTATCGGTGGTTGATAGAACTTGAGGGAATATTTGTTCTACCTTTAGCTCCTCGTTGGGTTTGACACTCTTACTTATCGAAAGAGGCTACAATTGACCCCCTATACTTGTGGGTTATCAATTCCTTTTGATGAGCATGAGATGGATGAATTTAGAAGGCACAACCTTCTGTACCCTCCTTTTACTTTCTATTATTTAGATTAAATAAAGTAAAAATAGTATTTGCTGTCTGTTTTCTGAATTATCCATGCAACAAAAAATACCCCAAAAATAAAAGTTCTCCAAACGCCCTGAAAATTTAGTATGATTTTTTCTAGAATATTTGAGAATATCTGGCACTGAGAACACATCAGGGGGAGCCAGCACCTGGCCACGAGGGTCCAGGGCACGCCCACCCCTAGGGGGCGTGCCCCCTACCTTGTGGGCCCACGTTGGCCCCCCTCCACTTATTCCTGCGCCCATGCTCTTCTTCTTCCTCCCAAAAAAATCATTATCCAGCTCAAGCACGAGTTCTAGCTCATTTTGCTGCCATTTTCGATCTCCTTGCTCAAAGCTCCATTCACAAAACTGCTCTGGGGGATTGTTCTTTGGTATGTGACTCCTCCAATGGTCCAATTAGTTTCTGTTCTAGTGCTTTATTCATTGCATATTTTTGCTGCCTAGGTGACCCTGTTCTTGAGCTTGCATGTCAAATTTATATGGTCCCAAGTAGTTCTAATGCATGATATAGTCTCTAGGCACTTGTGGGAGTAGTTGCTATCAATTTTATTGAGTTTGGTTCACTTTTATTTCGAGTTACTAAAAATTTCAGAAATTTTCAGAAAATGATGAAAAGATTTTTGAGGGGCTCTTCTAGCCAAAGCTCGAAGGAGAAACAAAGTAAGGAGAATAAAAAGCCCAAGTATAATCTCCCTCGCGTCGCGGAAGTTCTGCCGTGTGAATGGCCTTGTGATGATTTGTTGAGAGCAGCCGGGATTCATGATGATTTTTATACTTTGCTTGATGATGCGGGCCTCACGGGCTTCCTCCACGACCAACTCGAACATTATCTCTTACTCACTAATACTTTCGTGCAGATTTTTTACTTTCATCCTAAGAAACCACCTCCTTCAGTGGAGTTTCATTTATATGATGAGGCTTGGGAGATGTCACTAAAAGAATTTTGTGCGGTTTGCAAAATACCCTTCGTGGGCGGCTTAGAGGAACCACATCGTAAAGATGTGGTTGTATTTATTGACATGATTACTATAGGGGAAACGAGGAAGGTTTCCGATGCAAGAATTACTAAGCATACACTTTCCTCTTTTACGTTGCTTTGCGATATTTGCTAGTCGATGCTTAATTGGTCGTGGAAACTATGGAAACCTTAGTGTTCTTGATATTGTTATTTTGTGCCATGCTTTATATCGTGATAACACTGTTAGTATGGGCGCTATTGTTGCTAAACAATTAAGTCTGAACCGTACAAAGGGCCCCATCTTTGGAGGCATCTATGCTTCATGCCTTGCTAAACACTTCAGGATACCTATTAGGCATTATGAGAAAGAAGAAAAGTTACTGCCTCCTACTTTTCTAGATTATAAGAGCATGGTAGCACATGAGTTTATTGTTAAAAATGATGAGAAGATGCTTAAGTATAATTTGAGATTTCATAAGAAACACATTGAGACTATTATCTTGCATGCACCCTCTTTGTTTGACTTAACTGCAGGCACTTACCTCATCTTGCCGGAGGCCATGTATGCGCACCGGGGCCAGACATCAGCTCCAGAGCCTGAGCCGGAACCACCACTTGACCCTTATCGACCATCCTTTTATCAGTGGGATCCGGAGGAGATCGCCAGCCAGTGGTACCCGGATGACACTCCTCAGTACACCGGAGAGAGTAGCCGCGATCCATGGGCATAAACCAACTTAGGCCAAAAGCCTAAGCTTGGGGGAGTACGTATTTCTCACCGACATTACATTCATGTTCACACACTCATTCTAGTTGTCGGTGCTCATACTTTTTCATTGTACTATCCATGCTAGTTTAATTTCTTTTTCTAGTTTTCTTCTTGTGTGTTTGATAACCTTAAGAAAAAAAGAAAAAAAAATAGTTGTAGCTTTTAGCTAGTTTACTTTCCATGTCTGTAGTAGTAATAACTAAAAGAAAACTCAAAAAGATTTCTCGTTCTTGTTTTGCTTGTTGGGAGCTTTCTCGTGTAAATAGTTTTATTTCTTTTCTTTTCTTTGAGGGTCGAGAGGAGAAGACCATGATGAAAATTGTCGAGTGGCTCTCATATGCATTATTGTTGATTTAACCAAGAGGCCAAATTACCTTGTCTTCTCCCTTGAATTGAATGCTTGCAGATTCCAGCTTAGTCCAATGCACATGCACTATTATTATTATCCACACCGTTCGGTCGTGCAAGTGAAAGGCAATAATGACGATATGTGATGAAATGATTGAGATGAGAGAAGCTGGTATGAAATCGACCTCTCTTGTTTTTGTAAATATGATTAGTTCATCATTCCTGATTCAGCCTATTATGAATAAACATGTTTGCAATGACAATTAGAGTTTCTAGTTGCTTACGCCATGCTTAATTAGCTAGGAGTTTATAATGGTTTACCTTGCGTGCCAACATGCTATTAAAATGATTGTGATGTGGTATGATAGGGTGGTACCCTCCTTTGAATGATTCGAGTGACTTGACTTGGCACATGTTCACGCATGTAGTTGAAACAAAATCTATATAGCCTTCATGATATTTATGTTCATGGTGGATTATATCCTACTCATGCTTGCACTCGGTGTTGATTAATTTTAATGCATGTTCATGACTCTTGTCGCTCTCTAGTTAGTCGCTTCCCAGTCTCTTTCTAGCCTTCACCTGTACTAAGCGAGAATACTGCTTGTGCATTCAAACTCCATAAACCCCAAAATTATTCCATATGAGTCCACTATACCTTCCTATATGCAGTACTTACCTGCCGTTCCAAGTAAATTTGTATGTGCCAAACTCAAAACCTTTAAATGAAATTCTGCTTTGTATGCTCGAACAGCTCATGTATCAACTAGGGCTGTCTGTATCTTCCATGCTAGGTGGGTTGTTCTCAAGAGGAGTGGACTCCGCTCCTCATTCACGAGAAAATGGCTGGTCATCGGGATGCCCAGTCCCATGCTTAAATCAGAAATAATTACAAACAAAACTCCCCCGGGATTGTTGTTAGTTGGAGGCACCCGTTGTTCCGGGAAAGCCATGGATTGAAACTTGTTGGTGGTGGGGGAGTATAAACTTTACCATTCTGCTTGGGAATCGCCTATAATCACTACAAAAAAATACACTTCCGTGATGATATGTGTTTGTCACAGTAGGTCGCGTTTTTTGTCATGCATGTACATCCATGACGATTTTATGACAGAATCAAGATAGTCATACCTGTGCTGTCGTAGAAGTGTTCCATGACATTACCAAAATTATCATCACGGAAGTGTCCACTTCCATGACGATAAATCGCGCGTCACAGAAGTGCTTTCGTCAAGGGTGACCGACACGTGGCATCCACCGTAACGGAATGCCGTTAAGCTATCAGGTCAGGTTTTGGCTCTGATAACCCATTAATAGCCCCGACCAATGGGGATTTTCCACATGTAAAATCATCATTGGCTGGAGGGAACACGTGTCGGCTCACTGTTGGGACATATGTCATCCGTTCATTGGACCGAAGTCGCCTATGATACGGCGACACGTGGCACGGCCCAACAGAGGCCCATTCCTGTGAAAAGGCCGGCCCGTTTGACTTGGTCAAAAGGTGGCGGCCCGGCCCATGGAAAGCCTGTTAATGGCCTATTCGCATATAGCCCATTTACAGCCTGCTAACCCAGGGCCCGTTACACCCTATCCGAATTAGGCCCAGTAGCGTCAACTGGGCTGTCCAATATGAATCAGCCAGTTTTAACTTCCAGCCCATGTGTGGCCCATGACTTCTTTCGGCCCATATGAGGACCTTTGTAACTCTTGGCCCATTAACGGCCCGTGGTGAAACTGGCCCGTAATGAACAGTGTATCACTTTATACCCATTAACGGCCTGTTATTCCATTGGGCCATTTCCAGCCCAAGTTATCTTTCAGCCTTCTCAGGGCCCATTGATTCTTGGGCTCATTTTGCAGCATTCGGTTACATACGACCCGTTACTGTCATTTTCTGCTTGTGGGCCAAATTCAGCCCGTCGTTACAGTCGGCCCGTTTGCGGACCGTTAATACGTTGGGCCGTTTTCATGTCAAAAAAAAACCCGTTGGGCTGTTTTCATAGAGTTATCAAATACGGCCTATTAACGACCCATTATGGTCCACGAATAGTACGACCCATGATTGGTGAAATGATGATACGCCCCGTAGAAGGCCCATGGATCCTACGGCCCGTATGAGGCCCATGTATAGTACGGCCCGTAGAAGGCCCATGGATCGTACGGCCCGTAGAAGACCCATGGACCCTACGGCCCATATAGAAGGCCGATGGATCCTACGGCCCGTATAGAAGGCCAATGGATCCTACGGCCGGACGAAGGCCCATGGATCATACGGCCTGCAGGAGGCCCATGGTTACAACAGTCCGTGTGTTGCCATGATTATTTTGGCCTAGTTACCAAAAATAGGCTATTATGGCCACTAGAAAAACACACAAAAAGAACTGCAGTGACTACAAGCAAACAACTAAACAAGACAATAAGGAAATAAATAAGCAAGCAATTAAGGCTAGCCTATTACCGCTATTACACATATTACATCCACTGGGCATCAAAGTTCGCCACCAGTGCAAATATAGGGAACAAAGCAGCATATTACATACACTGGCCGTCAAAATTAGCCACCAGTGCAAATAAACGCGGCAGCAAAACAAGAGCATAACTGAAACAACTTTAGAAGAGCTCAAGAAACGTTATCCTGGGTATCCACCATGCTGGCAATAAGCTTAGCAAGCTGATTAGCTTTGTCCTATTTGGCGCTAAAATCCTCCAACGCTTGCTGTTGCACCAGAAAGTATGCATCTGAATGCTCCAGGGACTTCGGCAGTCCTTCCGCTTCTTGTCGCAGCACAGCTGATCGATGTCTTTCAGCTTGTAGTTGAGACTCAAGAAACCGAACTGATTCAGACAGTGAGTTTGAATAGCTTGTGCATGCGGTAGTGGCCAGTATCTCGAACACTAAACCAAGACATGACTTTGGGGTTGTCTCGCTGTCTTCAAGATAGCTTCCTTAGCTATTTTATCAGCTTTGTTGGAGACCAACAAGGATGTGTCACTATCCTGAACCTTATCTGCATTACTTCCTTTACCATTGCTTAATAAGGCACTCTTCCCCGATATTCTGTCAGCATTCTAAAAGAAGAAACAAGCAGACACATAACAAGTTTAGCATGTACTAGTATATGAAACTCATTTCGGTGAACCAGTTCATTAGTAAGGTGGATAGGATTAAACTACCAAGTCTTCTATTGCCAAGTACTAGTACATAATAAAAGCATCAAATAAACACATATCTATGTCCTATGGTCACTACATTGTCTTGCCAAATCAAAATAGAGACACGGTTCAAATCATATCAGTTCAAGACAAAGCAGCAGTGAAAGAATACAAAGTGTGGGAAACTACACGGGACAACAAGATTTCAGATGGGTACCACGGGTCTACATGTACAACAACACTATTGGCTCTGTTGTGATGCTAGTAATGTGCATGATATGAAAGTCAACTGTATACACAATTGAAATTGAAATCAACAGAGCTATTGATAAGAGCAAACCTGTTAAAGAAACATGTGTGAACATACCTGCTGTGCCATTGGAGTTTCGATTGGATCCTTCAATTTAAAAATAAGTTTGTATGAGTAAATACAGTGATACAAGAGCAAAGCAATCATAGTTAAAAAAGGCACGCCTAAGCGAGCGCTTAAGCACGCCTAGGCTCTAGGCGTTGGCAAAACGCATTGCGCATAACTACGCATAATCTGTGCATAAGTGCGCATAAGCATGCGCTTTGGTCAGTAAAGCGCAAGGCGGTGGCAAAACACACAATTAACGCCTAGTGCTTTTTTGAACTATGATAGCAATGGAATCTTAAATTAGAACAATTGTTCTTCAGGTTTAGGCACTTGTTCTACATGAACAGAGTATAGTAAGACGCAAGAATAAAATACTTGAAAATAGAAAATGAGCTCATAGACCTTACCACATTCTTGGTTCGGGACCAGTACAGAACAAGGCGTTCCCATTCATCGTCCAGTAAATGTGTCTCAGGAGAACATAAGGGAATTCGATGAGTTTCTTTGCCGGTGAAGTACGTTTTCTTCAGGTAATTCCAATACTGCCACCAAGCATTCTTGAAGATAGCAGAGGTATTAGCACAGGTTACCTCATCCTGAGTTTCCAAATCGGTCCTTCTCTATAGAGAAAAATGGGAAAATTTGCTGTATTATAACCATCATGGAGGTAGGATGTATGGGACGAAGCAAAGTAATTGCCATGAATAACATTACTTATACATAACTCCTGGACAAACACCTGCAACTAGCATTTTCCTTCATCTTCAGTATAATATTTCTAAGATGGGAAGATACACACATACAATTTAACAACATAAATGCGACAGATGCTAAACTACGACTGGCTGGTTGTGCTTCCTCCACAGGAATAGGCGTACTAACTGGTGGAGTTGGGGTTCGCCGTGATAGTACTAACCCTTTGGGCACTGGAGCTGCCTTACTAACTGCTCTTGTTTGGGAGCTCTGTGGTGGAGATGGTGCTGTGTCAACAGGAATTGGGTTACTATCGGCTGGGGTTGGGGTTAGATTGGGTGAAGCTGGTTCTCTGTCCATCGCAGTAGGGGTACAATCTGCGAGAGTTTGGGTTATGTGTGGTAGGGCTAGTTCTTGTGCATGTACAACCGGGGTGCTATCTCCACCAAGAGGTAGCACTGTTTTCTTTGAAGACCGTGTTTTTATTCCGCTAGATACTAGCATCACCCGCTCCAATTCAAATGGCTGATAAACAGGAAATATAGTTGAATGTACATACATTGTATGAGAGACAGATGCAATAGATAGTGTGGAAAAAAGAGGGCATGAAATAGTTGACATGTATATTGTTTAACTAAAACGGATAGCATGCCATAATTTCACATATATGATGTCTATCTAAATCGGATAGCATAGCATAACATAATTCAAAGATATGATGAATAACTAAACAGGATCGCATGACATAATTCACCTACATGTTATCTAAGTAATCAGGATCGCATCATTTAATTCACATATGTGATTTATATGCTAAACAGAGGGCATTCGATATGATGTCTGAACTAAGAACATGGTGTTGAATATTGTGTATATGATGTCTAAACTATGCAATGCAAGACACCGTATGCATGATATGAGCAGTATAACCATGCCAAGTTAGAGCATACACCTCAGTGGGGGAATAGGACTGGTCATCTGTCTTTGAATCCATCTCCGAGGAGCTATCAGGACCCAACAAGAGATCTGCTTCGACAGGTAGCACTGTCTGCTCTGAAGGCCTTGTTTTCACTCCAGATTTTTCCATCTCCCACCCAAATGGCTGATTCACAGGAAGAGTAGTTTAATGTACAAACATTGTCGACAAATGGAAATGTAATGAAGAAAAGGATGGGCAAGATATCATCCAAATATATGATGCCTAGTTAAACAGGATGGCATTGCACATTTCACATATATTATGGCTGGCTAAAAGACATGAGACGGCATAATTCCCATATATGATATAGAAACTAAACAGGTGGCATTACAGAACATGTATAAACTAAGCAGATGACATATATGATGTCAAAAGTAGGCACTGCAAGGCAACATATGCATGATATGACTAACATCATCATGCCAAGGTAGAGCAAACACCTTGGGGGGTAAATAGGAGTGGTCAGCGGCGTCTGAATATGCCTCAGAACAGATATCTTCCTCTTGATTACAATCTGGAGAGGGGTGGGGAGGGTTTTCCATTGAACCCACCATGGAGCGATGTCTGCATGACATTGTATTGCCGCGCAAAACTCTTCTCTTTTTCTCTACATGTTCAGCATGATTGTGTACAATATCTGACATGCATACGAAAAAAATATGGTGAGATTATCTAAGGAGAGCATGCAAAAATTTAGAGTGATGGTAACAACCAGTGGATCGACGTTTTTCCGTTGAACCAAAATAGCCCTAATGGATCGATGTGAATGTATAGTAATAAGTGATGCAACAAGTCTACAACCTCTTTGCCGTAGCCGTGTCGACCTTAGCATCATTGGGTTGGTCGCTGTCGGTGTCAAAACCGGCGGATCTCGGGTAGGGGGTCCCGAACTGTGCGTCTAGGCGGATGGTAACAAGAGACAAGGGACACGATGTTTTTACCCAGGTTCGGGCCGTCTCGATGGAGGTCAAACCCTACTCCTGCTTGATTAATATTGATGATATGGGTAGTACAAGAGTAGATCTACCACTAGATCAGAGAGGCTAAACCCTAGAAGCTAGCCCATGGTATGATTGTTGTTCGTCCTACGGACTAAAACCCTCCGGTTTATATAGACATCGGAGAGGGCTAGGGTTACACAGAGTCGGTTACAATAGGAGGAGATCTACATATCTGTATCACCAAGCTTGCCTTCCACGCCAAGGAAAGTCCCATCCGGACACAGGACGAAGTCTTCAATCTTGTATCTTCATAGTCCAAGAGTACGGCCAAAGGTTATAGTCCGGCTATCCGGACACCCCCTAATCCGGGACTCCCTCAGTAGCCCCCGAACCAGGCTTCAATTTTGATGAGTCCAACGCGGAGATTTGTCTTCGGCGTTGCAAGGCGGGTTCTTCTCCAAATTCCATATACCTGCTGAATAGTGCCCGGCTTCTGGTGAACGTTGCGCTCCTTGGCTTCTGCGCCCAATAATGGCCATCTTCCACGTGTCAAACGAATGTGAAAAGCCAGGGTGTTTTTTTCATTTACCCCCTAGCTGCGCAAATGAGCTGCCTATAAAAGAGACGGGGATTTAGATCCGAATCACACCATCTTCCCCTCGCGAGCATTCATCGGAGCGCATTCGACAGAGATCCATTCCATCATGGCCAGTCGACGCAGCTCCTCCTCTCACCCCCCAGCCCTCAGCCTGGAGATTGGGAGAGATGCTCCATCCCGCATAGCGAGCTAGTGGCGCTCCAAGCCAAGGGGTTTCTTCCCCCAGCCTACATGGTCCCGGTTCGAGCCGGGCTTGCCACCTATAATGGTGGAGAGCAAGCGGAGAGCATCCCCTATCCTTCCCAAGGAGAGCGGGTATGCCTTGTCCCTTGATAAGAGGGCTCGGATTTCCAATTCATCTGTTTCTCCGGGGGCTCCTGGAGTTCTACGGCCTCCAGTTGCACAACCTTACGCCTGCCTCCATATTGCATATTGCGGGCTTCGTAGCCCTTTGCGAGCTATTTTTGGGCATCGAGGCTCATTTCGCGCTGTGGAAGAAGATGTTCTGCCTTGTGCCCCGTTCTCAGGAGGGGTCGATATATCAAGTGGGCGGAGCCGAGCTATGGCGCATCGTTGGGACCGGATATCTATCTGGAACCCCAAAGAAGGCGTCCGTAGACTGGCCTTCAGAATGGTTTTATATAGAAGACGTCCCCCTGCCGGACCCTATTCGGATCAGTCTCCCTCAGTTCGATAATGCTCCTTTGAGGAAGCGCCTAAGCTAGCGTCCACGGAGCCCTCAGAAGGAAAACGACAAGGACGTCCTTTACCTGATGAGCCGGATAAGGTTGTTAGCTCATTCCAGACTGACCATGATCGAGGTCAGCTGACCCCCCGCATAATGCATGTAGCTCCAATCGTGGGATTTCAACGGGGAGGACGACGCCACCCGGTGCGCCCGTAAGGGGCCAGAATCGGTTGCCGCTCTAATAAAGATCTTGTCCGCTTTGTACAAGGGAGAAGAGGAGGAATTCCTCCGCGTCAACCCACGGGGCGGATTTTCTATGTACAATCCTCCAAGCTGGGTAAGCGGACACTTTCACTCGCCCATCCGTTTCATATTCCCATAGTTAAGTATTCAGTCTAGCAATTTCAACGCAGGAGCTATGCCAGGCTGTAAAGGAGATAAACAACCCTCCTCCACAACCTGAGGACCCGGAATGGTCCTTCGACCCGGACTCCCAAGAGGACCCGGACTTATCTGTGGAGCTGATCGATGGGGAGTTTCATCAATTGAGCAAGGGCAACACCTTAGTGGCCATTACTGCCGATTATCCCGGACTACTTCCAGCCTCACAAGTAACCGAGGCTGAAGTCCCAGTACTTTTAAGATGATCCATCCGTGCTTGTTTTTTATCACCGTATACCAATGGTGTTTTTGCAGGGGAAGTTCTTGAGGCGGAGGCCCAAGCCTGCGGTGGCTAGCCAACAAGGGGCAGCAAGGCCCAGCAGGCTGAAAAGAAGTGTGGTCCGGATTGAGATGCCGGCGCAACGGTACGGCGTGCCATTTTATTCCCAGGTTTTATTCCCTCAAGGCATATTAACGCTCGTGCTCTCTTCAGGAAAAAGAGCGCCCGCCAGACTATATCCGGAGAGGGTGCCAATCGTGCCTCCACCAGCCAGGCTCCAATGCCGGGTCCAGAAGCGGAAACGAACACGAGGCGCGCACCGGACGCTTCTCCGACAGAGGATGCAGACGGGCTGTCTGCCACAAATTCCAAGGTGGAGAGTGCCATGAACCACATGCGTCACCGGACAGTTCTTCGTGATGCTTGTTTCTCCCAAGAGGCATTGGATGCCTTCAACACGGGAGATGTGTACCTCCGTGCCACTCAAAATGGTCTAGCCAGAGCCACGGAGCAGTATGTAAAAGACATACGGGTGAGAAAATTTGATGGTTGTATATGTCAGTATCCCCCGAGACTTGAAACAGTTAGAATAACTGATTTAAGGATCATTTGTTATGCAGGATCTTACAGAAAAGAATACCCAACTATCCCAGGAGCTGGAAGGGTGCAAAGCCCAGCTTGAGGCCGCACTAGCCGCTGCAGGGGAGGCCAAGGAGACCCCCTCTGGTAATATGTGCTTCGGAAGATATATATGTTTGTGAAGTGCAACATGTGTGCAAATCTGACAATAACATTGTAGATGGCGCCGGAGTGGATCTGGACAAGCAACAACTCTTGCGCCGGTTAAAGGCCGGTGAGAGCGTGCTTACGAGGGTGAGGCAAGAGAAGAATAATCTCCAAGATGCCAACACCCAGCTGGGCGAGGAACTAAAGGATGTTCGTGCTCAACTGTCGGACTCCGTGAAGGAGAATCGATGACTTCGACGCAACATTTTTAGTAAGTGCTTGAACGAACTTCGAAAAAAGAGTTCGGCGAGGAAGTCGATTGACAGAGTTATGTCTGTAGGTATGCTGACAGGTCGGCCTGCAGAGGAAATGCCCGGCTCTACGGGTGACCTTCTTCCCGAGCTCTTACAACTGCACGAACGAGTTCGATAGGTAATGCAAGGCGTCGCCCAGACCTTGTGGCCATCCATCTCCATGCCCGAAGGCCTTGGAGAGCTTGAAGAGAAGCTGAAGGGAGCGCGGCGGCGCTTCCGATTATGGAAGATATCAGCCTGCCGTCAAGGCACCAGGGAGGCCTGGGCCATGGTGAAGACGCGATACACGAAGGCTGACCCAAACCACATGGCCGAGGTCGGACCTGTGGGGCCCGATGGGAAGGAGATCCCTGTTAGTTTAGTGTACGGCCAGGTAGAGTTGGCCACAAAATATTCCCAATAGGACTGTAAACTAGATAGCCTGTTGGATGGTATTGAAGAGTAATATACCCAGTCAAATTGACTATGTAATTTAAGATGACATGTAAAATGCCTTCTAGCCGGATTGTAGATCGTTTGTCGTGGCGGACCTTTTCGCTTCAACCTCGGGACCCGATAGTCCGGAGTGTGTCCGAATACCCTCTTGGTTATGTAAGAACCGGGGCATGCGTGGAGACCAGGCGCAGGGGTCATTAGTGCTTGAAAAGACAAGTGCCCAACTAGTTATGTTATATTACGTGGTTAGTAAGAAACATCTTCCAGGGAGAATATTTCTGTTAAGGGTTCCTTTCCCTAGGAGGCATGCCCTAAAGTGCATGTCCGGACTGCGAAAAAGCAGAAAAACATCTGGGCGCAGATAAATATGAAGGCAATATGCCCTAGAGGCAATAATAAAGTTATTATTTATTTCCTTATATCATGATAAATGTTTATTATTCATGCTAGAATTGTATTAACCGGAAACATAATACATGTGTGAATACATAGACAAACCGAGTGTCACTAGTATGCCTCTACTTGACTAGCTCATGAATCAAAGATGGTTAAGTTTCCTAACCATAGACATGAGTTGTCATTTGATTAATGGGATCACATCATGGGAGAATGATATGATTGACATGACCCATTTCGTTAGCTTAGCACACGATCGTTTAGTATGTTGCTATTGCTTTCTTCATGACTTATACATGTTCCTATGACTATGAGATTATGCAAATCACATTTACCGGAGGAACACTTTGTGTGCTACCAAACGTCACAACGTAACTGGGTGATTATAAAGGTGCTCTACAGGTGTCTCCGAAGGTACTTGTTGGGTTGGCGTATTTCGAGATTAGGATTTGTCACTCCGATTGTCGGAGAGGTATCTTTAGGCCCTCTCGGTAATGCACATCACTTAAGCCTTGCAAGCATTGCAACTAATGAGTTAGTTGTGAGATAATGTATTACGGAACGAGTAAAGAGACTTGTCGGTAACGAGATTGAACTAGGTATTGAGATACCGACGATCGAATCTCGGGCAAGTAACATACCGATGACAAAGGGAACAACGTATCTTGTTATGCGGTTTGACCGATAAAGATCTTCGTAGAATATGTGGGAGCCAATATGAGCATCCAGGTTCCTCTATTGGTTATTGACCGGAGACGTGTCTCGGTCATGTCTACATAGTTCTCGAACCCGTAGGGTCCGCACGCTTAAGGTTTCGATGACAGTTATATTATGAGTTTATGAGTTTTGATGTACCGAAGGAGTTAGGAGTCCCATATGAGATCCGGGACATGACGAGGAGTCTCGAAATGGTTGAGACGTAAAGATTGATATATTGGACGACTATATTCGGAGTTTGGAAAGGTTCCGAGTCATTCGAGTATTTTTCGGAGTACCCGAGAGTTACGGGAATTCGCCGGGGAGTATATGGGCCTTATTGGGCCATACGGGAATAGAGGAGAGAGGCCAAAAGGAAGGAGGCCTATGCCCCCCTCTGGTCTAAATTGGACAAGGGGAGCAGCCCCCTTTTTCTTCTCCCTCTCCTCCTCTTTCCTTCTCTCCTACTCCAACAAGGAAAGGAGGAGTCCTACTCCCGGTGGGAGTAGGACTCCCCCCTTGGCGCGCCTCCTCCCTAGGCCGGCCGCCTCCCCCCTTGCTCCTTTATATACGGGGGCAGGGGGGCACCCCAGAGACACAACAACAATTGATCCCTTGGATCTCTTAGCTGTGTGCGGTGCCCCCCTCCACCATAGTCCACCTCGATAATATCGTAGCGGTGCTTAGGCGAAGCCCTGCGACGGTAGAACATCAAGATTGTCACCACGCCGTCGTGCTGACAGAACTCTCCCTCGACACTCGGCTGGATTGGAGTTCGAGGGACGTCATCGAGCTGAACGTGTACTAGAACTCGGAGGTGCCGTAGTTTCGGTGCTTGATCGGTCGGGCCGTGAAGACGTATGACTACATCAACTGCGTTGTTCTAACGCTTCCGCTTTCGGTCTAGAGGGTACATGGACAACACTCTCCCCTCTCGTTGCTATGCATCACCATGATCTTGCGTGTGCGTAGATTTTTTTTTGAAATTACTACGTTCCCCAACAGTGGTATCAGAGCCTGGTTTTATGCATAGATGTCATATGCACGAGTAGAACATAAGTGAGTTGTGGGCGATATAAGTCATACTCCTTACCAGCATGTCATACTTTGGTTCAACGGTATTGTGAGATGAAGCGGCCCGGACCGACATTACGTGTACGCTTACGCGAGACTGGTTTCGCAGTTACGAGCACTCGTGCTTAAAGGTGACTGGCGGGTGTCTGTCTCTCTCACTTTAGTTGAACCGAGTGTGGCTACGCCCGGTCCTTGCGAAGGTTAAAACAACACCAACTTGACAACTATTGTTGTGGTTTTGATGCGTAGGTAAGAACGGTTCTTGCTAAGCCCGTAACAGCCACGTAAAACTTGCAACAACAAAGTAGAGGACGTCTAACTTGTTTTTGCAGGGCATGTTGTCTTGTGATATGGTCAAGACGTGATGCTATATTTTATTGTATGAGATGATCATGTTTTATAACCGAAGTTATGGGCAACTGGCAGGAGCCATATGGTTGTCGCTTTATTGTATGAAATGCAAACGCCCTGTAATTGCTTTACTTTATCACTAAGCGATAGTGATAGTCGTAGAAGCAATAGACGGCGTAAACGTCAATGATGCTACGATGGAGATCAAGGTGTCGCGCCGGTGACGATGGTGATCATGGAGGTGCTCCGGAGATGGAGATCACAAGCACAAGATGATGATGGCCATATCATATCACTTGTATTGATTTCATGTGATGTTTATCCTTTATGCATCTTATCTTGCTTTGATTGATGGTAGCATTTTAAGATGATCTCTCACTAAAATTATCAAGAAGTGTTCTCCCTGAGTATGCACCGTTGCAAAAGTTTTTCGTGCTGAGACACCACGTGGATCGGGTGTGATAGGCTCTACAATCAAATACAACGGGTGCAAAACAGTTGCGCACGCGGAATACTCAGGTTAAACTTGACGAGCCTAGCATATAACAGATATGGCCTCCGAACACGGAGACCAAAAGGTCGAGCGTGAATCATATAGTAGATATGATCAACATATTGATGTTCACCGTTGAAACTACTCCATCTCACGTGATGATCGGACATGGTGTAGTTGATATGGATCACGTAATCACTTAGAGGATTAGAGAGATGTCTTTCTAAGTGGGAGTTCTTAAGTAATATGATTAATTGAACTTTAATTTATCATGAACTTAGTCCTGGTAGTATTAGCATATCTATGTTGTAGATCAATAGCTCGCGTTGTTGCTCCCTGTTTATATCTTGATATGTTTGTATAGAAAAATAAGTTGAAAAATGTTAGTAGCAATGATGCGGACTTGGTCCGTGATCTGAGGATAAACCTCATTGCTGCACAGAATAATTATGTCCTTGATGCACCGCTAGGTGGCAGACCTATTGCAGGAGCAGATGCAGATGTTATGAACATTTGGCTAGCTCAATATGATGACTACTTGATAGTTTTGTGCACCATGCTTAACGGCTTAGAATCGGGACTTCAAAGAAGTTTTGAACGTCATGGACCATATGAGATGTTCCAGGAGTTGAAGTTAATATTTCAAGCAAATACCTGAGTTGAGAGATATGAAGTCTCCAACAAGTTCTATGGCTAAAAGATGGAGGAGAATCGCTCAACTAGTGAGCATGTGCCCAGATTGTCTAGGTACTACAATCGCTTGAATCAAGTGGGAGTTAATCTTCCAGATAAGATAGTGATTGACAGAGTTCTCTAGTCACCATCACCAAGTTAGTAGAACTTTGTGATAAACTATAGTATGCAAGGGATGATGAAAACGATTCCCGAGCTCTTCGTGATGTTGAAATCGAGAAGGTAGAAATCAAGAAAGAGCATCAAGTGTTGATGGTTGACAAGATCACTAGTTTCAAGAAAAGGGCAAAGGGAAAGAAAGGGGAACTTAAAGTAGAATGACAAGCAAGTTGTCACTCCCATGAAGAAGCCCAAAGCTGAACCAAAGCCTGAAACTGAGTGCTTACACTGCAAAGGAAATGATCACTTGAAGCGGAAATGCCCTGAATATTTGGTGGATAAGAAGGATGGCAAAGTAAAACAAGGGTATATTTGATATACAGGTTATTGATGTGTGCCTTACTAGTGTTTATAGTAGCCCCTGAGTATTTGATACTTGTTCGGTTGCTAAGATTAGTAACTCGAAACAGGAAGTTACAGAATAAACAGAGACTAGTTGAGGGTGAAGTGATGATGTGTGTTGGAAGTGGTTCCAAGATTGATATGATCATCATCGCACACTCCCTATACTTTTGGGATTAGTGTTAAACCTAAATAAATGTTATTTGGCGTTTGCGTTGAACATGAATATGATTTGATCATGTTTATTGCGATACGCTTATTCATTTAAAGTCAAAGAATAATTGTTGTTCTGTTTACATGAATAAAACCTTCAATGGTCATACACCCAATGAATATAGTTTGTTGGATCTTGATTGTAGTGATACACATATTCATAATATTGATGCCAAAAGATGCAAAGTTAATAATGATAGTGCAACTTATTTGTGGCACTGCCGTTTGGGTCATATCGGTGTAAAGCGCATGAAGAAACTCCATAAAGATGGATTTTCGGAATCACTTGGTTATGAATCATTTGATGCTTGCGAACCATGCCTTTTGGGCAAGATGACTAAAACTCCGTTCTCCGGAACATTGGAACGAGCTACTGACTTATTGAATAATACGTACCGATGTATGCGATCCGATGTGTGTTAAGGCTCGCAACGAGTATCATTATTTTCTGACCTTCGCAGATGATTTGAGCAGATATGGGTATATCTACTTGATGAAACATAAGTCTGAAACATTTGAAAAGTTCAAAGAATTCCAGAGTGAAGTGGAGAATCATCATAACAAGAAAATAAAGTTTCTACGATCTGATCGTGGAGGAGAATATTTGAGTTACGAGCTTGGCCTTCATATAAATCAATGTGGAATAGTTTCACAGCTCACGCCACATGGAACACCACAGCATAATGGTGTGTCCGAAGTCATAACCGCACTTTATTGGATATGGTGCGATCTATGATGTATCTTACTGATTTACCACTATCGTTTTGGGGTCATGCATTAGAGATAGCTGCATTCACTTTAAATAGGGCACCATCGAAATCCGTTGAGACGGCACCTTATGAACTGTGGTTTTGCAAGAAACCAAAGTTGTTGTTTCTTAAAGTTTGGGGTTCGATGCTTATGTGAAAAAGTTTCAACCTGATAAGCTCGAACCTAAATCGGAGAAGTGTGTCTTCATAGAATACCCAAAGGAAACTGTTGGGTACACCTTCTATCACAGATCCGAAGGCAAGATATTCGTTGCTAAGATGGATCCTTTCTAGAGAAGGAGTTTCTCTCGAAAGAAGTGAGTGGGAGAAAAGTAGAAATTGATGAGGTAACTGTACCTGCTCCCTTATTGGAAAGTAGTATATCGCAGAAACAGGTTTCTATGACACCTACACCAATTAGTGAGGAAGATAATGATGATGATCATGAAACTTCAGATCAAGTTGTTACTGAACCTCGTAGATCAACCAGAGTAAGATCCGCACCAGAGTGGTACGGTAATCCTGTTCTAGAAGTCATGTTACTAGACCATGATGAACCTACGGACTATGAAGAAGCGATGGTGAGCCCAGATTCTGCAAAATGGCTTGATGCCATGAAATCTGAGATGGGATCCATGTATGAGAACAAAGTGTGGACTTTGGTTGACTTGCCCGATGATCAGCAAGCAATTGAAAATAAATGGATCTTCAAGAGGAAGACAGACGCTAATAGTAGTGTTACTATCTACAAAAGCTTGAATTGTCGCAAAAGGTTTTCGACAAGTTCAAGGTGTTGAATATGATGAGATTTTCTCATTCCTAATGATGCTTAAGTCTGTCCGAATCATGTTAGCAATTGCCACATTTTATGAAATCTGGCAAATGGATATCAAAACTATGTTCCTGAATGATTTCTAGAAGAAGAGTTGTATATGATGCAACCAGAAGGTTTTTTTCGATCCGAAAGGTGCTAACAAAATGTGCAAGCTCCAGCGATCCATCAATGGACTGGTGCAAACATCTCGGAGTTGGAATATACGCTTTGATGAGTTGATCAAAGCATATGGTTTTATACAGACTTCTGGAAAGGCCTGTATTTACAAGAAAGTGAGTGGGAGCACTACATCCTTTCTGATAAGTATATGTGAATGACATATTGTTGATCGGAAATGATGTAGAATTTTTCTGGAAAGCATAAAGGAGTGTTTGAAAGGAGTTTTTCGAAGAAAGACCTCAGTGAAGCTGCTTACACATTGAGCATCAAGATCTATAGAGATAGATCAAGACGCATGATAAGATTTTTCAATGAGTACATACCTTGACAAGATTTTGAAGTAGTTCAAAATGGAACAGTCAAAGAAAGAGTTATTGCCTGTGTTGCAAGGTGTGAAGTTGAGTAAGACTCAAAAACCCGACCATGGCAGAAAATAGAAAGAGATTGGAAAGTCATTCCCTATGCATTAGTCATAGGTTCTATAAAGTATGCTATGCTGTGTACTAGACCAATTGTATACCTTGCTTTGAGTTTGGCAAAGGAATACAACTTTGATCTAAGAGTAGATCACTGGACAGCGGCCAAAAATATCCTTAGTGAGGACTAAGGAGATGTTTCTCGATTATGGAGGTGATAAAAAGAGTTCGTCGTAAAGAGTTACATCGATGCAAGCTTTTACACCGATCCAGATGACTCTAAGTCTCAATCTGGATACATATTGAAAGTGGGAGCAATTAGCTAGAGTAGCTCTGTGCAGAGCATTGTAGACATAGAATATTTGCAAAATACATACGGTTCTGAATGTGACAGACCCGTTGACTAAACTTCTCTCACGAGCAAAACATGATCATACCTTAGTACTCTTTGGGTGTTATTCACATAGCAATGTGAACTAGATTATTGACTCTAGTAAACCCTTCGGGTGTTGGTCACATGACGATGTGAACTATGGGTGTTAATCACACACAGATGTGAATATTGATGTCGAATCACATGATGATGTGAACTAGATTACTGGCTCTAGTGCAAGTGGGAGACTGAAGGAAATATGCCCTAGAGGCAATAATAAAGTTATTATTTATTTCCTTATATCATGATAAATGATTATTATTCATGCTAGAATTGTATTAACCGGAAACATAATACATGTGTGATTACATAGACAAACAGAGTGTCACTAGTATGCCTCTACTTGAGTAGCTCGTGAATCAAAGATGGTTAAGTTTCCTAACCATAGACATGGGTTGTCATTTGATTAACGGGATCACATCAATGGGAGAATGATATGATTGACATGACCCATTTCGTTAGCTTAGCACACGATCGTTTAGTATGTTGCTATTGCTTTTTTCATGACTTATACATGTTCCTATGACTATGAGATTATGCAACTCACGTTTACCGGAGGAACACTTTGTGTGCTACCAAACATCACAACGTAACTGGGTGATTATAAAGGTGCTCTACAGGTGTCTCTGAAGGTACTTGTTGGGTTGGCGTATTTCGAGATTAGGATTTGTCACTCCGATTGTCGGAGAGGTATCTCTGGGCCCTCTCGGTGATGCACATCACTTAAGCCTTGCAAGCATTGCAACTAATAAGTTAGTTGTGAGATGATGTATTACGGAACGAGTAAAGAGACTTGCCGGTAACGAGATTGAACTAGGTATTGTGATACCGACTTACCGACGATCGAATCTCGGGCAAGTAACATACCGATGACAAAGGGAACAACGTATGTCGTTATGCGGTTTGACCGATAAAGATCTTCGTAGAATATGTGGGAGCCAATATGAGCATCCAGGTTCCGCTATTGGTTATCGACCGGAGACGTGTCTCGGTCATGTCTACATAGTTCTCGAACCCGTAGGGTCCGCACGCTTAAGGTTTCAATGACAGTTATATTATGAGTTTATGAGTTTTGATGTACCGAAGGAGTTCGGAGTCCCAGATGAGATCGGGGACATGACGAGGAGTCTCGAAATCGTCGAGACGTAAAGATCGATATATTGGACGACTATATTCGGAGTTCGGAAAGGTTCCGAGTCATTCGGGTATTTTTCGGAGTACCGGAGAGTTACGGGAATTCGCCGGGGAGTATATGGGCCTTATTGGGCCATATGGGAATAGAGGAGAGAGGCCAAAAGGAAGGAGGCCTGCGCCCCCCCTCTGGTCTGAATTGGACAAGGGGAGCAGCCCCCTTTTCCTTCTCCCTCTCCTCCTCTTTCCTTCTGTCCTACTCCAACAAGTAAAGGAGGAGTCCTACTCCCGGTGGGAGTAGGACTCCCCCCTTGGCATGCCTCCTCCCTAGGCCGGCCGCCTCCCCCCTTGCTCCTTTATATACGAGGGCAGGGGGGCACCCCAAAGACACAACAACAATTGATCCCTTGGGTCTCTTAGCCGTGTGCGGTGCCCCCCTCCACCATAGTCCACCTTGATAATATCGTAGCGGTGCTTAGGTGAAGCCCTGCGACGGTAGAACATCAAGATCGTCACCACGCCGTCATGCTGACGGAACTCTCCCTCGACACTCGGCTGGATCGGAGTTCGAGGGACGTCATCGAGCTGAACGTGTGCTAGAACTCGGAGGTGCCGTAGTTTCGGTGCTTGATCGGTCGGATCGTGAAGACGTACGACTACATCAACCACGTTGTTCTAACACTTCCGCTTTCGGTCTACGAGGGTACGTGGACAACACTCTCCCCTCTCGTTGCTATGCATCACCATGATCTTGCGTGTGCGTAGAATTTTTTTTGAAATTACTATGTTCCCCAACAAAATAAACGAGTGAGAAATCATCATTAGTTCACCGACCGAATATTCCCTTAAGAACGCTAGCTTTCGGCTTCACCCAGTCTGAGGTACACATCCGGCTGACCCGGCAGTAACAATCGCAGAGGTGCTCCCTTTACCAACTAGCCGAACAATCGGGAACGTAGGGGTAAGCACAGGAGCCAGGCAACCCAGCTTGGCCAAAACTTAAGTCATATCGATGCATATAATGGTGAATAAAATATACATGCGGAAGTGCGACACATGTGTTGGGCATGAGGCCCGTATAAACAAGCTTCTGTTAAAGAAGCCCCTAGGTATAATGAGCGCGGATAGCGCGTCAATTGTGTGCGAACAAAGCGCGAACGAGCCCTTAAAGGCTGTAAGAGAAAGGGAGGGAGAAGGAGAGAAATATAATATAGCTAATGTGTAAAAAATAGATAGAGGAAGGAGACGAACACAGAGTCCGGCGCTAGGCGTAGAATCTTCGGAGACGGGCTGCGTTCCATGGGTTCGGCTCGAGTCGGTTATCCGATGCATCTCGCAGACGGTACGCTCCAACAGTCAGTACTTGGTCAATAATGAAGGGACCTTCCCATTTGGTCTTGAGTTTGTCCTTTTTCTTGTCCGGCAGGCGTAGAACTAACTCGCCAACGTTGTAAGTTTTGGCCCGTACTTCTCTGCTTTGATATCTTCGAGCCTGCTGTTGATAGAATGCGGAACGGGCTTTTGCCACGTCACGCTCCTCCTCCAAGGCGTCCAAACTGTCCTGCCGATCGAGTTCGGCTTCTCGTTCTTCGTACATGCGCACGTGAGGTGAGTCATGAATTACGTCACAGGGCAGAACTGCCTCTGCGCCGTATACCATAAAGAATGGTGTGAATCCAGTGGTGCGATTCGGCGTGGTCCGCAGCCCCCAGAGTATGGAGTCGAGCTCCTCTACCCAGTGCGTGTTAGATTCCTTGAGGGACCGCACTAATCTGGGTTTGATGCCGCTCATGATTAGACCATTTGCTCGCTCGACTTGACCGTTAGTTTGTGGGTGATAGATTGAAGCGTAGTCGAGCTTGATGCCCATGTTTTTGCACCAGAGTTTGACCTCGTCAGCCGTAAAGTTCGTGCCGTTATCAGTGATGATGCTGTGGGGGACACCGTAACGGTGTACGACACCTGATATGAAGTCTATCACCGGTCCGGACTCGGCCGTCTTAACAGGCTTTGCCTTTATCCATTTGGTGAATTTATCCACCATGACCAGTAGGTATTTGTGCTTGCGGGTTCCTCCTTTAAGGGGTCCAACCATGTCAAGCCCCCAGACCGCAAAGGGCCAGGTGATGGGTATAGTTTGGAGGGCGGTGGGTGGCATATGGCTTTGGTTAGCAAAGAGCTGGCAACCAACGCATCGTTGGACTAAGTCCTGAGCATCTGCCCGGGCCGTCGGCCAATAAAATCCTGTACGGAAGGCCTTGCTTACGAGGGCCCAGGCTGCGGCGTGGTGCCCGCCGAGTCCGGCATGAATTTCAGCCAGGAGATTCCGCCCTTCCTCTTCGGAGATACAACTTTGAAGGACTTCGGTGGTGCTTTTCTTATAAAGCTCTCCTTCATGGACTTTATAGGCTTTAGATCGCCGCACTATGCAACGTGCCTTGTTTTGGTCCTCGGGAAGTTCTTGCCTAGTTAGGTAGGCTAGGAACGGTTCTGTCCATGGGGCAATGACTGACATTATTACGTGGGCTGAGGATGTTTCTTCGTTGGTCGAGCCTCCCGTTGTGTCAGAATGTTTGGTGTCGGGCGGTGCAGTTGAGTCTGGGCTGTTATTTCCGAATTCCCCTTCCCGTAATACGGATGGCTTGAATAGCCTTTCCAAGAAAATGTTGGGGGCCACTTCATTGTGCTTTGCGCCGATGTGTGCCAAGACGTCTGCTGCCTGATTGTTTTCCCGGGCTATATGGTGAAATTCGAGCCCTTCGAACCAAGCTGACATTTTTAGGACGGCGTTGCGATAAGCTGCCATTTTCGGATCCTTGGCATCAAAGTCTCCATTTATTTGGGATATCGCGAGGTTCGAATCCCCACGCACCTCTAGGCGTTGGATGCCCATGGAGACTGCCATCCGGAGACCATGTAGAAGGGCCTCGTATTCGGTTGCATTGTTGGAGTCTGTATACATTATCTGGAGTACGTATTGAACTGTATCTCCTATTGGGGCATCAGAACGACGCCGGCCCCCAGACCAGCTAACATTTTGGAGCCGTCGAAGTGCATGATCCAGTTGGAATATGTGCCGTATTCTTTAGGGAGTTCGGCTTTAGTCCATTCGGCGACGAAGTCGGCCAAAACTTGCGACTTAATAGCTTGCCGTGGCTTATAGGTTATGTCGAACGGGAGGAGCTCAATGGCCCATTTGGCAATCCGGCCCATTGCGTCGCGGTTGTTTATAATATCATTAAGAGGTACTTCGGAGGCTACTGTTATCGAACACTCTTGAAAGTAGTGTCGCAGCTTCCGGGATGCCATAAACACCGCGTACGCTATCTTTTGATAATGCGGGTACCGTGACTTGCATGGAGTGAGGACAGTGGACATGTAGTAAACTAGTTTTTGAAGGGGGAATTTGTGTCCGTCCGTTTCTCGTTCGACGATGAGCACTGCGCTTACCACTTGATAAGTTGCCGCAATGTATAATAGCATTGGTTCGCCGATGTTAGGCGCGGCCAGGACCGGGTTTGTTGCCAATATGGCCTTTATTTCTTCGAGTCTGGCCATGGCGGCATCCGTCCACTCAAAGTGTTCGGTGCACCGGAGGAGGCGATAAAGGGGTCCTTTTCTCCCAAGCAGGAGATAAAGCGGCTTAGAGCCGCCACGCATCCCGTCAATTTTTGTATTTGTTTGAGGTCCTTTGGAATATCCAATTGTGACAGAGCTCGGATCTTGGCTGGGTTTGCTTCAATTCCTCTACCGGATACACTGAAGCCCAAGAGCTTTCCGGCTGGTACGCCGAAAACGCATTTTTCCGGGTTAAGCTTGATGTCATATGTTCGGAGGTTGTCGAATGTGAGACTCAAGTCATCTACTAGAGTTTCGACATGCTTGGTTTTGACGACCACGCCATCTACGTATGCTTCCACTGTTTTGCCGATCTGGTTTGCAGACATGTCTGAATCATGCGCTGATATGTTGCGCCGGCATTTTTGAGCCCGAAGGGCATTGTGTTGAAGCAGAATGGGCCGTATGGGGTGATGAATGCCGTTGCGGCTTGGTCTGGCTCTGCCATCTTAATTTGATGGTAGCCAGAGTATGCGTCGAGGAAACACAATGAATGGTGTCTTGCGGTAGCATCGATAATTTGATCGATGCGAGGGAGGGGGAAGGGATCCTTTGGGCAAGCCTTGTTGAGGTCCTTGAAATCGACGCATAGGCGCCAGGATTTGTCCTTCTTTGGTACCATCACCAGGTTTGCTAGCCAGTCCAGATGTTTTATATCTCTGATGAATCTGGCCTCCAGTAGTTTGGCTAGCTCCTCTCCCATGGCTTATCTCTTAGGTTCGGAGAAACGCCGAAGAGCCTGCTTGACAGGCTTGAATCCCTTTAGGATGTTTAGGCTATGCTCGGCCAGCCTGCGTGGGATTCCTGGCATGTCTGAAGGGTGCCAGGCAAAAATGTCCCAATTTTCGCGTAGGAATTCTCATAGTGCGGCGTCTACATCAGGGTTTAATTGCGCCCCGGCGGAGGCCGTTTTTGTTGGGTCCATTGGATGGACTTGGAATTTGACTATTTCATCTGCCGGTTTAAAGGAGGTGGACTTGGATCTTTTGTCGAGTATCATGTTGTCCCTGTTCACCGTGGAGCGCAGCGCAGTCAGTTCCTCGGCCGCTAGGGCTTCAGATAGTGCCTCAAGGGCCAGTGCGGCTGTCTTATTTTCCGCACGGAGTGCTATGTCTGGGTCACTAGCAAGAGTGATGATTCAGTTGGGTCCGGGCATTTTGAGCTTCATGTACCCGTAATGGGGTATAGCTTGAAAAATTGTGAATGCCTCTCGCCCTAATAGAGCGTGGTATCCGCTGCTGAACGGGGCCACTTGAAACGTGAACTCCTCGGACCTGTAATTATCCGGCGTGCCAAACACCACATCCAGTGTGATTTTTCCTGTGCAGCACGCTTCCCGACTGGGGATTATTCCTCTAAAGGTTCTATTGCTTCGCTCTATGCGGCTCCAGTTTATTTCCATTTTTCTAAGGGTTTCCTCATAAATGAGGTTCAATCCGCTGCCACCATCCATGAGTACCTTGGTAAGGTGAAAGCCGTCCACTATTGGACTGAGGACCAATGCAGCTGGTGCTCGGGCTGTTCGGAATTTAGGTTCATCACTGGCATTAAATGTAATAGTCGTGTCACTCCATGGGTTTATTGTTGCTACTTGGTAGACTTCGTCAATGCTGCGGACTGTTCGTTTCCATATATTATTTGATGTGAAAGTCTTGAAGACTGTTAATACCGTACTGGTATCCCTGGGCTGGTGCTCTGTGAATTCTGGAGTTAGAAGGTCCTCGCCACTTCTGGCCACCTGCCGGAGTATCCAACATGCTCTAAGGCTATGAGTTGGTGTGGCGCCCTCTGTACTATGAATTTTACAGGGTCCATTGAGCCATCCCTCCAGTACGGTTCCATGCCCTATAGAAGGTTTTTGCTTTTTGGTGATTAACCTAGGTGCCTGGCGATAATGCACCCTTTTATTTCGGACTGGGGTTGTATTCAGGGCCGGATTGTCCCAAAATTTTATTTCGGTTTTCCAGGCGCTTTCCATCGCACAGTACTTTTGTACTATGGATGCCAAGTCGGCGAAGCGTGTAATTTCACGGCGACTTATGGCGTTGAGGATTCCGTTGTCCGTGGAATTATTGCAGAAGAATGAAATCGCATCCTCCTCGCGGCAGTCCTCTATCCTGTTCATAACCAGGAGGAATCTGGCCCAGTAATGGTGTACTGTTTCTGCGGGCTCTTGCCGAATTTGGGATAGATCCCTTATATTTGGGTGGGAGGGTGGAATTAAATCCGGAACCTCTCCCAATCTGAGACTCAGGGGCCAAGGAGTTTCCGAACTTGGAAGCTTGGGTTCTTGAATCTAGCCCGCTGCCTGACTTTAGGTTCAGGGCTTGAGTGACGTCCTTCCCTCCGCGGGTATCCGGCTTGGAGGGATCAGGAATCCGGACATAACTAGTCCTTAAGATAGATGAAGGCTGGCCGCATTGTTCCTCCACCACTGCGACGTGGTGGGTGACCCGGGGAGAGTTAATCTCTCTCAGATCGGGTTTAGGCCCAATCTGATCGTAGTATGTAGCGACTCCCAGGGCAGCGATGCGATCTAAGAGCTCGTTTAAGGAAGAGAGCTCCATCGGATCTAACTGCTCGGCGAGTTCCAAGGTGACGTGGAGATTGCTTTCGATGACCCGGGAAGTCATCATCGGCGCGGCGGCCGAACAGGCGGTCATAAGAAAACCGCCTGGCCGGAGAGTTTGGCCGATAGCCAAAGCTCCTTTAGCAATAGCGCCGTCTTTAAAGACGGGATGAGGCATCCTTCCTGATGGCGATAGCATAGGGAACTCTCAATGAAAGCACCAATGTCGGTGTCAAAACCGGAGGATCTCGGGTAGGGGGTCCCGAACTGTGCATCTAGGCGGATGGTAACAGGAGACAAGGGACACGATGTTTTTAACCAGGTCCGGGCCCTCTCGATGGAGGCAAAACCCTACTCCTGCTTGATTAATATTGATGATATGGGTAGTACAAGAGTAGATCTACCACGAGATCAGAGAGGCTAAACCCTAGAAGCTAGCCTATGGTATGATTGTTGTTCATCCTACGGACTAAAACCCTCTGGTTTATATAGACACCGGAGAGGGCTACGGTTACATAGAGTCGGTTACAATAGGAGGAGATCTACATATCTGTATCGCCAAGCTTGCCTTCCACGCCAAGGAAAGTCCCATCCGGACATAGGACGAAGTCTTCAATCTTGTATCTTCATAGTCCAGGAGTACGGCGAAAGGTTATAGTCCGTCTATCCGGACACCCCCTAATCCGGGACTCCCTCAGTCGCTGAAGCAGTTGAGGCAGAGGTGGCTGTCGGAGCTGTGGAGGAAGATCTGAGGAATCTGTAGACGGCGTCCAGCGCACTGCTCTGTTGTGATGGATTGTTCTGTCGTTGGAGCAGCTCCGGTGAGCCGTAAGACGTCAAGGCTGAAGCAGCACAAGACAGACATCGTCAATCTCAAGTGGGATTCTAATAGCATCTACAATAGATGATGTAAAATGGATGTAAAATTAACATCACCAAAAACCACCTGACTACAACAGATGAGGTAAAAACTGTTGACTCTAAACTTAACTATCGAAACTAAAATTTACTGTGGAATCTGAATGCTACTGTCGAAACTGAACGCAATGGTAGCAGACATGCACTTGACATGTAGTTTAGGGAGGGCATGCAGTTCATCTTCAACCTGCACCCCCCTGAGACGCCAGCCACCATCGGCCGAACCGCCGGCCCCAGCACCGCCTCGCCGCCCCGAAACAACTCGCACCGCCGCCCCGGCCAGCTCTCTAGGCCCCTCGCCCCCACCCTGAACCCTAAGATAGATAGTGGGGTACCTCTCCAGCGAGTCCCCGTCCCCGCTGCGGGTGGTTCTTCCTTAACTCCGGCGAGTCCCCCCAACCCCTGAAAATCGACTGACCCAAAAGTCGATTCAGTTGACTGAAGTGTGGCTTAATCGAAGCAGAGCAGCACCACGAGCGAGGGGGAGAGCAGCAGCAGCAGCTGGGCGAGCGAGTGATCGAGCGAGAGCCGGAGCAGCAGCAGCAGACGGCTGGTATGGATGCCGCCGCTGAAGGGGCCTTGCACTGGGGGAGAGCCGCCATGGAGATGTCGCCCGCGGCGCCGGCTTCAAGGTATCCTCTCCATGGGGGTGCGGGATGGAGCACCATCGGCGCCGGGAGGTCGAGTTAAGGAGAAGGTGCGATGCAATGAGTGTACAACCTCTTTGGTGGCGCCGAGTAGGCCTCGGCTTCGTCTGAGGAGTCGGTGAGGATGTTGCGGTTCCGGTGGAGCAGGTTAAGGCAGCGCTGTGGGGATGGAGCAGCCGCGATAGACGAGGCGATCATCGGAGCAGCTCCTTGGAGGTGGAGGACGGGGCGGCTGAACCGACGGGAGGGCGAGATGGATGACGGATCCTCATCCGGGGAGGTGGATGAGGGACGTCAAGCTATTGCGGTGGACGACGTCGTCAGGGAAGAGGCTCTAGCTGGGCAGCGGTGACGTGGAGGACAGAGGAGGGTGGGGTTTCGCAGCTGGAGTGGAGAGGTTAGGGCGGCCTGGGATTTCGAATGGCAAAAAGGGGGCAATGGGAGGGGGTGAAGCATGACTTAGGGACGCGCTTGTCCAAAATGTAGGGTGTGTTACAAAAGTACCCCCCATCGATTTGAACTAGCGGCCCTTTCAGCTCAGGGTTAGAAGGGGGATTTCACATGTCGGGATTTGGCAGCTGGAGGGAGTTTTCGCGCGTGTTGTAATTTTGGGATAGCAAGGCGCGAGTTGTGAAGGCGCCAGTTTTGGGAGCACGATATCTGAATTTTCGGGATATAACAAGACGCGGGTTGAATTTTAGGGACAAGCCTAACGTGTAGTAATATTGTACTTGTACGTACCAAATCAATTCGCACTTCCCTCAACCAAAAAGAAAATGAAAAAATAAAACTATTCACACCACACAAAGAGAGAGTCTTGCCCCATTTTACTATACAAATGCTATTCAAAGCTACTCCCTCCTTCCATCTATATAGGGCCTAATGCGTTTTTTGATGCTAACTTTGACCAAATATTAGAGCAATGATATATGAAATGCAACTTACACAAAGCACACCGTTAACTTCGTCTGTGAAAGGTTCTTTCAATGATATAATTTTCACATTGTGCATGTCATGTACTATTAATCTTGTTAATAGTCAAAGCCGGTCTTAAAAATCTCATTATGCCCTATATAGATGGAAGGAGGGAGTATGAATCCATGTTATGTCCGATTAAATTTTTTCGCTTGCTGTATAATGCATGTAACCTACTCATACCAACATTTTAGTGCATTCCAAATGTCTATACTACCACTGCAATTCGAACTAAATTTGAATTTGTTTCTCTATTTCAATAAGAATCTACAATCATGATTGTTGCCAACTTCAACCTTCATAGTTTCCTTGCTATCCGCCAGATATAAATCGGACGGCCTATAATGCAGGATGGCACGCACACCATCATCAACAACTCCGTTTTTTATAAGGGTAGAGATAAAATATATTAAATGTAGTATAACATGTTCATGAACACACCATGTGTATCACTGTTATATATATTCACACATGCGTCGGTTTAAAACACTATGATAAATTATTCAAATATCCGAATTCTCTTTTTATAATGAAGTATATATGATCTCTATTCGTGTTTTACACCCACACAACCCTCTTATCTTTGTAGCTAGCGCTAACTTTCTCTTGTGCATGCACACGCCCGCATCCCTCTCACCCTCCCTCAGCATTCTCTAGCTCCATCGCACAAATTCGTCTTTTCACTTTAGGTCATTCACCCATGGTGTGTGTAGGCCCCCCAGCTCCTTCTTTACGGCACACATCGATCGATATGCCTCTCTAGCCAGGTGTGCCTAGCACAAACACAAGCTTCCCCTCTTCTCTTGTCACCGTCCATGCCTCACTCCCACCACTCTTTTCATCGTTCTCATACTCGCACAATCCTCCCCGCTCGATATAGTATGCCTCTCGTACCACCTCCTACATGCATCCCTCTATATCTATCATTCTCCTCGTGCCTCGTTTGCTTCTAACACACACATGCATGTATACCGGTCGATCTCCCAACATATACCTGGATCGACTTTAACTACCCCCCATCGATCGACGTACCTCACAAGTTTTGTCTCTCCTTTCTCTAACAAAGGGCAATTGATCTTCCTATGTAGTTATGTCTGCTTACCACAGCCACATCGTCCCCCCTCATCATTCGTGCATGCCTCCTGACCCGTCTCTCACACGCACGTGCACAGACAACAAGCAGCCATCTCCTCTCTTATTGATATTGCGGGCGTGCCCTCCATTTGTCTAGCAAGCCTATCCCACCATTTGTTAGAAGCAACTCCACTACCACCCCCTCCAACACTCTAGCTCTGTCTCTCTCCCAACCTTATTCCTCTCCTGCACATATGCATGGATGCCGATCGATCTCCCTTAATACATGAGGCAGATTGATCCCCTTAATACATGAGGTAGGCCTCTCTCCTCCTCCACACATATACCAGCCATTGTACCTCTATAGTTAATTGGGCCTCCCTCTTCCCCCACCACACACCGATAGTCGAGCGCTGCAGGTAGGTATCCATGCCACAGAGACAAACTGCACATGTCCCCTCTCATGTTCAGTAGGCCAGCCACTCTATATCTTTGACGTGGGCACACACAAATTCGATGGCACTCTTTATCGATCGCGTGCGTGCACACACACACACCATCCCTCTTTTCGATTCTATGGACACCTCAAGCCGGTGATACCTCCACTCTCTTCTCGTGGATCGCCCCCTCTATATATATGTTACATCCAGGACTCTATTTCACACACATTGCATATGTTACATTTT
>NC_041381.1:470469429-470475473 GCF_002162155.2 Triticum dicoccoides
CTCTCAAGAACCCACACACTATTCTCTAGGTTTGTATCTCTCTCACACAACCCCACGTAGGTGGTGTACGTATACAAGAAGAGAATAGGTGCACCATGCACGTACTCACGCTTCGTGCCCAACCACACCCGCGCGGGTACATGGTGGAGCTCATTTCTTTACGAAATGGCAGCTCACGTGCTAATTTGAACGCCTGTAGTGGTTGTTTACCTAGGGAGGTCGTGTACCACGCCTGCACGAAACAAAGTTCGACTTGACGCATTGCCGTGTTATTTTTAAATAAAGTTATAGCGCTCAATGGCACGTACACAGAATATAAAACGATTTTTATGGAGAAAAAGGTAGTCCGCTCACTATATACAATCTTGCGTGCCTGGTTTGTCGCTCTTCAGAGTATCTCACACAAGGCTGTGGTGGCCTCTCTCTCTCACCATTGGTCACTGATCCGGCCGCATCCCGTCCGCCGGGGGAAAGGGAGTGCGGTGGCCTCTCTCTCTCTCTCTCTCACCGCTGGTCACTGATCCGGCCGCATCCCGTCTGTCGGGGGAAAGGGAGGAAGTGCATCATTTCTCCATTCAACGGCGCCGAGGCAGCACGTCCCGATCTGCGGTACACGCCGTTCTCTCTGACCAAGATCCAGCACGACAGGGCCTACGCCACTTGCTCGCAGATTTCGCCCGCCGCCGCTCACCTAGTTACATCCCGACGACCTCCAGGTATCCCCTCCGGCCTTGCTCCACTGCCCGTCTTCCCACGTCGCTGCATGTGGATCTTCCATAGTTCTTTGCCCAAAACGTAGCTCATCCAGCGTACTTTCCATATTGCATTCTCGTCCTCACATCGTTTTAGACAAACACAACCGTGTTGTTATCTTCCCTTAGGGCAAGGAATATGCTTCTTTTTTGTCGTCACATGTGTCATCAACTATTATTGGCCAGTAATTGTTTCCTTTCTACCTCTTTTTTGCAAATAGGGCTATCCATTTCACCTCGTTGATATTGCGACCTTTTGGTGAACTGCACAAATCACTTTTTTCTTAAGAGTGTTTTGTGTAGTTGTACTAAAATGTCACATGGGCAACGTCTCTACATTTCAGTGCGACTGCACAAATGGAGATTGGTTTTGCTCTATCCTCCTCATCCAACTCCGAGCCTAATCTTCTCCAACTAGTTAGTCTTAAGAGAGACTGCAAAGGTGACCGGCTTCTATTTATGTGTTTATTGTTTCATCAGCAGTCCACTATTATCATAGTCACACTTAATATCTTTGGAACAGGGACGCTCAGCTCTATTTTAGTGGAACTGCACAAAATGATCGGAATGTTGCATGCTCCAGACAGCTACTTTTTTTTCCCAACATGCCTTGTTGATTTAGACAGAGCTGGGGGGACGTTGCTGCCAATGAAAGCATGGATCAATTTTAATTTAACACCTTCTCACAACTCTATCTTCAGTTGTGATGTAATTATTAGCTCTGATCTGCTAATAATTGACATGCATTAGCAAGGAAGTTAGTTTTTTATTGTTTCCGAAAGAGCATGGATGGCAAGACACGCGAAACACAAGCTGAAAGCTCACACCATTATACAATTTCATGTCTCGCTGAAAAATTATTTGTATAGTACGTCAATTATGTAAACAAATGATGGAAGCTTGATAGCATTGCCAGAAGCCTCTTCATCATCCGGGTCCATGTGCCATGCACAAAATTATACTCCTTCGTTCCTAAATATTTGTCTTTTTACAAATTTCAAACGGGCATATTTTAGAGTGTAGATTCACTCATTTTGCTTCGTATGTGTACTCCCTCCGTTCCTAAATATTCTATTCGTCTTTCTAGAGATTTCAACAAGTGACTACATACGGAGCAAAATGAGAGAATCTACACTCTAAAATATGTATATACATCTGTATGTGCCAGTCCATTTGAAATCTCTAAAAAGACAAATATTTGAGTAGTCACTCGTTGAAATCTCTAGAAAGACAAATATACTCCGGAGTATATTTAAGAACCGAGGGGGTAGTGCACAACCGCATGGGAGACTCAACCCGGTCGTTGCGCCGCATTAATAGTGAGTAATGAGCAGTCAAATCGTAAGCCCCACCTTTCCCACTGTAAGTTGCTCTGAAGAAGCAACCAGCAATACGCTCTTCTTTGAATCCGCTCATACTACTCCATCCGTCACTGTTTATACAGCACACTTCAGAAAAAAGAAAAAAGATTTGTGGGACCAAGGCGACTAGCGATCGGCCTGAAAAATAGCATTGGTAGTTATAGCACGGCGTCTATTACTAGAGGGAATAATGCGTACACACATGCATGCACTTACTCCACTCCGTAGGAGTAGTACAGAGTACATGGAGAGAAAATTGTGGACTTGATTGCGGTTACCACGCCCTAATTAATTGAGCATTAAACCAAACACGTCTAAAGTCTCTCTGGTGGTGGAAATGCATTGAGAGAAATGCATCATAATGAAGCGCGCCCTGTAAACTGTGACAGAGGAAGGAGTAGTATGAAGGTTCAAAACCAAGTACACATATGGCCAGTCGGTCAACGCACCTCCTCTTGGCATATCACTGACATGTGGGACAGGAGTGTGAGCAAACCGATCTCAATTGACGGCAAAGAGCCAACCCGCCGTTCCTTGAGAGAGACGAGGAGCGAGAACACACAGACGGGTTCTCATGGAGGCCAAGATATATTCGAGCATGGTTGATTGATCGATATCATTCATTACATGTTGGGCTGCCGTTTTCCGCCCTTCTCTGGAATAAACGTGTACTTTATCCGAGAAAAAAAAGAGTACAGATGCTTCACCATGCGGTTCTAGTAGTAGTACTACTCGTACTACTACGCTTGGCTCTTCGCCTCTTCATGAAGTCGAACAATGATGGTACTCCGCATGTTGGGTACTACAGTGTATGCCTCTGACAATCTGACATCGGATGGACTGATGCATGTCCACCGAGGGTAGGTTGCATTAGTCAAAAGGCGTAAGCGAGCTTCACCTTGTCCTGCAAGCTTCTCCTCGTTCTGCGAGTTGACAGGACACACCAAAAAGTAGTGCTAGTCCATACTCCCTCCTTTCCGGTTAATATGGCTTAATCTTTTTTGCGGGTAAATGAGAGAGCTTTATTCATATATAAGCATTCTTAGGACGATCAGGCAAGACACTGGTCATTAGGAAGTGAGGTACCCCGCAAAAAAAGAAGTAGGAAGCGAGGTGTTTCAACAAGCCAGCTCTCGGCCACATTCAAAGTGCAGCAAGCACGGTTTCCACAAAGATGCGCCGCAAGGTTTGCTGACCTGTTTACATGCTGAATAACAAAAAAGAGGAAATATTACCGAGCGCTACTATTTGTAACAGGATATGAGCCAGAATCAAGCGAGAATTGTGGCGAGTGTTCCATGCAATCAACTTCCATTATCACATGCGAGAACCCTCGAAGAGAACCAAATGTGTTGAAGATTGATTTATCACATTTTAAAATTATAATAAGAGTGCAGACGCTCCTCCATCCGGTTCCTAGTACTAGTATAGTACGTACCTTTATAGACTATATTAGTAGTACTAGTACTAGTAAACTTTGCGCTTGGCTGTTCGCCTATTCGGGAAGTTGAACAATAGTAGCACTAGTAGTATAGTGTATGCTTCTGGCAATCTGACACCGAATTAACTGTTGCATGTCCACCGCCTGAGCGAGGGAGAGCTTGCATTGGTCAAAAGTTTCTCCTTGTCCTGCGAGCCACCGCGCGCAAGTAATGCTAGTCCATACTGCCTCATCTCCGGTTAATATGGATTAATTTCAAACAAGATAAATATGTCACTGTATATTTGTAAAAATACGGTCAGTGGACTTCATAATACGCTCATTGCGCTCAATATATATATTTTCCGGTGTTTATATGGTCACTAGCTCACCCTGACTGACTATGTGTGTGCATGCACGTGTAGGTTGAGCACTTAGCGTGACCGTGTGTGTTCCGTCGTGTGCTCGGACATGCATGCATTAGGGCGTCGCGCGCATTTTTGCGTCCATGTGTACGTGTGACTGTTGCATACACGTAGGGGGAGTACGTGTAGGGGCCACTAAGGAGCAGTCAAATCACACAGTAAGTTATTCGGAAGAAGCAACCGTCATTTCACTCTTGAATGACACATACACAATATAAAATGGTTGATATGGAGAGAAAAAGAAAACCACTATATATACACTAGCAGGAGCCTAAGCTACAAGCCTGCTTGCTAAGGTTGCTCTCTTCACAAGCATAGAATGACGGGCCTGATCCCGCAGCTGGGGGAAGGGAACAATGTTCTGTGTAGACGCGGTCGACATCGGCAAGGGAGAAAACCCACAGTCGATGCGTCCCAATCGGGGGTCACCGCGGTATGGGCCGATGCCGCGTCCCAACCGCCCTTCTAGGTACAACCCGGCGTCCCAGGTAGTCCATCTTCCTTTTGGAGTCGGCTTGCTCCACTGTCGTAGCTCCATCTCCATGTCGATCTTTCTCTACTTCTACCGGGTTCTACTTGTGATGAGTTTATGTCTCATGAACTCCAGTACTATTATTCTAATCACACTTCTTCAATATCTTTGCCATCAGGGATGCTCAGTTCAATTTTAGTGGAACTGCACAAAAGCATCGTATGATCCGAGGGTGCCAGCCGTCTTTCCTTCGACAGGTTCTACCTGGCCAGGGAATTAAATCATGTTTACGGTTTAGGTTTTAAGTCGTAGTGACCCCATCAGTAGTTTTTCTTTCGTACACGCTCTCATAACTTTTTTCTTCAGTTGTGAAGTAAATATTGGCTATGATCTGTGAATCATTGAGATGCATCAGCATGCGTGTTAGTTTTCCTTTGTATTTGATGGAATGTTGTAACGGGGCAACCTTGGAATAGGAATGAAAATGGAGTGGAAAGTTTCCGCTTTTCCAGAGAAAAAATGGAAACGGAGAGAAACCAACATTTCGTTTCGTTGGATCGCGCCATCGAGCAAAACCAACGTTTAAATCATGTCTGTCGTGTTCGTGTCTCACCCTCCTCCACGGCTCGACCCCACACGGCCGCTCGGCATGCCACTCACTGCAAACCAAGTATACGATAACTTTCCCGCCTGCTTGTCGATGGATCGTGCCATGGAGTACTACTAGCACTACTGGAAGAGATTGACGAGTTGGGGGAGGACAGCTAGCTGTAGCACAGACTCCCAAGAACTTTTTACATGCATGTTGTAGCCGGCTATTTGTAACGCCCCGGATTCGATGCGCCAAGTGTCCGCCAGTTATTCGCCGTCGTTGCCATGTCATTCGCTTGCGTGTTGCATTTTGCCATGTCATCATGTGCATCTCATTTTGCATACGTGTTCATCTCATGCATGCGAACATTTTCCCCGTTGTTCGTTTTGCAATCCGGCACTCCTATGTCCTCTGACGTCCCTCTTTTGCCTCTTTTCGTGTGCGGGTGTTAAACTTTCTCGAAATGGTCCGAGGTTTGCCAAGCGGCCTTGGTATAGCACCGATAGACCGCCTGTCAAGTTTCGTGCCATTTGGAGGTCGTTTGGTACTCCAACGGTTAACCGGGTAACCGTAAAGCCTCTTTTGTCTTGCAGCCCAACACCCCTTCCAAAGTGGCCCAAAGCCCAGCAAACTCCCCTCCATGCTCTCGATCGTTCGATCACAATTGCGTGGCCGAAAACCGCTCCTCATTTGGACTCTCCTAGCTCCCTCTACCTACAAATAGGTCCTCCCCTTCATTTTTCGCGGATGAACCCTAGATCAAATCGCCCCCGCCGCCACCGGACACGTCCGGCCTCGCCGGACGAAATCGCCGCCACCCCGCAGCCACTGGCATCGCGCCACGTGTCCCTCTCTCTCTCCTCACGCCGCCAGCCCGCGGAGCCCATCCGGGGCCCGCGCGGGCCCAGATCTGCTGCCGCCCGGCCCGTCCGCCCCGCGCCGGCGCCCGCCGCCGCCTCGCCGGCGTGCCCGTCCGCCGCCCGTGCTCCGCCCCTCGCCGCCGCCGCTCTCCGCCGCTGCCG
>NC_041381.1:470475753-470482519 GCF_002162155.2 Triticum dicoccoides
CCGACCGCTGCCCCGAGCCCGGCCCCGGTGGACCTCGGTTCGCGCGCCGCCCCGATCTAGATCTGAGGTTGACTCCCCCCCCGTTTTTCATCCAAGTCCCGTATTTATTTACATTATCATGTCATGTTCATCGCATCATAACTTGCTGCATACTGCTCCGTTTCGTGCGTGTAATATGTTAAATTGTTAGTCTCGACGAGTACTTCATTTCATTCCATTGCATCATGTTCATTTGAGTTCATCTTGATGCCTGAATCATTGTTGCAAGAGTGCATGTTGCTGTTAATCTGCTGAACCTGTTATAACATGCTCATTTGTCATTTTTGCCATGATTGATGTGTGCATCCTATGGGGTTGATGTCTACATGTGTTTTGATCTATGCCATGTCTTCTTTATAGAGGTGCTTACCATGTATTTTTTTGATCAATGTGGTGACTAGCACAAGCATGTAAACTAGGCCTCGTGATGTTGCTGATTTCAGTCCCTGTTCTGCTGTTATTTTTATGCCATGTAAACTTGATGCTACAGAGAGATCCATGCTTATTTTGAGTTACTTCAGTAAGGATGTTTTGTACATATGGTTATGAGATATCCATCCATGCCCCTGGTTGCATTTATATCTTACTGTAGATTGTTCGTATCTTGCTCCAAACTTGCTAAATGATGTTGCTGTCAGCCTGTTAACATGAAGTTCAATGTTGCCATGATTGTTGTTAGTTATCCATGCACCGTATGAACTTGATCTTGCCATGCTTAGATTCATAAACATTTCTTCTTACTGTTGGTTGCCTTTTCATGCCATGTATTGGTCTGTAGTGAGTGGTTCAAGCTCACCAACATGCCTACTTATTGTTGTTCCTGCCATGTTTGAATCTGTCATATAACTTGCCATGTTTACATGGGTGTCATCATATTTTCTGTGCCTTTTTGGCTTATGGTCAGTAAGGGACATTTGTTCTATGCATTTAGTAGATTCATTCCATGCCTTTGTTTGCCATGATAAGTTTCTGTAACATGTTGTTTGATAACTCTAAACATTGCAACCTGATGTTATTTCTGCTAAAGTCTGAAACTGTTATTAGTTGCAATCTTGCCATGCCTTTTTGAGTATGTTCTAGTGATTTCTGGAGATAGCTCAGTGTTCATGTTTTGTTATGCTTTACCTGTACATCATGTCCATGCCTTTTGTTATCATGTTGAGCTGTTGTAGCATGTCGTTTTGATGTTTGCAATATGCCTAGTTGCTGTTTTGGACAGATTGTTGCTATATCATGTTTGGAGTGTATGTGTTGAACCGTTGCTCCGTTTTGAGTGTTCTCTATATGAAACTTGCTTGATTTTGCATGTAGTTTCATATTGTCATGTTGCATCATTGTTTTGAGGTGTTTGCTTGATGTTTGTATGCATTTTGCATCAATGCCATGTTTAACTTGTTTTGCTCATATCTTCTAGGCCGTAGCTCCGAATTAAATGAACTTTATATGTAACTTGACTAGAATCTCGTGTAGATCATTCTTGTGCATTTTAACTTGCTGTTTAACAACTTGAACATAAGGTTTATTCAGATCTGGACCAATTTCGAAATATGCATATGAGGACTTACCGGAATTGTTATATGTTGTTCCCGGCCTCATTTAAACTTGCTTTGATGTGTTGCTCTTGTTTGCTTTGTCTCTTGCCATGAGTAGCTTCATGTAGATTTGTCATGCATCATGCTTGTTTGTGCACCTTGTCATGTTCATGTGTGGTGTGTTTACCATGTTGTGTGCTTCTTCTCGATAGTTCCCGTTTTCGTTGCGACCATGAGGATTCGTTCGTCTACGCTTGGTTCGTCTTCGTGGCTTCATCTTCTTCATGGACTCGTTCTTCTTCCTAGCGGGATTTCAGGCAAGATGACCGCTACCCTGGATCTCACTACTATCATTGCTATGCTAGTTGCTTCGTTCTATCGCTTTGATGCATTACCTATCATTTGCTCTTCAAGCCTCCCAAATTGCCATGAACCTCTAACCTTTGACACCATTCCTAGCAAACCATTGCTTGGCTATGTTACCACTTTGCTCAACCCCTCTTATAGCATTGTTAGTTGCAAGTGTAGTTGAAGATTGCTCCATGGTGGACAGGATTTTGTTGGGATATCACAATATCTCTTATTTAATTAATGCATCTATATATTTGGTAAAGGGTGGAAGGCTCGGCCTTATGCCTGGTGTTTTGTTCCACTCTTGCCACCCTAGTTTCCGTCATACCGGTGTTATGTTCCCGGATTTTGCGTTCCTTACGCGGTCGGGTGATTTATGGGACCCCCTTGACAGTTCGCTTTGAATAAAACTCCTCCAGCAAGGCCCAACCTTGGTTTTACCATTTGACTCACCACCACCTACCTTTCCCTTGGGAGTAATTAACCCAAGGGTCATCTTATTTTAGCCCCCCCGGGGCCAATGCTTGTCTAAGTGTTGGTCCAAACTAGAGCACCATGCGGGACCATCCCTTGGCAACTTGGGTTACGTCGGTACCTGTACGCTTAGCTTATCCGGTGTTGCCCTGAGAACGAGATATGTGCAGCTCCTATCGGGATTGTCGGCGCATCGGGCGGTCTTGCTGGTCTTGTTTTACCATTGTCGAAATGTCTTGTAAACCGGGATTCCGAGACTGATCGGGTCTTCCTGGGAGAAGGAATATCCTTCGTTGATCGCGAGAGCTTATCATGGGCTAAGTTGGGACACCCCTACAGGGTATAAACTTTCGAAAGCCGTGCCCGCGGTTATGGGCAGATGGGAATTTGTTAATGTCCGGTTGTAGATAACTTGACACCAGATCCGAATTAAAACGCATCAACCGCGTGTGTAGCCGTGATGGTCTCTTCTCGGCGGAGTCCAGGAAGTGAACACGGTCTCTGGGTTATGTTTGACGTAAGTAGGAGTTCAGGATCACCTCTTGATCATTGCTAGCTTCACGACCGTTCCCCTTGCTCTCTTCTCGCTCGTATTTGCGTATGTTAGCCACCATATATGCTTAGTCGCTGCTGCAACCTCACCACTTTACCCCTTCCTTTCCCTTTAAGCTTTGCTAGTCTTGATACCCATGGTAATGGGATTGCTGAGTCCTCGTGGCTCACAGATTACTACAACAGCAGTTGCAGGTACAGGTTATCTGATGATCATGACGCGAGAGCGATGATTGCTTGTTTTGGAGTTCTTCTTCTGCTTCTTCTTCGATCAGGGGATAGGTTCTAGGTCGGCAGCATGGGCTAGCAGGGTGGATGTCCTTTGAGCGTCTGTTTGTGTTTCATCCGTAGTCGGATGTTGCTCTTATGTATGATGATGTTGTATTCATGTGGCTTTGTATGCCTCTTGTATGTATCCCCATCTATTATGTAATGTTGATGTAATGATATCCACCTTGCAAAAGCGTTTCAATATGCGGGTCTATCCTTGGTGGGACCTTAGAGTTCCTTTTGGATAGGGTCGCATATTGGGCGTGACACTATTGCAACCTTTGAACGCGGAGCAGCCGCGTGCACCCGGAAGCGACGCGGGTGACGCTCTCTCGACCGGCGCGCCGCTTCAATGCCGGCGCTAGTGAGAGGTCGCGTCCACTCTGGCCGGGCATGAATGCGGCACTGACCGTTTCGGGCAGAAGCGGCGCGGGTGACGCTCTCTCGACCGGCGCGCCGCTTCAATGCCGGCGCTAGTGAGAGGTCGCGTCCACTCTGGCCGGGCATGAATGCGGCACTGACCGTTTCGGGCGGGAAGCACGCGCAGGTGATGAAGAGGGTTCGGGTTGGTCAGGACCGGCCGTGGCAGCGGTCCGGACGTGCGCAAACAAGAGATGTTGTACGTTAATATTGCTGCGTATATAATTAACAACGTAAATAATGTGCCAGTTGGACAAATATGCTTGGAGATGGAGATGGAAATGGAATTTTACGTAAACACGAATATGCATGTCTATGTCTATGTGTGTGTGCGCGACGACTCTCGCGACCTGGAAGCAGGGGCGTATTTTTGATCGAGTTTTCTTTCTTGGTACGTTAGAAAATCAGTTTGTCTAATTCACATCTAGATGTTATTTAAGGATATCACATCTAAGCTCCCACAAGTATATAATGTAGCAACAAGAAACAAAAAAACTAGGACAAAAAAATAGACCACAAACAGAGTGGACACCAACTTAGACATCTAGATGTGTCCTAGACAGACCCTTAAAAAATTGTCCACCAGTTTTCGTTTCTTTTTTCCAGGAACGCGCGTATTCTATTTAAAACCACTGCTATGGAGAGATTTTTTTACTCCATTATAGCCTCTTGTTTGATAGAGTTTCTCGCGTCTCGCTCTCTCACCCTCTCCATATCAAAACAAGATGACAGTGTCCACTCTATCTCTCTCCTCACCGGTGGTCACAGATCCGGCCGAATCCCGTCCGCTGCAGGAGGTGAGGAGGTGCAGCGTTTACGTTGTCGCCGTCGGCGCCGGAGGGAGCCGATGCGCACCGTCCTCTCGGAGCCGGCGCTGGCGCGGACGAAGATCCTCCGCGCCCTTGTTCGCTGCCGTCGTGTGGGCAGATCCCGCTCGTCCGCCTAAACGACATCTCACCCACCTGAGGTATAACTTCTTGTACTGGTCCAGCTCCCCAGGTCGCTGCGTGCGGGTTTTCTTCTATGCGACTACTCCCCAGCTCCCCATGCATAGTAGCTAGGGTTCATCGGCTGGTCCAACATCACCTACTAGTACTATTATAGAGGAAATGCCACTCAAAAAGGTGTCCTGATTTATGCCTTGGTGGAGGTATACATGTTGTTTCGACAAAAAGTACATGGTGGTTGTGCGGTCATTGTCCATATCGTGGTAGTACTATCACTGGTTAAATGAAGAAATGCTTTTTTTCTTGGGTATAGTGGTTTAGTTCCCATCAAGATACAATTATGATGCTTTTGTTTGTTGGTGTACTTTTCATTAACCCTTTTTTATATTTTTGGAAACAACGATGCATGTCTCCATACCCGGGCATGTCTTCCTCAATTTTAGTGGAACTGCACAAAATTGGATGGCCATTATTGTTCCGCCTCACTGTCCTCTGCCATGTGGTTCTTCCTTCCTCGAGCTTGATTACTGAGAAGAAACAGACCACAATGAGGATTTGTTGAACTTCATAGGTGCCTCACCCAAACTTGATGCCAAATGGATGATGCATCACCACAATGACCTATCGATGCTCATGGTTGCGCCTCATGGTTGCGTCGGCTGGTGAAGTTGATCAATTTTCAATGAAAAACAAGCTGTCTTCCATCAGTGCTCTTTGCTTGTTACGCACAAAGATGATATCCTTCGTCAGTTCACCTTGGTTGCGTTGGAGACGCAGTCATCTTTCACGTTGGTGCAATTTTATCACACAATTGGCCATGAACCAAATGTTTCCTCGAAGAAGGATCGACGTTGGTACTAAGAGCATAAGTTTTGTATTGATTTCTAAGCCTTCTCACAACTTTGTCTCCAGCTTCCCTGTAATTTTATTTGTCCAACTATTAACTTTGATTTAAAAAATGGTATGGACTAAAAGCCCGTATGGACGTAGTAGCCCTCCATTTTTATTTACTCCGCATATTAGATTTGACTAAAGTCAAACTCTATAATACTCTCAAACCTTTCCGATAATTGAAATTAAAAATTCTTTATTTGTACACACTCTCGCACGTTTCTGATAATTTGGCGCATGTATGGTTGTTCACTTAAGGGAGGGTAGTGTACCACACGTGAAGGACAGGAAGTGTGACCAGGACACGTGGGCGTGGATCGTTAGTTCATCGGAAGTAGTACTAGTTTTCTTCACTGTACATTAAATAAAGAGTTTCGTTTCGTACTTACACAATTTAAAACGATTGTTATGGAGAGAATAAGAAAACCACTCCACTATATATTAGTCGTGTACACACGAGAGTACTATATGGACGCAGCTTCATTGACTTAGTGCACCTGTCTTTGGGTTTATGACAGGTGGGCCCAAAATGTGGCTGGCTCACCTGTCATACAGCCAAAAGCAGATGTAGTGAAGGCACCGGAGCTCAGTCCGTACTACATTAGTATATATATAAGCGGGAGCCTCAGCGCTTGTTCGCTAGGGTTTGCACTCTCCACACGCTCGCCGCAATACATATATGTTACACGCTGGAGGCTCAACGTTCATTTGCTAGGGTTTGCTATATTCACAGTCTCTCACCCTATCTTCACCAGATCTAAACAAGACTGTGTTGGCCTCTTGTCTCTCTCTCCCCCTCACAGCTGGTGAAGGAGGCTTCCGTTTCCTGTCACACCGGGAAGGGGATGAGGTGCAGCGTTAACTCTATCGCATTCGGCGAGGGATGCAATCCACTGCCGGCTGCGCTGTTCTCTTTCACCCAACGCCTGTGTGGGAGGGCCACTGACCCCTTGTTCCTTGTTGCCGTACGTAGTGTGGGCAGATCCGGCCTCCCGACGCACGCCTTGCCACATCCCGACGACCCTAAGGTATAAATTCTCTGAAATTGTCGTTGCTCTAGCTGCATGTGGATCTTTTTTGATCTGTAGTCAAATCTAGTTCTTGGTTCAAAGAGGAAATAAAGGTGCAGTGGGGTGGAGCATGAATCTAGGACGTGGTTCAATGAGGAAAGGAGGGAGGAAAAGTAGTATAGACTGGCTATCCAGCCGCTTTGTTGGTCGAAAAGGGAAAAAGAAGGTAACCCAGTACACACATCTGTAAGGAACCGATCTCTTTGTTGAAAAGGGAAAG
>NC_041381.1:470482739-470494469 GCF_002162155.2 Triticum dicoccoides
GTTTGTGCAGGACTAGATTTGCTGCCCTCACATAGGAAAAAAGTTCAAAGAGAACAAATATGGGACCAACACAGATATGCTGCTTGGCTACATACTCTGCATCACCCATTTATACGTGTGGACGCACATGGTGCTAGCATGTCCCATATAGCTATTTTGCTGTTGTTAATCTAAGAATGCCGCCGGAAAATTGAAGTAATGCCACTGTTAAAAGTAAATTACATTTTTTAACGAATGTTGTTTCAAGAGAGTGTCTCTATTAATATGAATCAATGCAACCGTTTTAGAAATGCTACTATCCTACTTTGTTTTCCATCCAAGATAAGTTAGATGCTTCTTTCTATCACCGTTTGTTTCATCCTCCTTTATCGGCAAGTAATTGTTTCATTTTTTGCCTCTATTAGAATAGGGGTATCGATTCAACTTGTTGCTATTGTGACATTTTGCTTCGCTACTCGAAACACTTATATTTTAAGAGTGTTTTGTGCAGTTCAACTTGAATGTCACGCCGGTGACTTTGCTTAATTTTGGTGGAACTGCACAAAAGGAGATCCGAGATTTGTTTCCAGTGTTCCTGTCGAGTTGTTTCAAATCTTGGTCTCAACCACATGATATCTATTCAACTTGTTGCTATTGCGACATTTTGCTTCGCTACGCGAAACACTTTGCTTGATTTCAGTGCAACTGCACAAAAGGAGATTGGATTTCCTATTTGTGTTAGCTGATTCGTATTTTATCCTAGTGTTCTCATGAAAGGTCAGTGCATGCCTTCATCCACATGATTGTGCAGTGTGCTTTGAGATGTTGTGCTACCTGTATTGGTACTGTTTTAAATAAATGTTGAATTGAAGCTATTGTATTGCTGTCTTTTCCCATTAAGTAGTGAACAAAAATGGGACCAACCCAGACATGATGCTTGTTGCTTTGTTACAACAAACTCTGCATCACCCCTTTATAAGTAGATGGAAGCACATATTGTTGTTGCACCCACTCTCCCCTGGAACTGTTTATGCTTTTCGTTAATCTAATGCCGCTGGTAAAATTAAGCAATGCCACTCTCAGAATTAATTAACTACCGAATCTTAGTTCAACACTGCAACACTTGTTAGGAACGGTACTATCCTGCTTTGTAGTTCTTTCTACATGTTTAACCAAGGTATTGTTAAGATAATGTCTCTTTAAAAATGAATCAGTTGCATTGTTTTAGGAATGGTACTTTTCTGCTTTGTCGTTCTTTATACATGTTGAAACAAGGCATTGTTAAGATAATGTCTTAGTCAATATGAATGAATCACACTGATGGAGAATTGCTACTCTCCTGCTTTGTTTCCCATTAAGACAAGTCATCAACCGTTATTTCTCAGCAATTGTTTCCCTTATACCTATTGTTGCTTACATGGATATCAAAATTAAAGCTCGGTTTTATTCCAACTTCGATTTTAGTTGAACTGCACAAAAGGAGCCAATGTGTCCAAGGCAAACTGCTGCGTTACTGGGTCCAGTTGGTCATTCCACTTTGCAGAAAGAAGCAGTCACTGGTTGTGGTACATTACAGAAGGAATGACCGAGAAGCTTTATAGAGTATTATTAGACACCGGTGACATGACTAGTCCGCAGAGACCATTGGCAATTTAACAACATGTGGAGTGCAATGGGCAAAAAGTGCCCAAACAAGTACAAGAAACTACGACAGGACACGATCATAGGCATTACATATTTTGAATGGGAAAAGCTTGTCAAAGTTTAATCATTGATGTTAGCAAGAAGACGTTAGTTTAATATATTGGAATTGGAAAACCTTGTCAAAATTTGCTCATTGATGTTAGCCAGAAGACATGCATTTGATATTTTTGAGTGGGACGCCCTTGCTGTGAGCAGCATCAAGTGTTTTTTCCTATTCCTGTGTTCAGTTTAGAAGTAAATAGTTACTCTGCTAAGATATTCCTGTGTTAAGAGTGTGTTCTGAATATTGTCTATGTAATGCCAGGCCTTGTGTTTGATTGCAAAGTTGAGCTTGGAATGTTGTGGCATGCGGCATCATGAGCTGTTCACCGTGCCTCCTGAGAATAATGCTTCGTATTGTTTTGCATGTCGATCTAATGCCAGTGATTTTCTTGTTAAGAAGATCATTCTCTTCTGTTGTTTCCGTGCATAAGAAGTCCATCGTCTGATGTTTCATTCATAGCCTATACGACATGTCGGGTAGGTTAGACGTGAAACCATATGATCTTCCGACCAACTCATGATATTAGGCCGTGATTGGATCGTCGTTTTCCAACCAAAACCGCTTGTAAAACTGACGCTTGTAAATTAAAGCAGATGGTCTCGGGCGAAGGCGCTTGGTTGGTCGATTTCGACTAGTAAAATATCGGAAGTACTTCACACACGATAAAAACGCTGAATGACACTCGGACGATTGCTAATCCAGCCGTTAGCTGTTGTTTCAGCCTTGCCCATGGATGGCATGATACGCACGTCGTGCATGTATCGTCTGGTAATGTCGTCCATATAGCAGTGCTCATAAAATATACACTGGTCTCTCAAATTACACATGTAACCCGCTGGTTTTACTTACAGACCTCGGGCCTTCCGATGACGAGTAAATTACACTTGTATGTTAATACATGTTTGAAATAAACCAGAGCTCCCAAGCGCGGCCTTACCATTTCATGCCGTCTCAGTTTCTCGAAGGTGCTCATAGGTGTCCGATGATCCTGGCTTCCTGAATGAGCAACGGGCGCTATATCAGACCTCCGTAGGGCCCGCGAGGCCCTCTCCGTTGTCCTTCGAGTTGTTGCGCTTGCCATGGCGCCGAGCATTGTTAACATGGTCAACGAACATGAGGATTCAGGAGATGACTTTATTTTGACTGGATGACACTAGGGACTACTAGGGCCATAGCCGTACGTACGCAAGTGCCTCCTTATTATGTACAACTATATTTTTTTGCTTTCTCCTGGTTTCCTGACATCACGGTCCCACACCATTGTCAACCTATGTAGTCAATATAAATAAGAAAATTGCACAAGGTGCGGCCGACAGCTGGGACCAAGCAGCTCGAGCAGTATTTGTGTTTTTGAGGCGTGAGCACTGCAGAGTTTTTCTTGGCGATGATTTCGTTGTTGTTCAGAGGAGAGCAGGGTATTAACTGGGCGGGCTGTGGCCCGTCTAGCCCAGGCCAGATATCCAGCCCAGATACTACTTTTTTTAAGATGAAAATGGCTAGCCCAGCTATACATCTTTTTGAGGAATACCCAGGCAAGGTCAACTTGTTATTCTCCGCCCCGCTGGGCTGCAAATATTTCCTAGGAGGGATGCATTAGGCTTAATAGGAAAATGGGCTTTAAAAATAATAAATGGGATGTAATTATAAAAACTGGGCAGTAACTATAAAAAAATGCACCAAACACGAAATTAGTTTATAAAATATTATTTATGGATTTTGAAAATCTTAAATTTTCATTGTTGCGCGCGCAATGTTTCATTGGATTTTTACGTAATACAAATCTATATTTAATCTGACTAGAAATTTCAGGATAAAAATATTTCGGATCCCATGAAAATACGGGAAATTTTATTGAATTCTGTCTTCAACGGTTGGTTGAAATTATTAATCATTGTCCTAGCTAGAAAATGGGTTGTACTTTTAACAAAATGTAAATGGGTTGTTGTAAATTCCACTAGAATTCAAAAATGGGCTGTACATTCTTACAAAACGCAAATGGGTTATAAATTCTCCGCCACACACTTGTGGGCCTACTAAGTGACGCGTCCCCTAAAAAAAATAAGTTGACGCGTATGCAAGGCTTTGTCAACTTATTATAGTCAACACACGGTTCTAGCAGTAGTGGCCGTTGGATATCTATGCAATGGATGTCGTGCTTCTTCTTCAATGTTGGATATTCTTAGCTTCGGCCGCCCAAAAAATGATTCATCCCCCTGACATCTGGGGCGCACCATTTCGGAGGCTGACCTGTGGGCCTACTAAGTTGGAGCGTACCAAGGGCTTTGTCAACTTAGTCAATATAAACGATTCTAGCTTCAGTGACCGTATGATGTCCATCCAATGGCCGTAGTGCTTCTTCAACCTCTGGTCTTCTTGGTCCAGCTGCCCAAAGCAGCGCCGGTCATGCCGCCTGCTCCTGCCTCCCATGGCCAGCTGTGCTGCCGCGGAGGCCTCACCACCCCCATACTACTCCCACCGCTGGCCAGGCCATCCCTCCACTCACCCACACCCCCTGTTATTCTGCGGCGATGGCAGCCTCACACCGCAACTGAACTAGTGAACCCTTGTACTCCTCTCCGCGCGGGCTTCCACTACTGCGTCTTCCCCGGCTCCGCGTCGTCCCCTTCCTAGGCATCGCCATCGTCCATCGCCCCGGTGCTCTCGGCACGGCGTGGTCAACGTGGTCAACAACTGACTTCCATCGGAAGAGTACTGTACGTGGAGAGGCTGACAGCTGGGTCCACGGCGGCCGCAAGGAAGTGCCTCCTTATTACGCGCAAAATAATTTTCCTCGACCTGACAGCAGGGACCCACCGGACGGGCCACCTTATTTCGCGAAAAAAAGGTTTCCCCTGGACGGGCCACCGTATTTCGCAAAAAAAAACGTTCCCCTCGCTGTTAGCTCGAACCCACCGGAAGTGCCTCTTTATTACGCACAAAACAAATGAATACTCCCCGTGCTAGCTGGGACTCACCTTGGTGGGAAGCCGACTTGTGGGCCTACTAAGTTGACGGGGACGAAGGGCTTTGTCAACTTAGTCAATATGAACGATTCTAGCTCCATTGACCGTACGATGTCCATCCACGGCCGTAGTGCTTCTTCAACCTCTGGTCTTCTTGCTCCAGCCGCCCAGAGTAGCGCCGGTCGTGCCGCCTGCTCCTGCCTCCCGTGGCCGGCTGTGCTGCCGCGGAGGCCTCACCGCCCCTACTATTCCCACCTTAGGCCAGGCCCTGCGGCGACGGCAGCCTCACACCATAGCCGAACGAGTGAATACTCATACTCCTCTCCGCGTGGGCATCCACTGCCACGTCTTCACTGGCTCCACGTCGTCCCCTTCCTAGGCCTCGCCGTCGTCCACCGCCCTGGTGCTCTCGGCGCGACATGGTCAACGTGGTCAAGGAACGACTTCCATCGGACGTGGACTGTACGTCGAGAGGCTGACAGCTGGGTCCACGGCTGCAGCAAGGAAGTGCCTCCTTATTACGCGGAAAATAATGATTCCTCCACCTGACAGCAGGGACCCACTGGACGGGCCACCGTATTTCACGAAAAAAACGTTTCCCTCCTGACTGCTGGGACCAACCAGCTACACCTTCGCACGCAAGGAAGTGCGTCCGGGCAAAAAAAACCCAAAATGATTCGCCCCCCTGACTGCTGGGACCCACCAGCTACATCTTCGCAGGCAAGGAAGTGCCTGACAGTTGGGACCCACCTGGTCGAAGCGTATGTAGTGTTGTCATTCTGGTCGCGAAAGTGTATGTACATACTAGTCGATGTAGAGGCACGCACGTGTCGTAGTAGAGGCGCGCACGTGTCGTAGTAGAGGCGCGCACGTAGCATGTACATGTACGTACAACGGCGAGGGTGCAAGAAAGAAAATACGGCCACATACGTACATACGGGCAGGGTCTCGAACGCCTACTCGCGCATACGTACATGGTTGGGTCGGAACAGAGAAACAACGTCGTCGTCGTGTTCATGGGGAGCCAATCGGCTGGGTCGAAACAGAATGCATGGTCGTGTTCATCGGGAGGGCTTGGACGGAACAGGCGATGGAAACGAGGCCTGGCGGACCGCACAACGGAGGAAACGGCCTTGTGTTCGACTGGCCACGTTCGAAACGGGATCCTGTTGATCGGGAGGGGCCTGGCGTACCGCGAAACGGAGGAAACGGACCTCCTACGGTTGAAACGGGGGTCCTATTGATTGGGAGGGGTGTGGCGTACCGCAAAACGGAGGAAACAGACCTCCTACGGTCGAAACGGGGGTCCTGTTGATCGGGAGGGGTGTGCCATACCGCAAAACGAAGGAAACGGACTTCCTACGGTCGAAACGGGGGTCCTGTTGATTGGGAGCGGTGTGGCGTACCGCAAAACGGACGAAACGGACCTCCTACGGTCGAAACGGGGGTCCTGTTCATCGGGAGGGGTGTGGCGTACCGCAAAACGGGACTCCACGGGATACTGTTCATCTCCACCGTCGACCTCCTCTAGCCTCCACGGGCTACCATCGACCTCCTCCAGCCTCCACGGGCTCCTGTTCATCCAGCCTCCACCACGCGCTACTCCATCGGCTACTGTTCAACCACCCCTCCACCGTCTACTGTTCATCCACCCCTCCCCCATCTATTGTTCATCCAGCCCTCCACACCACGGGGTCCTGTTCAACCACCTCTCCACGGCTACCCCTCCACCATCTACTGTTCATCCAGCCCTCCACACCACGGTGTCCTGTTCATCAAGAGGCAATGCCACCGCTCACTGCTCATCCAACCCTCCCCCCCGGCAACGCTCACTGTTCATCCAATCGATCGGCTTTAGTTAGCAGCAGTAGCGAAGGAATCGCTCCATCGGGTTCAGTTAACAGCCACCGATCGATCGCTCGGGTTCAGTAACGTGTAGCATGCAGTGCAATCACTTGGGTTTAGTTAGAGCCCAACGCCTCGCTCTGGTTCAGTTAGAGCCAACGCCTCACACACATGCGCGTACATGTATGAGAGAAACGCGCATCGCTCGGCCCCCGACCTGCCACCGTAACCGGCAACTCTCTGAAATTCCCCCCCTCGCTTCTACCATGGTTTTTTCCGTCATGGACGGCCCAAAGAATATCATGCAGTTGCGTCTCCGGCCCGCCCAGGATGAAAAGCCCATTTTCTGTCATGATTTTTTGTCATAGAAGTAGGAGCCCACCACATCTATGATGATATCGGGTTTTGTCACAATTATCGTCATAGAAGTGTCATATGTATGACAGAAAAAAATTTCGTTCGGCCCAAAATGTCACGGATGTGTCTTTTTTTTAGTGAATGTGTGTAGCATGGAAGATATCGAGATCTCTTAGTTGTTATGTTGACAATGAAAGTATACCGCTCAAAATGTTATTTATTTCTATTTCAAAATCGAGCTCTGGCACCTCTACAAATCCCTGCTTCCCTCTATGAAGTGCCTATCTATTTACTTTTATGTTGAGTCATCATCCTCTTATTAAAAGCACCCACTGGAGAGCACTGCTGTCATTTGCATGCATTACTATTAATTTATATTGAGTATGACTATGACTTGATCTCTTTTACCATGAATTACAATGTTTAGTCAGTCCTTGATCTTCTAAGGTGCTCTGCATTTATGTTTTGCGGTCTTAGAAAGGGCTAGCGAGATACCATCTTGTTATGTCATATTATGATTGTTTTGAGAAAGTGTTGTGATCTGAGATTTATTATTATTGCTCGCTAGCTAATTATGCCATTGATATGAGTAAACATGAGACCTAAGTGTTATTATGAATGTGGTTAGTTCATAAATCTTTGCTGAAAACTTGAATGTTGGCTTTACATATTTGTAACAACAAGAGCAAACAGAGTTTGTAAAAGTTTTTCTTTATCACTTTCAGTTTGTCAACTGAATTGCTTGAGGACAAGCAAAGGTTTAAGCTTGGGGGAGTTGATATGTCTCCATCGTATCTACTTTTCCAAACACTTTTGCCCTTGTTTTGGACTCTAACTTGCATGATTTGAATGGAACTAACCTGGACTGATGCTGTTTTCAGCAAAACTGCCATGGTGTTATTTTTGTGCAGAAATAGAAGTTGTCGGAATGACCTGAAAATCCACGGAGCAAATTTTTGGAATTAATAAAAAATACTGGTGAAAGAATCAGCACCAGGGGGCCCACACCCTGTCCACGAGGGTGGGGGGCGCGCCCCCTGCCTCGTGGGTCCCCTGGACCTGCACCGACCTCAACTCCAACTCCATATATTCACGTTCACGGAGAAAAAAATCAGAGAGAAAGTTTCATCACGTTTTACGATACGGAGCTGCCGCCAAGCCCTAATCTTTCTCAGGAGGGCTGATATGGAGTCCATTCGGGCTCTATAGAGGGGGATTCGTCGCCATTTCATCATCAACCATCCTCCATCACCAATTTCATGATGCTCACCGCCGTGCGTGAGTAATTTCATCGTAGGCTTGCTGGACGGTGATGGGTTGGATGAGATTTACCATGTAATCGAGTTAGTTTTGTTAGGGTTTGATCCCTAGTATCCACTATGTTCTGAGATTGATGTTGCTATGACTTTGCTATGCTTAATGCTTGTCACTAGGGCCCGAGTGCCATGATTTCAGATCTGAACCTATTATGTTTTCATGAATATATGTGAGTTTTTGATCCTATCTTGCGAGCTATAGTCACCTATTATGTGTTATGATCCGTTAACCCTGAAGTGACAATAATCGGGATACTTACCGGTGATGACCGTAGTTTGAGGAGTTCATGTATTCACTAAGTGTTAATGCTTTGGTCCGGTACTCTATTAAAAGGAGGCCTTAATATCCCTTAGTTTCCATTAGGACCCTGCTGCCACGGGAGGGTAGGACAAAAGATGTCATGCAAGTTCTTTTCCATAAGCACGTATGACTATATTCGGAATACATGCCTACATTACATTGATGAACTGGAGCTAGTTCTGTGTCACCCTATGTTATAACTCTTACATGAGGAATCACATCCGACATAATTATGCATCACTGATCCAATGCCTACGAGCTTTTCACATATTGTGCTTTGCTTATTTACTTTACCGTTGCTGCTGTTACAATTACTACAAAACTGCTACTGTTACTTTTGGTACTGTTACCGTTACTTCCATATTACTTTGCTACTAAATACTTTGCTGCAGATACTAAGTTATCCAGGTGTGGTTGAATTGACAACTCAACTGCTAATACTTGACAATATTCTTTGGCTCCCCTCGTGTCGAATCAATAAATTTGGGTTGAATACTCTACCCTTGAAAACTATTGCGATCCCCTATACTTGTGGGTTATCACTGCTACACTGGCACCTCCATCAGCTGCCATCTCCAGCTGTGATACAAGAAAGCTGGCAGTACCACCACTATTTGCCAAGAGCACACCTACCGGGCCTGCACAGAGCTCTTCTTCATCCATGGCATCAACAGGGCGCACACATGATATTATTTGTCATCATTGTAAGGGTAGAGGTCATTATGCGAGAGAATGCCAATCTCCGCGTGTTATGATTGCTATTGAGGATGATGGGTATGAGTCCTCTAGTGACTATGATGAGGAGACTTTGGCTCTTATTACAAGTGAAGAACATGGTGGAGATGATTCTGATCATGAACACAATACATGGTGCTGAAGATGCTGACATGTATGGAAGTACAGTTGCTCAACGTGTTTTGAGTGTGTAGGTCACACAAGCTGAGCAAAACCAGAGGCATACTTTGTTCCATACAAAGGGAGTTGTGAAGGAACGTTCTATTCACGTCATCATAGATGGAGGGAGCTGCAACAACTTGGCTAGCATGGAGATGGTGGAGAAGCTATCTCTCACCACAAGACCACATCCACATCCTTACTACATGCAATGGTTCAACAACAGTGGCAAGGTTAAGGTAACATGTATTGTTCGTGTGCATTTTAGTATCTCTACATATGCTGATTATGTTGATTGTGATGTGGTAACCATGCAAGCATGTTCCTTATTACTTGGTAGACCATGGCAATTTGGTAAAAATTATGTACACGATGGTAGAAATAATCAATATACTCTTGTTCATAAGGATAAACATATTACTTTGCTTCCTGTGTCTCCTGATTCCATTTTGAAAGATGATATTAATAGAGATAATAAAGCAAAATAGGAGAAAAATAAGAGTGAAAATCAGATTGTGGCAAAAGAATTTGAGCAACAAATGAAGCCTAATAATAAACCATCTAGTGTTGCTTCTGAAATTAAATTGAAAAGTGCATGTTTACTTGCCACCAAATATGATATTGACGAGCTAGATTTCAGCAAATCTGTTTGCTATGCTTTTGTGTGCAAAGAGGCATTATTTTCATTCGAGGATGTGCCTTCCTCTTTGCCTCCTACTGTCACTAACATTTTGCAGGAGTTTCTTGACGTCTTTCCACAAGATGTGCCACTGGATTACATCCAATTCGAGGGATTGAGCATCAGATTGACTTAGTTCCCATGGCTTTGCTGCCAAACCGTGCACCATACCGTACCAATCCACAGGAGACAAAGGAGATTGTGCGTTAAGTACATGAGCTACTCGACAAAGGTTATATACACGAATCTCTTAGTCCTTGTGTTGTTCCTATTACACTAGTGCCAAAAAAGGATGGTACGCCGTGTATGTGTGTTGATTGTAGAGGCATTAATAATATTACTATTCATTATTGTCATCCTATTCCTAGGCTAGATGATATGCTTGATGAATTGAGTGGCTCTATAATTTCTCCAAAGTTGATTTGCGTAGTGGATACTATCAAATTCATATGAAATTGGGAGATGAATGGAAAACAGAATTTAAAACTAAGTTTGGATTATATGAGTGGTTAGTCATTCCTTTTGGGTTAACTAATGCACCTAGTACTTTCATGAGATTAATGAATGAAGTTTTACATGCTTCCATTGGACAATTTGTGGTAGTTTACTTTGATGATATATTGATTTATAGTGGATCTTTGGAGGACCATTTGGAACATTTACGTGTTGTTTTTATTGCTCTACGTGATGCACGTTTGTTTGGTAACCTTGGGAAGTGCACCTTTTGTACTGACCGAGTATCTTTTCTTGGCTATGTTGTTACTCCACAGGGAATCGAAGTTGATAAAGTCAAGATTGAAGCTATTGAGAGTTGGCCACAACCCAAAATGGTCACACAAGTGAGGAATTTCCTTGGCCTCGCTGGTTTCTATAGGCGTTTTGTGAGAGATTTTAGCACCATTGCTACACCTCTCAATGAGCATACAAAGAAGGATGTGACTTTTTGTTTGGGGCACCACACAGGAAGAAGCCGTCACGGTATTGAAAGATAAGTTGACACATGCTCCTCTACTCCTACTTCCTGATTTTAATAAGGCTTTTGAGCTTGAATGTGATGCTAGTGGAATTGGATTAGGAGGTGTTTGTAACATCCCGAATTTTCAATTTGGAATGTTATACATTAGATCATCATTGCATATCATATTTTTATTGCATTTTGTCTTGATCCTAGAAATTTCACGCAACTCAAGGAACCATGGAGAGAGTTGGGGATTTCGTTATTTTCATATTTGAGATTTCTCAAATTTTGGAAATAGGATCATTTGATTTTATTTATTTTATCTTCAAATATTTCTATTATAAAAAAATAAGAGAGGGAATAAAATGATTTTCCCAAAATAAAGAAATATTGAGGATTTAATAAAAAATCAAATAAGATTTTATTTTGGAGTTTATCGCCATTTTATTTGAATTTAGGAAAATTGCACGATTTTAAAAATTGGATTTAGGCCCCAAATAAATGTTCGTCTTGTCTGGCTTATTTTTAGAGGACGGGGAAAATTTATTTCAGGACTTTTGGAGTCCGTTTAATATTTCTTTTATTTGTTTTTCTGGTTGTCCGAATTATTTAAAAAAAAAAGTTACCGACCTAACCGGGCCGTGTCCAACTAGGACTCCTGGCCCGACCAACCCTTATAAGTCGGGAGGCC
>NC_041381.1:470494797-470503649 GCF_002162155.2 Triticum dicoccoides
CGCCGCCGCCGGCCATCGCTGGAGCCACCGCCGTCCCACCGCCGCCTGTCCCGCCATCGAGGTAGCCGCCGAATTCGCCGCCGGTTTTCGCCGGTTAACCGCCCGTTTTTTATATAAAACCGTGGTTGTTTTTTTATAGATCGGTTTTAATTTTTTTTCCTGGTTTAGTTTATTTAACGAATGTTCATTCGTACGTTCGTTTTAACAAACGGTTTTCGTCTTTTAGCCATAGACAGCGAACGTTCGTTCGTTAGCCTATTCGTCTGTTTTTCTTTTTCTCGGATTTTCCGCGATTATTTCAGATCGCGATTTCTCATCCGATTTTCGTTCTAGTATAACTTTTCGCTCGTTTCTCGGAATCAGGCGATTCAAGCGCCTAGAGTTTCGTCTCGAAACCCTCTTTCGGTTTAACCAACTCAAACAAGTTTTTGCTACTGTAAAATTTGACTTAGGTCCAGATTAGTAAATGAAGCTTGTTTCTTTCGCCGTTTGACTTTCGTTGCTTTGTTTGATTTGATTCTTTTTGCAAACCGGAGTTCTTAAGTTGAACTTTTTGGTTAGATCTCTTATTTGAGTTTTACCTGTGCATTAGATGAATGCTTATTGTATGCTTGTTTGTTCGCGATAGAGCACCCAGAGTGCGCTGCTTGCTACTATGAGTCTCCAGGTTTCACGGATCATCAGCAAGGCAAGTAACACTTTGATCATACCTCTTTACTACCCAGTTTTATTGCATTACATCAATCCACAAACAATTGCATGGTTTAATATGTGGGTTTTGGGAAGTTGTTGAGGTAGTACCTATTACCTGTTTTATTATCAGACCTTTGGGAGTTACTTCTACGTTTCCTTATAATGTTATGCTATGCTAGTAGACGTGGATTGGGTGAGTGTATCCATGACAGATGTGAGATTGTTATTTAATGGTTTACTTAAGGTGGCAACTTAAATTCACATCTGGGTGGATTGAGGCACCTGGGAAACCCAGTGTTGCCTGTATTTTTGGAAATCCCGGGGTACCGTGTGATTCTCCTATGGACCTCCACCCAGGCTCAAAGGGATCATGAGATTATTCATGCTAGAAACTTCCGTGTGCAGTCGCAAGCTACTATGGGCTCTAACATAGTTAATTAAGTTGCATGAACTCTTGAAGAGGTAGACTAGCAGATGTAGGAGAAAGTAGGTGTAACTGTCTACCCGGAGTAAAGAGTTAATGCTTCTGAAAGGTTGTGTCTCGGTCATCCGTTTCTCAAACATTATGTAGTGCGAGAAATCCAACGGAGGCGAGTGAGTCTTGCGGGGAAAAGTGTGCAAACCTCTGCAGAGTGTATAAACTAATCATGGTTAGCCGTGTCCCCGGTTATGGACGTTATGAGTATCTAGTACTTGGATTTTCATGTGAATCTCATCATGTTACTTAATTTAATCTTGTTGGGTTAATGATTTGTTACTTAATTGGGATTGAGTTGGAGGAACCTTCTCAGTGTTTAAAACAACCACCATGATAGTTAAATAAAATTTATTCCTTTGTTGCAGGGGAAAATTGGCTTTATGCAAAACTGTAACCATAGAGCTTTCCACCAGCCATATATGCATGTAGTGATAGCACTATTCTGTTCATTACTCTCTATGTGTTACATTGCCAGCATATTCCATGTGCTGACCCGTTTTCGGGCTACAACGTTCATGTTGCAGACTTTTCAGACGATGAGTAAGGTGCCTTAGGTCGTGGTCTTCTACTCAGTGATGCCGTTGGAGTTGATTGACTCGCTTATCTTTGAAGCCTTCCGATGTTATTGTTATTAGATGGCCTTAAGCCATATTTATTGTGATAAGTTCTATTTTGAGACATTCGATGTAATAAGTGTGTGATTGCTACTCTGTTATAAATCCTTCAAGTACTGTGCGTGTCAGCATTACCGATCCAAGAATGACACTGATGCACAGAGATCAGACTGTTTGAGGTCTGGTTGCTACAAGATGGTATCAGAGCACACGCTGACTGTAGGACACGACCACTAAGCTAAAAAAAACCTAGATCACTACTCTCTCTCTTCTCATTTCTGACTCCTCATCTTTTCTACTCTTTTAGAAATGGCAGATGCAAGGAACAAGTTCACGCAACCGAATGAAGATACACCCTTTGGATGCCACTTGAAGGAAGTCACTAAGTACCTGAACATCGGAGTACCGAGATTCACCGAGACCTACATCACCACTTTACCAGAAGAGGAGCGTTGGATGATTCAATTTCAAATTCCAGGAAGAACGTTCATGCCCGTCACTGAACCCATAGAGTTTTCTTTTGATGCACCAACCTGGAGTCTAGGAAAGAGCATGGCAGCCCACATCACAATGGGATACATTGGAGAAGTTTACCACAAGGATCTCAAGGATACTATCTACCAGATTTGTGGGTGCCGAGATGAGCAATGGGAGATGATCAGCACCAGGAAGGATAGATCAATTGCAGCTTTCATCCAGGAGTTAAACCAGCATATTCGTCACCAGGAGAACCAGATGTGCGCAGGCATGATAGATCTGAAGAAGGCTATGACCAAGATCATGGAGCTGGAGGAAGCACTTAAGTCTACACGCGATGGTTATGAGGAGGAAATAACAACGCTCGTGGAGAAGAGTGAAGATCTAAACAAGAAGCTAAAAGTATTTATGGGATTTCCCGCGACTGGAGGAGAAGACGATGATTGCACTTGCCCGGAGAACTACATCATCATCGACAACACCGAATCGGACCTGGACGATAACGGTGATGACTTTGTTGATGAAGCTGGAGCAGATATCATGGAGTCTTCGACCGATCAATTTTTCTAGTCGGCCACCATAACAGTAGTAGTATTCCCCCCATGTATATAGTATAGTCCGAGCACTTTTGTAACGATAGCTAGACCGTTGTATGCCCTTGTTTGAATTGATTGAAGTGAATTGTTTGCATTTGTCTCATGTGCATATGGGTAGTGTTTTTCTCTCTAGACCTCATTCTATTCTGTATTCTCATCATTTATAAACCTTCAGATGCCTCGGAGACGTGACAATGGATTAGCTTTCCCACCGGAGCTCACTCCGTTGATCCAGCAGCAGAATGCATTGATGCAGATGCTAGTTCAGAATCAGAACCAAGGGAACAACAAAAACAACAACCCACCACCACCACCACCTATTGATCACTTAGCCCGTTTCTTGAGGCTGAATCCGTCGGTGTTCTCCAATAGCACCGAGCCGACAGTTGCAGATGATTGGCTTCGTAAGATGGGAAGGGAGTTGACCACTGCAGGATGCACATATGCGGAGAAGGTGCATTATGCCGCACATCAGCTTGATGGACCCGCAACATCATGGTGGGAGAATTTCACAACCACTTATCCTATCGACACTATCACATGGGATTTCAGCAGGCTTTCCGTACTGCTCATGTTTCAGCAGGAGCTATGGCCATGAAGAAGCATGAGTTTCGCAACTTATGCCAAGGAGGACGTACTGTTGGCCAGTACGTGGATGATTTTAGTAAGCTAGCATGTTATGCCCCAGATGACATTGCTACGGATGCAGCTAAGTAGGAGAAGTTTCTGGAAGGACTGGATGATGAGCTGAGCATGCAGTTGATGGTAGCAACCTTCAACAACTACCAGGATTTGGTAGATCGAGCTCTCATGATTGAAGGGAAGCAGCAGCAGATTGACAATCGCAAGAGGAAGTATGGACAAGGGAAGTACAATTCTGGAGCTCAGCAGAAGCCTCGTTTTACCCCAAACTCGGGAGGACCTTTTCAGCATACCCATGGAGGAGGGAGTTCGCACAACCATAGTGGCCCCAAGAATGGTAATGGGAATGGAGGAAGCAACGGACAGAATCGTACCAACCCATCAACCCCAGCCAAGAGGGATCTAAGCCACATTACCTGTTTCAAATGCCAGAAGACTGGACATTATGCCACTGAATGCCCTGAAGCGAAGAATGGAGATGGCAACGGGAGCTCTAGGAAGAAGCCTAACCCTTTCAACAAGGGACAGGTGAACCACGTTAGCTTGGAGGAGGTTGAAGCCCAGCCAGATGCAGTAATAGGTAAGTTTTTGGTTAAGTCATTTACTGCAATCGTTCTTTTTGATACTGGTGCATCACATTCATACATATCAAGGGGATTTGTGGATAAGTACAAAATACCCACAAAGGTTCTTAGAACACCTATGTTAGTAAGCTCACCAGGAGCAGAGTATATGGCCAGTGAAGGATGTTTTCAAGTGCCATTGACCATAGGCAGGCATGTTTTCCCCTCGAATTTGATAATTTTGGAGTCGCAAGGTTTGGATGTGATTCTGGGTATGGATTGGCTATCGATGTATGGAGGAAACATCGATTGTGCCAGTAAGTCGATTTTGCTTACCACTCCAGAAGGAAGAAGGATCAAGTATGTATCCCGGCACGAGCCGAAGAGGACTCAAGTGAATTCCTTAATAGGAGTTGTACAGGAGGAAGTACCAGTGGTGAAGGATTTTCCTGACGTATTTCCAGAAGAGTTGCCAGGCATGCCACCGGATAGAGACATTGAGTTTTTGATCGAGCTTTTGCCAGGCACCGGGCCAATATCTAAGAGACCATACAGGATGCCCGCACAGGATTTGGAGGAAATTAAGAAGCAGATTAAGGAGCTACTAGATAAAGGATATATTCGCCCAAGTTCTTCACCTTGGGGATCACTAATGCTTCTAGTGGAGAAGAAGGATGGATCATTAAGGATGGTTGTTGATTATCGAGGATTGAATGAAGTGACAATCAAGAACAAGTACCCACTGCCGATGATAAATGATTTGTTTGACCAGTTGCAAGGAGCTAAGGTATTTTCCAAGATCAATCTATGATCAGGATACCACCAGTTAAATATTCGAGAGCAGGATATACCTAAGAAGGCTTTTACCACCAGGTACGGGCTGTACGAGTATACCGTTATGTCATTTGGTCTGACTAACGCACCTGCCTATTTCATGAACATGACGAACAAGGTGTTTATGGAGTTTCTGGATAAGTTTGTCGTGGTGTTCATTGATGATATTCTGGTCTACTCAAAGAATGAAGAGGAGCATAAGGATCATTTGCGTTTGGTACTTGGGAAGCTCAAAGAACATCAGTTATATGCCAAGTTCAGCAAGTGTGAATTCTGGTTGAAGGAAGTTGGATTCCTCCGACATGTTATATCCGGAGAAGGAATAGCAGTAGACCCCACCAAAGTTGTCACTGTGACAAATTGGGAAGCCCCAACGACAGTTGGAGAGATCTAGAGTTTTCTTGGACTCGCAGGATACTAGCGGAGGTTCATTGAGAACTTCTCGAAGATTGCGAAGCCCATGATGGAGTTGTTAAAGAAGGACACCAAGTTCAAATGGACTGAGGAATGTGAGGCCAGTTTTCAGGAGTTGAAGAAACGTTTGGTTACTTCACCCGTGTTGATTCTGCCAGATCAGCGCAAGGATTATGAGGTGTATTGTGACGCTTCACGTCGAGGACTTGGAGCAGTGCTTATGCAGGAGGGAAGAGTTGTTTCATATGCCTCACAATAGCTTAAGCCCCATGAGTCGAATTATGCTACACATGATTTAGAGTTAGCAGCCGTAGTGCATGCATTGAAGACATGGAGACATTTTCTCGTCGGAAACCATTGTGAGGTGTACACGGATCATAAGAGGTTGAAGTACATTTTCACGCAAAAGGAGTTGAATCTCAGGCAAAGGAGATGGTTGGAGCTCATCAAGGATTATGATATGAGATTGAGTTATCACCCCGGAAAGGCTAATGTAGTAGCCGATGCGTTCAGCCCAAGAGCTATGTCAACACACTCTTGACCGGAGAGTTACCGAAGGAGTTAGCGGAGGACCTCCGCAAGCTATGTTTGGAGATAGTTCCGAGAGGCTATGTTACAACATTGGAGATTCAGTCGACTTTGATGGATAAGATCAGAGATGCTCAGAAGACTGACAAGGAGATTGCCGAGATAAAGGAGAAGATGAGCAAAGGAAAAGCTAAAGGTTTTCGTGAGGATGAGCACGATACCTTATGGTTCAAAGACCGCGTCTATGTGCCTAATGACCCGGAGATCAGGAAGTTGATTTTGCAGGAGGCCCATGATTCGCCATATTCGATTCACCCAGGAAATACCAAGATGTATCTGGATTTGAAGGACACCTTCTGGTGGACCAGAATGAAGAAGGATATTACGGAGTATGTAGCAGTATGTGATGTATGTTAGAGAGTGAAGGCAGAGCATCAGAAGCCAGCAGGATTGCTACAGCCATTGCCGATACCTGAATGGAAGTGGGATAATGTAACGCCCCAGACACGCCCGCCGGTGGTTGTTACTCCTGGTGGGATCTAGACTGACCTCACAGATCAATACTAGTATTTTCTGCGCGCTTTGTCCTCACTCATGCGCACCCGGGAGCAACTTCCCGGTCGGTCACCCATCCTGAAATTACTCCAAGCTGAACACGCTTAACTTTGGAGTTCTTTCCAAATGAGCTCCCGGAAAAGAAGGAATTCCTTATTGATATGAGTAGTCTATCATCCCTAATAAGCCAGGCTATCACATACACCCCCACTCAGAGGAACTGACGTCCTCATCAGGCCACATGAACGTTCCCTCTTGGCACATACGTCCGTGCATCTAGTCCGGTACATGTGCCATGCCATGTGCCACGATGGGTCACAAACATCATGAACAACATGACCGCGCACCTGTCCGCAAACATCTGTGTAACCGCGAGGGTCGGCTCTGATACCAACTTGTAACACCCCGGACACACCCGCCGGTGGTCGTTACTCCTGGCGGGATCTAGACTGGCCTCACGGATCAATACTAGTCTTTTCTATGCACTTTGTCCTCACTCATGCGCACCCGGGAGCAACTTCCCGGTCGGTCACCCATCCTGAAATTACTCCAAGCTGAGCATGCTTAACTTTGGAGTTCTTTCCAAATGTGCTCCCGGAAAAGAAGCAATTCCTTATTGATATGAGTAGTCTATCATCCCTAATAAGCCAGGCTATCACAGATAAGTTAGGCATGGATTTTATCACGGGATTGCCCAGGACTCGTTCCGGCTATGACTCGATATTGAAGACCACTTACACCAGTGCTAAGTTGGCAAAGATATACATGACCAGGATCGTATGTTTGCATGGAGTTCTGAGGAGCATCATATCAAATAGAGGAACCCAGTTTACCTCAAAGTTCTGGAATCAGTTGCATGAAACTTTGGGTATCAGGCTAGAGTTCAGTACAGCCTTTCATCCGCAGACAGATGGACAGACCGAGAGAGTCAATCAGATTCTGGAGGACATGCTGAGAGCTTGTGCGCTAGATTATGGATCTAGTTGGGACGAGAATTTCCCATATGCAGAGTTCTCTTACAACAACAGTTATCAATCCAGTTTGAAGATGGCCCCTTTCGAAGCTTTGTACGGAAGAAGGTGCAAGACACCGTTGTTATGGGACGAAGTTGGAGACCGTCAGTTGTTTGGGCCAGATTTGATTAAAGAGTCTGAACAGAAGGTGAAGTTGATTCGCGATAGGCTCAAGGTAGCCCAGTCCAGGCAGAAGAGCTATGAAGATTCTAAACGCAAGGAGACAGTTTACGAAGTTGGAGACAGGGTTTATCTTCGAGTATCCCCACTTCGAGGAGTTAAACGTTTTGGAGTTAAGGGAAAGTTAGCGCCACATTTTGTAGGACCATACAAAGTTTTGGAGCGTATGGGAGAAGTTGCTTACAAGTTGGAATTGCCTGAAGGATTGTCAGGAGTTCATGATGTGTTCCACGTTTCCCAGTTGAAGAAGTGCCACGCAGAGATGGCTGATATACCGCAGAGAGATACAGTGCCACTAGAAGCAATTCAGCTGGATAGTGATTTGACCTATGAGGAGAAACCAGTGAAGATTCTCGAGTTTGCCAGCCGAGTCACACGCAGCAAGGTTATCAAGTTTTACAAAGTTCAGTGGAGCCACCATACCGAAGATGAAGCCACCTGGGAGCGAGAGGAAGATCTACTGAAGGAACACCCTCACCTATTTTCTAGCCAACCTGAATCTCGAGGGCAAGATTCATCTTAAGGGGGGTAGGTTCGTAACATCCCAAATTTTCAATTTGGAATGTTATACATTAGATCATCATTGCATATCATATTTTTATTGCATTTTGGCTTGATCCTAGAAATTTCACGCAACTCAAGGTCCCACGGAGAGAGTTGGGGATTTCGTTATTTTCATATTTGAGGTTTCTCAAATTTTGGAAATAGGATCATTTGATTTTATTTATTTTATCTTCAAATATTTCTATTATAAAAAATAAGAGAGAGGGAATAAAATGATTTTCCCAAAATAAAGAAATATTGAGGATTTAATAAAAAAATCAAATAAGATTTTATTTTAGAGTTTATTGCTATTTTATTTGAATTTAGGAAAATTTAGAGGATTTATTGCTCGTCTTGTCCGGCTTATTTTTAGAGGACGGGGAAAATTTATTTCGGGATTTTTGGAGTCCGTTTAGTATTTCTTTTATTTGTTTTTCTGCGCGTCCGAATTATTTAGAAAAAAAGTTATCGACCTAACCGGGCCGTGTCCAACTAGGACTCCTGGCCCGGCCGGCCTTTATAAGCCGGGAGGCCCGAGCCGCCAGCCCCCCTCCCCTGAAACCCTAGCCCACCCGAGCCGCCGCCGCGGCCGAGTCCCGCCGCCGCCAGCCGCCGCGCCGCCGCCACCCGCGCCGCCGCCAGCCGCCGCGCCGCCGCCACCCGCGCCGCCGCGAGCCGTTGCCGTCGCCGAGTCCCGCCGCCACCACCGGAGCCCCGCGTTG
>NC_041381.1:470503960-470525113 GCF_002162155.2 Triticum dicoccoides
GCCACCGCCCGTCGCCGCTGCCGCCCGTCGCTGCCTACGGCCATCGCCGGAGCCGCCGCCATCCCGCTGCCATCCCGCCGCCGCTGGTCCCGCCGTCGAGGTATCCGCCGGATCCGTCGCCGGTTTTCGCCGGTTAACCGCCCGGTTTTTTATATAAAACCGCGGTTGTTTTTTTATAGATCGGTTTTATTTTTTCCCGGTTTAGTTTATTTAATGGACGTTCGTCCGTACGTTCATTTTAATGAACGGTTTTCTTCTTTTAGCCGCAGACAGCGAATGTTCGTTCGTTAGCCTGTTCGTCCGTTTTTCTTTTTCTTGGATTTTCCGCGATTATTTCAGATCGCGATTTCTGATCCAATTTTTGTTCTAGTATAACTTTTCGCTCGGTTATCGGAATCAGGCGATTCAAGCACCTATAGTTTCGTCTCGAAACCCTCTTTCCATTTAACCAACCCAAATAAGTTTTTGCTACTGTAAAATTTGACTTAGGTCCAGATTAGTAAACAAAGCTTGTTTCTTTCGCCGTTTGACTTTCGTTGCTTCGTTTGATTTGATTCTTTTTGCAAACCGGAGTTCTTAAGTTGAACTTTCTGGTTAGATCTCTTATTTGAGTTTTACTTGTGCATTAGATGAGTGCTTATTGTATGCTTGTTTGTTTACGATAAAGCACCCGGAGTGCGCCGCTTGCTACTACGAGTCTCTAGGTTTCATGGATCATCAGCAAGGTAAGTAACACTTTGATCATACCTCTTTACTACCCAGTTTTATTGCATTAGATCAATCCACAAACAATTGCATGGTTAGGATGTGATTTAATATGTGGGTTTTGGGAAGTAGTTGAGGTAGTACCTATTACATGTTTTATTATCAAACCTTTGGGAGTTACTTCTACGTTTGCTTATATTGCTATGCTATGCTAGTAGACGTGGATTGGGTGAGTGTATCCATGACAGATGTGAGATTGTTATTTAATGGTTTACTTAAGGTGGCAACTTAAATTCACATCTGGGTGGATTGAGGCACCTGGGGAACCCAGTGTTGCCTGTATTTTTGGAAATCCCGGGGTACCATGTAATTCTCCTATGGACCGCCACCCAGGCTCAAAGGGATCATGAGATTATTCATGCTCGAAACTTCCGTGTGCAGCTGCAAGCTACTATGGGCTCTAGCATAGTTGATTAAGTTGCGTGAACTCTTGAAGAGGTAGACTAGTAGATGTAGGGGAAAGTAGGTGTAACTGTCTACCCGGAGTAGAGAGTTAATGCTTCTGAAAGACTGTGTCTAGGTCATCTGTTTCTCAAACATTATGTAGTGCGAGAAATCCAACGGAGGCGAGCGAGTCTTGCGGGGGAAAGTGTGCAAACCTCTGCAGAGTGTATAAACTAATCATGGTTAGCCGTGTCCCCGGTTATGGACGTTATGAGTATCTAGTACTTGGATTTTCATGTGAATCTCATCATGTTACTTAATTTAATCTTGTTGGGTTAATGATTTGTTACTTAATTGGGATTGAGTTGGAGGAACTGTCTCAATGTTTAACAACCACCATGATAGTTAAATAAAATTTATTCCTTTGTTGTGGGAAAAAATTGGCTTTATGCAAAACTGTAACCATAGAGCTTTCCACCAGCCATATATGCATGTAGTGATAACACTATTCTGTTCATTACTCTCTATGTGTTACATTGCCAGCATATTCCTTGTGCTGACCCGTTTTCGGGCTGCAACGTTCATGTTCCAGACTTTTCAGATGACGAGTAAGGTGCCTTAGGTCGTGGTCTTATACTCAGTGATGCCCTTGGAGTTGATGGACTCGCTTATCTTCCAAGCCTTCCGATGTTATCGTTATTAGATGGCCTTAAGCCATATTTATTGTAATAAGTTCTCTTTTGAGACATCGATGTAATAAGTGTGTGATTGCTACTCTGTTATAAATCCTTCAAGTACTGTGCGTGCCAGCATTACCGATCCAGGGATGACACTGATGCACAGAGATCAGACTGTTTGAGGTCTGGTCGCTATAGTGTGTTATTACAAGATGGTAAACCTGTTGCATACTTTTCTAAAAAATTGAATGGGCCTAGTCTGAATTACTCTACTTATGATAAGGAATTATATGCTTTAGTTCGGACTTTGGAAACATGGCAACATTATTTATGGCCAAAAGAATTTGTTATTCATTCTGATCATGAATCTTTGAAACATATCAAAAGTCAAGCAAAGCTGAACCGTAGACATGCTAAATGGGTTGAATTCATTGAGACTTTCCCTTATGCCATTAAACACAAGAAGGGTAAAAAAATGTTATTGCTGATGCATTGTCTCGTCGTTATACTATGCTTTCACAACTTGACTTTAAAATATTTGGTTTGGAGACCATCAAAGATCAATATGTGCATGATCCCGAATTTAAAGATGTAGTGCAGAACTATAAAGAAGGGAGAACATGGAACAAGTTCGTCGTTAACGATGGATTTGTGTTCCGTGCTAACAAGTTATGCATTCTAGTTAGCTTTGTTCGTCTTTTGTTGTTGCAGGAGGCACATGGAGGAGGATTAATGGGACAATTTGGCGTGAAGAAGACGGAGGATGTACTTGCAACACATTTCTTTTGGCCAAAGATGAGACGGGATGTTGAGCGCTTTGTTGCTCGCTGCACTACATGTCAAAAAGCTAAGTCATGACTCAATCCTCGTGGTTTATATATGCCTTTGCCTGTACCTAGTGTTCCATGGGTGGATATATCTATGTGCTTTGTTTTGGGTTTAATATACCTCGAATAAAGAAGGGGAGGGATAACATATTCGTTGTCGTGTATAGGTTCTAAAAAATGGCACACTTTATACCATGTCATAAAAGCGATGATGCTACTAATGTTGCTGATTTGTTCTTTCGTGAAATTATCTGCTTGCATGGTGTGCCAAATACTATTGTTTCAGATCGTGATACTAAATTTCTTAGTCACTTTTGGAGATGTTTATGGGCTAAGTTGGGGACTAAACTGCTTTTTAGTACTGTTTGTCACCCCCAAACTGATGGACAAACTGAAGTGGTCAATAGAACATTATCTACTATGCTTAGGGTTGTTTTGAAGAATAACAAGAAAATGTGGGAAGAATGCTTGCCTCATACTGAATTTGATTATAATCGTTCGCTGCATTCTACTATTAAGATGTGCCCTTTTGAAATTGTATATGGTTTTCTACCTTGTGCACCTATTGATTTGTTGCCTCTTCCATCTTCATAGAAGGTTAATTTTGATGCTAAACAACATGTTGAATTGATCTTAAAAATGCATGAGTTAACTAAGGAAAACATTGAGCGTATGAATGCTAAATTTAAACCTGCTGGAGATAAAGGTAGAAAACACGTTGTCTTTGCACCTGAAGATCGTGTTTGATTACATTTGTGTAAGTATAGGTTTCCTGATTTGCACAAATCAAAGATAATTCCATGTGTTGATGCTCCTTTTAAGGTGTTAGAGAAAATAAGTGATAATGCATATAAACTTGAGCTGCCTATAGATTTTGGGGTTAGTCTCACTTTTAACATTGCAGATTTGAAGCCTTATTTGGGTGAGGGAGATGAGCTTCCATCAAGGACGACTTCACTACAAGAAGGGGAGGATGATGAGGACATCAATACCATTGTTACACCACAGCCCATGCTGTTATACATACTGGACCAATTACTAGAGCTCGTGCATGCCAATTAAATTACCAGGTACTTATGTTTCTTGGTAATGATTCTAATGTTCATGAGAATGTGATGCTGCCTAAATTGGATACATTTGTGTTGCTTACAAATGAAGGGCCTAGCTTGGACAAGAAGGATGAACATTGGAGCAAGATCATGCATGGAGATGATGGCATGTGCAAGGGGAACAAGAACGGAGTTACAAGTAATGATTTCAGGACTTTGAAGCCACCATAATGAGTGCATGAAGACTTGGACAAAATATACAAGATGGCACTTCATAACTTTCATCCAGAGGCTATTATAGGTGTTGTGTCACCTTATTATTGGGCCAGGCCCATATAATTTCAAAATACTGAAGTATAGGCTGTTTTTAGAGTCTGTATGTATGGGGAAAACAGAGTTAGGGTTGGTTTCAGACCCCTCCTTCAAAGGGCCACGAAATTCCCCCCTCTTCCTCCATATATACAACCGTTAGGGCATTGTTTAGACTTTGGGTTTTGTTTGGATTAAAACTTCGCGATAGCTGCAACTTTGCGTACTTCATTTGTGTTCAACGACTAGACCAAGACATCACAGAATCCCACTTTCATCAATAATGTTTTCCTCTTATATTCGCAATATCCAGATTGCAATCTCAGTTTCTTACTTGTTCTTCGTTTGCTCGCAAGAAATAGACCCTCATGGTCAGGTTAATCATGCTCCGGCATGGTCAATAACCCCTCGGAAGTTGGTCTAGCGATTGCTAAGGTGGGACGTCTTCCCACGTTCGTAGTCAGAACGTCAAGGTCGACTCCCACAGAAACGATAGCTATATCATTGAAACGCCGGGACACCTTTGCCTCTATCAGTATGAGACCCACATGAGTTGCCATGCTGGTAACCCAACCTATGTGATCGAAGATCCTGTGAAGTAGGACCTAGGAAAACAAGCCAGTGGTGAACTGAGGAGAGTAACTTTACTAACCCATTCCGTTGGAGATGTGATACTCTTGGATACTTTATGGTAGGATGACGACTATCTTAATGTGTTCCAAAGCTTATACAAGCAAGATGCTATCATGCAAAGCAATCTTTGGAGGAACATACCTATGAGCCCGATGTTGGTCGCAATCTATGAGATTGGGGTGATCTCTAATGAGCTCATGAAAAGTCCAGGGGTGTGAGTAATATGATCCACCCGAGGGGCCAACCTTCAGTAGTCTAGTACTAGTTAGACATGTGGTGAAACTTCTTTATGCCAAACTGACAATTCAAGGCATAGTTCATTGTTCATTTGTGAAGGAGTGTAGCTACTTGATCTAGGTGTAGCTCAACCTTAACAAGTCTCAAATGAAATACTAGTATGTCAAAACATTGTTTGGAACAAAGAACAAAATAGGCCTTTGAGATCTAGTGGGGGATTGTTGAAATATGAGGGTGGGCCTTGGGCCCATCTAACAATTTCAGAAAATCTCTAAGGGCTCATGTGGGTTATATGGCACTAGGTGCAGTGGGAAGTTTAGTCCCACCTTGCTAGTTGGAGAGGAGTTGGACCTCTTTAATTATAAGGGATTCTCCTTCACATGCCATTGGAGATTGAGAAGAGAAGTGGTTCCTGCGCACTCCTCCTCCGCCACCCGCCTTGCCGCGCCGCACCGCACCACGAGAATAAGCCAAGCCGAGCTCACATATATGTGCTTACCGGTCAGGAACGGAGAGTCTTTGACAGGTGGACCACGATCTGAGACATCAGACCGTGGGCTGTAATCGACTCAGACGTGGGTCCAGTCCATGTCTCTCCACGCGGCCGCGCATATATATATGTGGTCCGTCTACTAACCCTAGCCGCCACACGAATCAGATCACATCTCTACCTCCATGCCCACTGTTGTTCCATTGCTGCTACTGCCACCGGTGACTCCACCCCGTTCACCGCGTACACGGTCGACAGGAGAGCAGGCCACCGAAGCCTCGCCTCTCCTGATCCTTTATGGGAGAGGGGCGATTAGGTTTTTGGGGAGCGATTACGCGACCGCTCACCTCCGTCCGCCTACTTCCTCTACATCGTCCACGTCCGCGTCGTCACCATGTCCACCGAACCCGATCGTGCCGCCGCCGAGAAATTCGAAGCCAAGAAGAAGGCTGCGGAGGCCGCTGCCACCGCGGCCTCTGCTTGGCCCACCGGAGGGTATAATTCGCTTATCCTGCTCCTATTTATTTCTCTGTTAGCCGTACTAGCATTATGTGTAGATGTGTCTAGTGTTTGCGTCGTCCGTGCTTATCTAGATCATAATCAGTATGTCATTAATTCTGTCAATGCCATGTTCATGATTATTTCATGGATTAAATTAATCAAAAAATTGCCTATTTACTCAATAGTAACATAAATGTATTAGTATGTGTGATATTACTCAGAGTATGAGTAACTAGCTAAGTTACTCAAACTATCTCTCTCCTCATTAACTCATTGCCACATAGGCAAATTTGTTGAGTTGGACTCGATGTTACTGCTGAAGTTACTCCCACTGTGGCTAGATTTAAAACCTTCATAAAAATACTCGTATAATAGGTTGGCTCTTAGATTGGCTATTAGGTTGGCTCCAATAGTATCTTCAGCCGGACGCCTCAAACCCACCTCATACGCCCGGGGGGGTCGCATGGTCATTGTCCGGTCATGATTTTTTGACCCAGATAGGCCCCTCAAACGGCCCTCAAATGCCCGGGCTGACCGACACCCCCCATATCCAACCCAAATATGGGGCCGATATGGGGGCGCCCGGGCGCACCCGCCACGTCGGACCCAACAGCCCGACCCCACCCTAAATTGCACCAAATCCACCCCAAGACCAGCCATATCCATTTGATATCTCCTCTCTTCCTCCTCCACGCCGCCTGTCATGCGCTCTGCCCCCGCGCCCGCTCCGCAGCTGTTCCCAGGATCTCTACCGCTAGCTCCGGAAGAGCCTTCCCGTCCTCGTCGTGGGGGACGTCGTCGCCGGCTCGGATGCTGTCGGATTTGGGATCCGGCAACTCGTGAGAGGTTCGAACACTAGGGTGCATGCGGAGATCTCAACCTGTCCAGCCTGCCTACTCGCGATCCTCCCTAGCCTAGCGCGTAGAGCTCACAAAGACACAAAGACACAGAGATTTATACTGGTTCAGGCCACCGTTGTGGTGTAACACCCTACTCAAGTGTGGTGTGGTTGATTGCCTCGAGGGGCTATGGATGAACTAGTACAAAGGATGAACAAGCCTCAGGAGGTGAGGTGTTCTTGAGCTGGTGTGGTGCTCGGGGCGGAATGGATCTCTCCTCACTATGGTGGTGGCTAAGTCCTATATATAGTCGCCTTGGTCCTCTTCCCAAATATTAGCGGGAAGGGATTCCACAACGGCGGGATTTGAAAGGGGACAAGTAGTACAGTCTATCCTGACAAAGGTAGTCTTCGCCTGTGAAAAGCCTCTGGTCGTGACGCTATGGTGGGCTCGGTGATGACCTCCATCCTGCCGTCTTGGCGGTCTTGGTCTTGTTGCACCAGAATGGAAACCTTTAGCTGATTTCTCAGGACTCCGCGCCTGTGGCTTGCCTCCCTTGCACCGAAGAGGGAACCTGCGCTCTGCGCCCGCCTGGCCTTGATCGTCACGGCTCACGTCAGCTGAGCCTCACGAGGTAGCTGCATAGATCTCTCTGCCCCTCAGGAGCCCTCCTGAGGAGGCCAACTCCTTTAGGGGTCTTGGCGTGTCCGCCTCGCGAGGCATGGCCCCTCGCAAGGGTCTTATGGTGTTGGTGTTGAAGCTGGGCCGTACCAGGCCATCGACGGAGCCACGTGGTGGGCCGCAGGCAGGAAGGACTGGATACACCCAAGTCCAGGACGCCGACAGACGCCACCGTGGTACGTCTGGAAACTCTCTGGCTCTGCCTTGCGCTTGATGTGTTTGACACAATCTTCGACCGGATTTTTTGTGTTTTTGTTAGGGAAAACGATGGATTTTGATGCTTCGTCCGACGAGGAGTATGGACTGATGGAGCTTGACCAAACGATTCAAGATAAGTTCTTCGATTCGTCGGATTCAGACAAGAAGTGGACATGATTGTGCTCATGAGCATGCAAGAGGAAATGGACCGGCAAGTGGAGCATATTTTCAACTTCAAGGGTTCAATCAAAGGGAGAAGAGTGATCAACCAGGACAGGGTGTCCGGTGCAAAGCTACTGCACAAGGACTACTTTGCTCCCAAACGTACTTTCCCGGATGATCCATGGTTTCGTCGCCGTTTTTGCATGCAGAAACCATTGTTTTTGCGGATTGTGGAGGGAGTGGAGGCACACGACGACTACTTCAAGCTCACAAGGGATTGCTATGGCCAACTCTCCTTCTCGGCCAAGCAGAAGTGCACGACTGCTCTGAGGATGCTTGCACTTGGTACTGCTGCAGATGCCGTTGGTGAGATGGTCAGGATGGGGGAGAGCATGTGCCTGAAGACTACTATCAAGTTTGTCCGCGCCGTGGTGGGGGTGTTTGGACCTGAGTATCTCAGAGAACCAAACGCGCAGGACACTGAGAAGTTGTTGGCTATTGGAGAGGCAAGGGGGTTTCCATGAATACCTGGGTCAATTGATTGCATGTAAAACCAATTTTACAGGATGACCGTACCTTATGAAAGGCGAGGGGCGGCAAGAGGCAATGTGGTGGCCACCGGTGAGAGGCAATGTGGTGAAGCAGGGTGGCGCGGCAGCAGCGACGGCGGGGTGTGGCGGCTGCGGCCTGGCGTGGCGGCTGGTGGTGGCACGGGCGGCGTTTCGATGAGGCAGTGGCGCGTCGGAAAGTTTTAGACGGTTACTAGCTTGTCAAAATTTTATGGGAAGGTCATCTTTCTGTAAACCTACGGGAAGGTTGAGTCTACTTTTAAGGCCTTGTACAATGGGAGGTGCTTAGGGGAGGTGCTTAGAGAAATAAACCAGACTTTTCTTAAGCACCGGTGCTTATTTGTACAGGATAGATGCTTAACTAAGCACCTCTCCTGTAGAAATAGGACCGGCAACCCGTGAGAGGTTCGAACACTGGGGTGCGTGCGGAGATCTCAACCTGCCCAGCCTGCCTACTCGCGATCCTCCCTAGCCTAGCGCATAGAGCTCACAGAGACACAAAGACACAGAGATTTATACTGGTTCGGGCCACAGGTGGTGTAACACCCTACTCCAGTGTGGTGTGGTGGAGTGCCTCGAGGGGCTATGGATGAACTAGTACAAAGGATGAACAAGCCTCAGGAATTGAGGTGTTCTTGAGCTGGTGTGGTGCTCGGGGTGGAATGGATCTCTCCTCACTATGGTGGTGGCTAAGTCCTATATATAGTCGCCTTGGTCCTCTTCCCAAATACGGGCGGGAAGGGATTCCACAACGGCGGGATTTGAAAGGGGACAAGTAGTACAGTCTATCCTGACAAAAGTAGTATTCGCTTGCGAAAAGCCTCTGGTCGTGACGCTATGGTGGGCTCGGTGATGACCTCCGTCATGTCGTCCTGGCGGTCTTGGTCTTGTTGCACCAGAATGGAAACCTTTAGCTGATTTCTCAGGACTCCGCGCCTGTGGCTTGCCTCCCTTGCACCGAAGAGGAAACCTGCACTCTGCGCCCGCTTGGTGCCCGCCTGTCCTTGGTCGTCATGGCTCACGTCAGCTGAGCCTCATGAGGTAGCTGCATAGATCTTTCCGCCCCTCAGGAGCCCTCCTGAGGAGGCCAACTCCTTTAGGGGTCTTGGCGTCATCCGCCTCGTGAGGCATGGCCCCTCGCGAGGGTCTTGTGGTGTTGGTGTTGAAGCTATGCCATACCAGGCCATCGATGGAGCCATGTGGTGGGCCGCAGGCAGGCAGGACTAGATACCCCCAAGTCCAGGACGCCGACAGTAACCCCCGGGCCCAAGGCGTGCTCGGACTGGGCTTTCGGGCGAAGCCAAAGGGCAAATGCGGAGCACCGCGGGCCCTAACCGCCTGCTGCCTTGATGATGCGTGGCAGTTGATGGGACGTGGGCGTCTCCAATTCCCCATGCTGCCTTGATATCCGGTAGACCCAGCAGCCGCCCATTATCAGCGCAACTCACCCTTCGTGGTGTACCATGCCCAGCTCTTGTTTCTTGCTCCCCAATCTCGCCGCCGCGTCCATAGATCTGGTGCTGGCGCCTTGTCCTCTCTCGGTATTCGCCATGGCTCCCAAGCCAAGGAAGAAGAAGGTGAAGCCGCGCGCGCCGGCCTGCCCTCCGCTGGCCCTTGAGCCGGCCCTTGAGCAGTCGGTGGTGCTCAATAAGGAAGGGCTAGACAAGGTTCACCACGTGCTCACCGCCAGCTCCAATGAGGGGGTGGGGCGACGGCTGCTCGCCCTTCGTCTTGGCGAACCAGAGAGATGAGTGCCACCAAAATTCCCATCCATCTCCATGCTCTTCTTGCTGGATTGATTCCTTCCTTCTTCCCTTTCTTCAACGATGTGATGTCGTATTACCAGATCCACCTACTCCATCTAGACCCCCACTCCGTCTCCTTCTTCGCCTTCCTCTGCGAGGCCATGGTGGGCATCACTCCCTCTGTGGCCTTGTTTCGACATTTCTTCCTACTCCGGTTGGTGGACGCGCATCAGCACTCTGGGTGTGCGACCTTTGAGGTCGTGGCTGTGACCGCCGGCTCGGGGATCGACTTCGAGCTCTTGCCCGTCGCAAAGGGATTCCGGAAGCAGTGGCTTCTGATGGACGCCCGTGCATTCAGCCCCCTGCTAACGATTCCTGGGTTGCCGGCTTTTGCCAAGCTCCAGCTGGTGCCATGTGAAGCTCACTGGCTTTTGTCTGGAAGAGGTTGGCGAGGCTCCAGGAACTAGGGGTGACTGGACCAATGGTGGTGAAAGAATTCGTGAAGCAGCGCCTTGCTCCCCTCCCGCGCCATTCTCGCCCAATGTGGGACTTCACCGGCGCCGAGGATCCGACGAGGCTGCAGAAGCCATCGCTTGCTGTCGATACCTTTAGCGTGGTGCTCAAGCTCCTGACTGGCAAGCCCGAGCCTGCTGACCTCCCGGGGGGTGGCTGCCTCCTTTATCTATGCTCAAACAAGGAGGCCTTCGCGGGGCAGATGCCCCTGTTTGATGAGTGGGGGTTGCTTCCCGAGGGCATTGCGGGGCCCAGTGAGAATCCAGTCTTCGTGGCCCCTCTCCTGATCGATCTTGCTGTGCGCGCCCCAAGTGTGGAGGCAGGGGGACGCGTGCCTTCATCAGCTGTCGAGAACTCCTCCAGAGGATCAGCCTTGTTAGAGGCTCAAGAGCCTCAGGCTTCTGGGGTTCCGACAGGGGCTGCTGCAGAGCTTGCGCTTCACCAAGCTCTGGAGGCGGAAGCCTCTGACGTTCAGGACAGTGGCTCCAGAGCTGCTACCGGCGATGAGGAGCCCACTAATGGCCCCAGAGCTATAAGCCAGGACGCCACGCCGGGCGCCCCTACCCTCGGGACCTCTGCCCCAGATATCATGCCACACGCTCCCCCTCCTGAGGATCGCCCGTTGGGACCAGATCGGCGCTGCCTGTGCCTTGAGTCGCTCCTGAAGAGGAAGAGGTCCCCGTGCTGCGACGATGGCACCCACCGGCCGCTGAAGCCAAGGAGATATGTGGCCGCCGACGAGTAAGTATCTTCGCTCCTGATCTCCAAGTGCACTGCGTTTTCTCATGGCTGGGGTTTTGCAGGATCTTCATGAAGGCAAAACCTTGGGAGGCGGGCGCCCCCAAGAGCTCCAGCACGGCGCAGGTGTGCAGCCCCCAGCGCCCTGAGCCTGCATAGGGTGTGAATCCAGCTCTCTCCAGCACAACATCACGAGGGTGCACCGGAACCGAGCCCCATGTTCTCTGCCCCTCCAACTCTGTCCGTGAGGGGAAGGGTGTGCCGGTGATCCTTCCTCTTGTCCTTGCCGGCAGGGGGCGCCCTCCAAGCAGCCTTCGTCTTCAAGCTGCGGGGCCCCACCGGCCAGCCCCCAGCCGGCGACTAGCGGAGCCCCCAGCGCCTCTCAAGCGACCTCCGAAGCTGGTGAAGATCTTGACGATGAGCTTGCGCTTGCCTGCGGGCGCAATGCGGTGTGCTTTGGGTTCTTCGGTGAAGTTATGCGTGCGATGGTCCACCTTGGTGGGGAGCTCGCCAGTGTCGACACCAGGCTTGAAGCAGAGAGCTGCCACTTGGAGGGTGAATGGCAGCGGCTAAAGGTGGCCATCAACCTTGGGAAGCTTCAGCGAGATGAAGCCGAGGCGTGCGCGGAGGCCTCGCTCGCGGCTTCTCGAGGAGCTTGCGCTCGCGCCATGGAAGAGGCCGAGGCAGCCAACCGCTATCGTGAGGCGGCTGAGGAGCGGGAGCAAGATCTTCTGTCTTCGAGTGCTGCCCTGTTGCGCGAAATTGAGGAGCGTCGTGCCCTGCTGGCCTCCTCAGCAGGTGAGGTGGCCCTTGCCAAGGCGGAGCTCCTGAGGCGCCATGAGGACTTGACACTAGATGTCGTGGATCATAGCTTGGCGCTGGAGAGGCTAGAGGTGAGGGAGCGACAAGCCGCCGTGGCTGAGGATGTTGTCGCCACCCGAGAAGCTCAGGATCAGGTGGAGGTGGAGGAGAAGGTGGTGAAGGCACGTGCTGAGCTAGCCGAGGGGCACCGCCTGGAGCTAGAGCTGCTCAAGGCTGCGTTTGAGGGCCGGACCTCCATCCTGAGGACCGAGCTGTAGGCAGTGAAGCAGCACGAGGGCGAAGCCCGGGAGGCCCTGGCTTCTTTCGAATCCGCCCTGGATTCTGCTTGCGCCGAGATGTCCTCTCTTCGGAAGTAGGCCGAGGACGCCGCCTCCCTCCTGGAGAAGGCTTTGAGCAAAAAGTGCCGCCGCCGAACGCTGGAGCACGAACACAGCCCCATGCTCCAGGGTCTGCGCATCAGAGCCAGCAACGCCTTGGGTGATGTTTGTGATGAGAGCGATCCTCACCCGCACAAGAGCGATTATGCCAGCCATCTCCGCTTCTTCACTGATGCCGTGACCCGCCTGGAGGATCAGGTCACAAAAGCCCGCCAGCTCGTTGAGGAGAGGAGCCGGGGCCTCCTTGGGCGCGCGCTCTCACGCATCTTCAGCAACTTCGTGAACCTCGGCTCCTACTTCAACTTCAGCACCGTGCTAGCCCCCGTGCCCACGGCCACCCAAGAAAAGCTCGCCAAGTGGGTGGACGTTCATGTGGATGCTCTGATGAAGGAGCTGACTCCTGAGGACGACACGGCCGTGCACGCAGCCAAAGGGGCTGGCGCGGGTGGAGATGACGAGGAGGGTGGCAGTTTCAGCACGAGCAGCGTGGATGGGAGCGACAAAGAAGGCGCGTCCAGCTAGGCCTGTATTTCTTTTGCTTTAACCTGTATAACGAAAACTCAAACATATTCTTGTGAGAGCATTTTGGGAAGGGGGTGCCCCTTATGATGTGTGAGATTGTTAAGTACTTTTGAAGTGACATCTGGAGCGAGGCCTCGCAGCGCTGTTGGTCTCTGAAAAAGGAAGTTGTTTATGACTTATCTTGGGTTTTAGGAGCCTGGCGTCGTGGCCGGGTCCCTTCTCCTGAGGTGAGCCTGCTGCGGGCTTGCAAGGCCCTAGGCCTCTCGAGGGGCCTGCTGGCCTACCGTGGAGTGCCTCGTGAGGATCCAACTGCCAGATTGTGGCAAGGTGGGCGCGCGGAGCGGCCGCACCTTCGAGCCCCCGAGGGGAGCGATCATCACCAGCGTGTACACTGTACCCAGCCCCCGCTCGCGAGGTGCTAGAGGGCAGGGTAGCGGTCACGAGCTTCAAGAAAAGAACGTAAGAACTGGAGGCAAGCGAGAGACACGAGAAAAAGAAAACCCCCCTCGTTTTATAAACACACAGAAAACGAACTGCTTCAAAAAGTCGGCAAGCGAGTACAAAAGGAGAGGCAAAAAGCAGGCGGCCGCGTCCGGCGCCTAACTGGTCTTCAGTCTTCAGTCTTCGGTCTTCTCACCAGGGCGGAGCTAAGTGCTTCCACTGGCTGGGCATAGTCATTAGGGACAGTGTCGACGGCCAGCACGGAGCATGGTGCTTCCACTAGGACGTGGGTGGGAGCCCCCGTGAGGCCCCAGGGCGGCACTCAGGAGACTCGGCGTGTGTACAACCCACTCATTATTACGTGAGAGTGTCACGAGCGGAGACCTTCACAGGCCGGAGCGTTGATTCATGTCGCCCGACGAGGACCCCGCCGTGCGCCGCCCCTGACCACCATTGGGGAGACCGGAAACCACGACAAGACCAAGGGGCCAAGGGGACACTGACGGCGTACTCGGTGACTGTAGGCCCCCTGCCGAGGGGAAGGGCTAGCCGGCGCCTTTCCCGGCAGGGAACCTACCTCCAGGCTGGATCCTGCTTCGCCCAGTGCGAGGAGAGCCTTGCCGCTGGGCTTGCCCCGCTGCTCCCAACGTCCTTCATGCTCCTGAGGAGGGTCCGCCGTCCTGAGAGTCCTGGTGGTCGCCGCGTCTTGCTTTACCTGCGCTCCATGGTCAGTGTAAGCGTGCCCCTGCGGCGTTAACTGTACCCAGAGGCTACCACTGTTAGGGACGTCGGCAGGGCTTGGTGGTGGTTCGAAGGAGAGCTCGACCTCGTGTATATCCAACGCCCAGCCTAGCGTGGGGGATTGGCTGGGGCCCTCTCCTAGCGCGTGCCTTGGATCCATCGCGACGGGAACGTAGGCTTCCGGGACGTTCGCACCAGGGGTGCCACCCGGCCGCCTAACACTCCCGCTCCCTTCTGCCATCCTCTAGTCCTGCTGGCCAGGGGCCGGCGCTCCAATGTGACCCGTGGTGGTGTCACCCGAAGCAGTCCCGTGCCGAGGAGGCATGTTTGGGGCGGCGCGGGGCTGCTCCATGAGGCTGGTCGGCGTCGAGAGGCTCTCCGTGGCCCCTGGGGAAGGGTGCGCGGCTGTGTCGGGGATGAGCGTGCGCCCCCACCATCGCCTGCGACATGGAGAGGGTGTAGAACGGTGCCGCCCCCCTGCACGCCGCATCCAGCAGCTCAGCGACCCGTTCTAACAAGGCGTCGCGACCACTCTCAAGCAGCCTGCACCGCAGAAGCTCACGGGCCACGATGACCGCCGCTCGCATGTTCGCTTGTTCCCTGTGCGAGTGCAGGGCAGTTGCTGCAGCGTAGTTTGCAGATCGCGCAGCTGCGCGGCTGCGGCGCAGTGCCAGAGGAGAGGGCTGCGCCACGAGCCCCCCACGGCCGGTCTCCCCCGGTGGAACATGCGCCGCGAGCAGGGCAGAGTGGAGGTCTTCTTCGTCGGTTGGTGCTGCCGAGGAGGTCTGGACAACCCAGTGCTCGACGTGGGCTCTTGGGGCGTCGGCCATGGCATCGGTGGAGCGGAGGAGGACTGGTCGATGGAAGAGGAGATCCGACGCACCCCTACCTGGCGCGCCAAATGTCGGATTCCGGGATCCAGCAACCCGTGAGAGGTTCGAACACTGGGGTGCGTGCGGAGATCTCAACCTGCCTAGCCTGCCTACTCGCGATCCTCCCTAGCCTAGCGCTTAGAGCTCACAGAGACACAAAGACACAGAGATTTATACTGGTTCGGGCCACAGGTGGTGTAACACCCTACTCCAGTGTGGTGTGGTGGATTGCCTCGAGGGGCTATGAATGAACTAGTACAAAGGTTGAACAAGCCTCAGGAGTTGAGGTGTTCTTGAGCTGGTGTGGTGCTTGGGGTGGAATGGATCTCTCCTCACTATGGTGGTGGCTAAGTCCTATATATAGTCGCCTTGGTCCTCTTCCCAAATATTAGCGGGAAGGGATTCCACAACGGCGGGATTTGAAAGGGGACAAGTAGTACAGTCTATCCTGACAAAGGTAGTCTTCGCCTGTGAAAAGCCTCTGGTCGTGACGCTATGGTGGGCTCGGTGATGACCTCCATCCTGCCGTCTTGGCGGTCTTGGTCTTGTTGCACCAGAATGGAAACCTTTAGCTGATTCCTCAGGACTCCGCGCCTGTGGCTTGCCTCCCTTGCACCGAAGAGGAAACCTGCGCTCTGCGCCCGCCTGGCCTTGGTCGTCACGGCTCACGTCAGCTGAGCCTCACGAGGTAGCTGCATAGATCTCTCTGCCCCTCAGGAGCCCTCCTGAGGAGGCCAACTCCTTTAGGGGTCTTGGCGTGTCCGCCTCGCGAGGCTTGGCCCCTCGCGAGGGTCTTATGGTGTTGGTGTTGAAGCTGGGCCGTACCAGGCCATCGACGGAGCCACGTGGTGGGCCGCAGGCAGGAAGGACTGGATACCCGCAAGTCCAGGACGCCGACAGACGCCACCGTGGTACGTCCGGAAACTCTCTGGCTCTGCCTTGCGCTTGATGTGTTTGACACAATCTTCGACCGGATTTTTTGTGATTTTGTTAGGGAAAACGATGGATTTCGATGCTTCGTCCGACGAGGAGTATGGACTGATGGAGCTTGACCAAACGATTCAAGATAAGTTCTTCGATTCGTCGGATTCAGACAAGAAGTGGACATGATTGTGCTCATGAGCATGCAAGAGGAAATGGACCGGCAAGTGGAGCATATTTTCAACTTCAAGGGTTCAATCAAAGGGAGAAGAGTGATCAACCAGGACAGGGTGTCCGGAGCAAAGCTACTGCACAAGGACTACTTTGCTCCCAAACGTACTTTCCCGGATGATCCATGATTTCGTCGCTGTTTTTGCATGCAGAAACCATTGTTTTTGCGGATTGTGGAGGGAGTGGAGGCACACGACGACTACTTCAAGCTCACAAGGGATTGCTATGGCCAACTCTCCTTCTCGGCCAAGCAGAAGTGCACGACTGCTCTGAGGATGCTTGCACTTGGTACTGCTGCAGATGCCGTTGGTGAGATGGTCAGGATGGGGGAGAGCATGTGCCTGAAGACTACTGTCAAGTTTGTCGGCGCCGTGGTGGGGGTGTTTGGACCTGAGTATCTCAGAGAACCAAACGCGCAGGACACTGAGAAGTTGTTGGCTATTGGAGAGGCAAGGGGGTTTCCATGAATACCTGTGTCAATTGATTGCATGTAAAACCAATTTTACAGGATGACCGTACCTTATGAAAGGCGAGGGGCGGCAAGAGACAATGTGGTGGCCGCCGGTGAGAGGCGATGTGGTGAAGCAGGGTGGCGCGGCAGCGGTGACGGCGGGGTGTGGCGGCTGCGGCCTGGCGTGGCGGCTGGTGGTGGCACGGGCGGCGTTTCGATGAGGCAGTGGCGCGTCGGAAAGTTTTAGACGGTTACTAGCTTGTCAAAATTTTACGGGAAGGTCATCTTTCTGTAAACCTACGGGAAGGTTGAGTCTACTTTTAAGGCCTTGTACAATGGGAGGTGCTTAGGGGAGGTGCTTAGAGAAATAAACCAGACTTTTCTTAAGCACCGGTGCTTATTTGTACAGGATAGACGCTTAACTAAGCGCCTCTCCTGTAGAAATAGGCACCGGTGCTTAAAAAAAACCCAATTTATTTTTCTAAGCATCTCTCTAAGCACCTCCCATTGCACCAGGCCTAAGGGATCATGTAAAGTTAAGGCCAATTTACGGGAACTGTTGAAGAGGCCTTTTTGCTCTTACTTCCCGCAAACAACAGTTATTTTATATATAGGAAAACCGTCGGTATGCTCTGGTTAGACACATAAGATGTTAAACATGCTTAATCACTCTTAACTATTTACATCCACCTCCACATCAGTATCAACTGTTTGACGATGGTCAATAAAAGAAGTACATTTTGTCAATCAGAAACCAACATCTTTTAATCGTTTGAGAAATAAACGCCCCAAGAAGAAGAATTGCGAAAACATCTCCTTTTAATTGAGGGGTGAGCACGTATTTTGTGCTCTCGGTAACACGTTCTCTCTTTATTTCAGTTTTTTTTAAACTGAGTGGAAATTTTAAAAGAAATAGTGTGTACATATTAGAGTGGGTCATGTGCCAACAAAATATATTTTTTGGAAGAATTCATTGTTAGGCTAAAAAGTGAAAATAACAGCGGGGAGCTAGAATAACACTTTCATGTTTGTAAAGGTGCTTGGATTTGTAAATATTTGTACACTGCTTACAAATGAATTGCGACTTTCGCAAAGCATGAAATCCGAAAACAAACTTCAGATTTTCTTTAAATTTTGGACCACGCTAACGTTCACATGTGTGATGTGAACCAAATCCGCCCACACATTCTATTACACACAGACCGCGTCACGTCACCGCATGCATGCATATGAGAATCTTTTGGGATTTTCAGTTTTTAAAATGTTTTATCTTTTAAATGAAAAATTCGATTGAAGATCCGTTTTCACCATTAAATCCCTCGCGATGAGATCTTCAAAACTAGATCTCATATCAATATATTTTGACGATTTTTTTGTTAAAAATTGTCATGTCTATTGCACATGAATTGTCATGATGTTTACACTGAAATTGCCATGATATATTTCAGCTATTTTCTTTTACATTTAAAAATAAATTTTGATATATTATAAAACGGGGAATTAAGAAACTAGACTTGTCATGAACCATAAACTAAAATTGCCATGAACATGCACTTAATATTGTCATGGTTCATAAAAAATAATTTTCATGGTCAAAGTACTGGAATTGCATCATAAAAAAACTAAAATTGTCATGCTCTACAAACTAAAATTGCCACATGACAATTTTAGTTTAAACACTATGGCAACTATAGTGTAAACATCATGGTAACTTTTGGGCAAAATTGTTTTTCATCGAAACATATCAATATGGGGTCTAGTTTTGAAGATGCCGCCGAGAAGGATTTAATGTTGAAAACAAATTTTTAATTCAATTTTTAATTAGGAGATAAAACATTTTTAACCCAAAAACCAAAAAGATTCCTGCTGATGTTATCTGTTCATACGTGTCAAAATGAGTGATGATGGAGGCGTATGGGTGATGTGCAAGATGCCACACGTGTGGATGTTAGTTTTTTGGTAGATTTTTCAGATGTGTGTTTTTATTTTATTTTTTATTTACATTTTTTGGAAAGAGAGAACATGCTCCTGATTCCTGAGCACACTTCGGGCGTCTGAACCCTCTTCTCTTCCGCCCCAGCATCCGCGGCTCTTGCGAGCTCCTAAAGCCGCGACCCCCGACGCCATAATCCCTCAACGATCCCCAGAGCAGAGCCATCCTCTCTCTCTCCCCGCGAGCCCTCACAAGCGAGAGGCGAGAGACCAGAGATGGGCGGCGGCAACTGCAACCCCAAGGACTTCGGCGCCGCCGCCTACTGGGACGCCCGCTACTCCTCTCCCTCCACTGGCGGCAAGGGCGGCGGCGGTGGCGGGTTCTTCGACTGGTACCAGTCGTACTCGGCGCTCCGCCCCCTCCTCCGCGCCTGCGTGCCCACTTCCTCCCAGGTCCTCATGCTCGGCTGCGGCAACTCCCGTACGTCCCCTTCAGTTACACGCCGTGGCTTAATTAGCTAGTCGCGATCTAGCTGCCAATTCGAAGATTTAGTGCTCTGATGCAGCCGGTTCTAGTCCATCCACAGTCACTGGTGCATTAGGATTGGAAATTGGAACTTGCGTGTTCAGTGCTCCCTATGCATTGCATTGTGGTTTGGAACCTGAATGTTCAGTGCTCCCCTGATGCGTCTGTTCTGTGAATTTTATTGTGATTGCTGACGATGCGTTGCTTTTAACTTTGTGCAACATTAATGTTCAGTGCTCCCCTGACACACACTTCTGTGAATTTTATCATGATTGTTGACGATGCTTTACTTGGATCAACATTTTACAAGATTTACCCGTGAAGCTACTCTAATCTAGCTCTGTTGTTAGATTTATGATTTATCGTGTATGTAGTGCCCAGTTTGATGTTGTTCTATTCCTTGTTTTGGGCAGTTCTGTCGGAGGACATGGTAAAGGATGGTTACCAGAACATAGTAAACATAGACATCTCATCCGTTGTAATCGAGCAGATGAAGGAGAAGCACACGGATATCGCACAGCTTACATGTATTTTTGCTGATAATTTCCATTTCATATAATTTATCAGTTATGATCTCTATATAAGTCTAGTTACTTAGTTGTTTTATGCTATGCTTGAAGATATGCAGTTGGATGTCAGAGATATGAGCTTCTTTGGAGATGGATCATTTGATTGTATCATCGACAAAGGTATAAGCCTAAAGCTTCATATCTTTTTGGAAAGCACTTGATATGTTTCATAAGTTACTAGTCTTGAAAACTCTGTTCATTAAGTTTATCCAAATCAGTTGATGCATCTTTTTTACTTTGCCATTCTATTTACCATTGTACCAAACCCTTTCTGTAGGAACTTTGGATGCTATGATGGTAAGCATCTGTCGTTCAGCAAACTACAAATCAACTTAAAATGATCAGGCATGTAATGATCTCATGGTACTGATTTTCATTTTCCATATTCTAGTGTGGTGATGATGCCCCTCATGGCGCTTACAAAATGCTAGCAGAAGTGGCAAGGTAAAGATGTATCCACTCTTTGTACGTGATTTGATCCCCAATGGATGTCCTTAGTTGTTTTCAATTAAACTGCTCTATCTTTTCAGGCTTATGAGGCCTGGTGGGATTTACATGTTGGTACATCCTCTAATCCTAAAAGATACTTTGGAATGAATGAATATTTGATGACTTTATGGAGAGATGACTTTCTTTGACAGATAACATATGGTGCTCCTAAGGAACGTCTGACACTTCTGAACCAAGTCCGATGCCATTGGGAAGTTGAGCTTTACATTATGCGTAAGTTTGAAATGCCCTCTCCTCACTCTGAAGAGCGCGCCCAAGTACCATTTCTACCATATTACTCTATCATAACATGATTTTGTGCATATGATTTGCTTTATTATGTGGGAACTACGGATTCAAAAGTGCGAGGTTTGCTTCATTCTGTAGGAACTATGGATGCAAAACTGCAAAGTTTTGCTTCTACTACTATCTAGTTTTGATTCTCATAAGATGCTAAAAAACTACAATAGAGATATGAACAAAGGTTGCTACAGACTGATTATAGAGCACAATGTTACTGGGGAATCTTGGGAGGGAATAAATTAGCACCATTTTATTGGGAACTCATATGCCCCTCTTTGTTTGCAAAATGTTTGGATCTACTATCTAGGTTTGCATATTGTTGTATGTGTCATTCGGGAAAACATGTCACTAATCCTTTGTGCCACTTTCAATGGCCAAAGACCAAAATACCTTGTTCGATGGTTAGTCAGTGCCTCAGTGGCAACCTTGACTTGAATTAATGACGGCGGCAATGGTGACCGAAGAAGCCTGCCTGGTCTGTGCTTCATGCCCTCGATCACGCCGCGTCATTAAACAAAGGTATTTTGGTCCTTTTTTCTGTTCCATTGAATTGCCATTGAACAGTGGTGGCATATGCAACAACACGCAGACTAAACTGGCAGGTCCAACATTCTGCAAACTCAGAGCGGCATATATGAT
>NC_041381.1:470525237-470545402 GCF_002162155.2 Triticum dicoccoides
TTAATTTTGTTGCATTGCATAGACCTTGACATTGTATCTGTTCTTTCTGCTAGCAGCCACACCTGAATACCAGCTGAAATGGAGCAACGGTGCTGCACACGCCATGATGGAGAAAGTTGCGCTGACAGTGGATGGCCAACTGCCACCTGACCACGTTCTCAAGGATCCAGAGTCACATTTCATTTATGTTTGTTACAAGTCAGATATAGTGACCGAAGATAAGTCCATGGTTGCTGGTCAAGATGATGCCATGTCTTCATTTTAATGGAGTCCGACCACAATGACCGAATTAAATATTACCATTGATTATGAAAACGCATACCCTTTTGTGCCATTATCTGGCGCGAGTGAGAGATGAGTGTGCTTTGTGGAAGTTGGAAGATTTAAGAAATATAGTTATTGTGTGTTTCTATCTGCCATACTTAGTGAGTGAACCTGTGGAGTTCTATTTAGTTCGCTTGGAATGAGTAAATTTCGTTTCTCTGCAAGCTTTAATTGATACGTATTATATTTGCATTGTTTTGAGCCAATATGCATCATAAGCCTTCTTAACAACAATGATACATTAGTACTCTTTTTGTTCCGTTTTATAGTGCGTACAATTTATTTCTATAATTTTTAAGTATAGTGCACATTTGCAGAGTGGTGTTTTTTGGCTCTCGGGCTCCATGGAACCTGAAATTTTCAAACTTTCAAAATGCAAATTGTTATGCTTCAAAAGAATCTGAAAATAAACACACAAGTACTTATAGATGCATAATACTCCCTCCGTTCCTAAATATTTGTCTTTTCAGAGATTCAAATGGACTACTACATACGGATGTATATAGATATATTTTAGAATGTAGATTCACTCATTTTGCTCTGTATGTAGTCACTTGTTGAAATCTCTAGAAAGACAAATATTTAGGAACGGAGGGAGTAGATGTGTGTAAAATTTCATTATGAAATATGTTTTGATGCGAGGTGTACAAAAAAAAAATTTGAATAGTACACGTGCTATAAATACATAATTTTTTTATTTTTGTGTAGCTCACGTAAGATTGTATTTCTCCATGAAACCTTACGGACAAGTAGTATACATCAATAGGTATGTGTGTATTTTTTTTCATAATTTTTTAAAACCTAAAAAAAGTTGATTTATATTTGGGCTCCATGGAGCTCGAGCTCCATTAGTAATTTTCGGCATTTGCGGTGCTAGTTTGGACAAAAATGACGCTCGGCTGGAATCGGAGGAGTTAGGACATCTCCAAGTCGGATCACCAAACATACCTCACAAAATATTCAAACGTGTCCGCAGACAGCCGGTCGGACGAAGGACATCCAACCATGTCCCTCAAATTCAGACTTGAGTGACAACGGGTCCAATGGACTGAGAAAGAAAGAGTGAGAGACATGGACGGTGGGGAGACATGGTCTAACTGACAGTGATCAAACCTTCTAAAAAAAAGACAGTGATCAAACAGACCGACCGGACTCCCCCAAAGCACTCTTTGATTTGGGACGGTTTGTGAGATTTCGGACGTCCGGACCGGTTCGACCCAATTTTATGATTATATTGGATGATTAAAAGTGTCTGCAAAGCCCATTTCATACATTTGTGTGCGTTTTGTTAATCTGCGTTGGAGATGTCATTCTCCGTGCAGCAGCAGCAGCAGCAGCACACATGTTGGGTGTGGCACAGACTAAGTAGGGAAAATGAACATTGTTTTCAGAATTTACGAACGCATGGAGCCTGCGTTGGGTGTGGCATATTTTGAGCCCATAAACATGTTGGGTGTGGCATAAACAATGTTTACAACACATGAATTTTAAACTACGTTTATGAATTTACAAAATGTTCATTAATTTAATGTTCATGATTTCAAAAAATGTTGACGAATATCGAGAAAATGTTCACGACTTAAAAAAAATTGTTTGAGAATATGAAAAAAAATGTTCATGACTTTAAAGTCGTCAAAGTATATGAATGTTCGCGAACGACGCAAACATTTTTTTAAGTCGTGAACATTTTTTCCATATTCACGAATTTTTTTATAGTCATGAAAGTATATGAATGCACGCGAACATTTTTCCATATTTGAGAATGACGCGGACATTCTTTTAACGTCGTGATTTTTTTTCGATATCTGTGAACATTTTTATTAAGTCGTGACAGTACATGAATGTTGACGAATATTTTCCATATTGGCGAACAGCACGGACATGTTTCTAAAGTCATGTACATTTTTTTCCATATTCACGAACATTTTGTAGTTGTGAAAGTATATGAATGTTCGAACATTTTTTGCATATTCGAGAATGTAGACAACATTTTTTGAAAGTCGTGAACATTTTTTTTTCCATATTCATGAACATTTTTTAAAAGTTGTGAAAGTATATGAATGTTCACAAACATTTTTCCATATTTGTGAACGACGCAACATTTTTTTTGAAGTCGTGAATATTGTTTCCATATCTGCGAACATTTTTTAAAAGTCATGAAAGTGTATGAATGTTCACAAACAACGCACACATTTTTTCCAAGTCGTGAACATTTTTTCATATTCACGAACATTTTTTTAAAGTCGTGAAAGAATATGAATGTTTTTTTGCGGGGTAAAGAATATGAATGTTCCTGAACATTTTTTTCCATATTCGCGAACAACGCAAACATTTTTTTTCCATATTCGTGAACGACACGAACATAATTTTAAAGTCCATGAATTTAAATTTATTTGCATATTTCCGTCACAGGCAAGGCCCAGGTAGGACGTGTCACAAATCAACGGTGCCAGCTGCCCGGTCAGGTGGGGTAGGACATATTTTGGACCTGAATGACACACTTAGACCTGAATACCGATTTTCATAGTTTAAAAATCTACGTGACATCCCTGAAATAGTTTAAGGGCCTACAATGCACTTCACTTGGCAACAAACGAGAGCCCTCATTGCCCTTCCCCTACGGTCCGCTTGGCAACTTTCAGAAATAGCAAAGCTTGGATGGGAAATTCGGAACTGGACCGCTGCCAAGTACGGGCAGGTTTCATTTTCTTTTTTACTTCACCGGGCACGTTTCTGTTTCCATCCACCACGGTCCATGGAAGAAAGAAGTTCGACAAGAGGACTCAGAGTGCCGGTCTCCTTTCCCATTTTTCATTTGGAATGAAGAACAGAACCGGACTCCCTTCCGGCCCGCCCGCCCATATATATAAACAAGGTGTCCGTTCATAATCGTATAGAAGATCTCATATTATGTAATGATTAAAAATATAGCTCCAAGTAATATAACTAATGATTTGTAGATAAAAGAGGGGATGCCATCCAGGGCATCCCCAAGCTTAGGGTCTTGCCACTCTTTATTTCTTCACCCATCGTGATCTCACCCAAAATTTAAAAATTTCAGCACACAAAACTCAACAGAAACTTCATGAGATCCGTCAGTATAATAGAAAAATCATAAACTTTAGGTATTGTAAACTCATTAATAATCATGTTGTATTCTAACTTCTCCATGACTTATTACCCCCCCCCCCCCATATAATCCATAGCATCATTAAAATAAACACACTATGCTATATAAAATAGAATCTGTCTAAAATAGAATAGTCTGATTTGAACAAAAACTATACTTATGTACTTCAAACAAATCTGAAAATTTAGGAAAACGTGGGCAATTTGTATATCAATCATGTGTAAGAAATTTAGACCAAGATCACATTCCAGTAAATTATAAAAATTCTTGCACTGGACGCATTTTTTTTTGTTTTTGCATAGAATCAAGTCAACTATCAACCAAATTATCCCAAAGGCTTTACTTGACACAAACACTAACTAAAAGATAAAAACATAATTATTACAGTAGCAATAATCATGCCATCACACCAAAACAGAAATAAAAAGCAAGAATTTAAGATAATTATTGGGTTGCCTCCCAACAAGCGTTATTGTTTTATGCCCCTAGCTAGGCATAATGGACTGTTTCAAGTATTGTCATCCTTGTTTCTAAATCCTTTTGGATCAAATCTTCAAAAAGCTTTCTCATTAATTCTCTACTTTCATATTCTATTTTTCTGGTAGATGAACTTAAATAGTTGAAGGGACTTTGTTTGGTAATTTTGACGTTCCTTACTTCAAACTCTAAATCATCACCATAGATATCCTAAAATAAAACTTGGATTTCATCATCAATAGGATCTCTAGCGGTATTTTCAAACCATTCTTCACCAAATCCCTCATCAATTCCCTTGGTGATCCATTCAAATTTATCACAAGTGTTGTGGTACAAGGTTTTGATTAACTCTGCATAAGGTTTTTATCACAAGTGTTTTGGTACAAGCAGTATTTTCACCATAAGCATAATAATCATTAGATTCCAACCTCACACATGGTGTCTTTATCACGGAGAATTTCTGGAGTATGCTCATAATCTATTTTATAAAAGGCAAAGATATCCCTAGCTTCTTGGATTATATAATCAAATTCAAGCAAAAGGATGATAGTGGCGATCTTTTTAGCCTTTGGATTATGGATATTGGGAAGTTCAAATAACATCTTTTGTAAGACAGGATGGATGTGCAAAAAATTTCCTTCTAGTTTAACCACAAGCATAGAAATATCATCCACATAGCAATTTGATTTATCAAGAATAGGTCCTTTAATTCGTGGTATGACTCCAGTACAATTAAACAATTCTTGGATGACATTCTTTCCAATAATATTTCCACTACCCACATGATAAGTTTTAGTTTTTAAAATTGTGGGAGCTCCATTATGGTGAACTTCATTCTCAGGAGGATCATGATTAAGATCAAATAATTTAGGCTTTTCCTCAAGAAACTCACTAGCATTATCTTCACTAGCACTCTCAACAATAACTTTCTCAAACTCAGACATGATAGCAACTTCAAGCAAACAAGCAAAGTATATTTTGTGTGTTTTTGGATTTTTAGTGAAGTGGAGGGAGATGAAAAGAGAAAGCAAATAAAAAGTAGAGCAGTAAATGATAATTTGTTTGAAGGAACCCGTAGGTAGTTGAGATGTCTCCCCGATAATGGCACGGAAATTATTTCTGCTACTTGTGAGCTGCGTTGGGATTTTCCCTAAAGAGGAAGGGTGAAGCAATATAGTAGCGAATATTATTTGTCTCACTGAGAACCAAGGTTATCGAACCAATAGGAGAATCACGCAAATGCCTAGTAAGTAGCACCTACACACACAAGAGCAAATGCTTGCACCCAACGCGGGCAAGAGGGTTGTCAATCCCCTTGAACGTGTTACTTGCAAGGATTAACTCTGGTAATGATAAATAGATAAATTGAAAATTATAATAAAAAGAGTAAAATTGTAGCAAGGTACTATCGGTTTTTGTAGTATACTATATCTCAATAGCTAGCCCCCACTATTAGGAATTCTCTGCCTTCTCCTTGAGCCACATCACCCAAATTAATTTAGCCGTTGGATATACTAGATTAGTCCATAATAGCCATCTGACCTACACACTGAGAGCAGTTGCATCAAGCACATGTGGTAACTGACGCATGCATGCAGTAACTGATGCTTAAAGTACTAAAGTCTCTTGACACATGCGTGTGACACATGCGTGTAGCTCACACTATGGTGCTCCATGAAAGAAAATTGATGCAGGTATATTTTGTTTTATTTTGCTCCATTTCAGACTTATACAAAGACATAAATTTATCTATTTTTGAAAATATTGGTAAACAAATTATCTTGCTAAAGGAGAAACCATAAAGATACTAGCTAGGTTGAGTAGTTCAACACACTTTATATTTTATACAAATTTCCACAGCAATGCATGGGGAATTCATCTAGTATGATTAAAAGTAGACCCGGGGCCATAGTTTTCACTAGAGGCTTCTCTCATAATAAAGCATACGATGGGTAGACAAATTACTGTTGGGCAATTGATAGAAAAGCGCATAGTTATGACGATATTCATGGCAATGATCATGTATATAGGCATTATGTCCGTGACAAGTAGACCGACTCCTCTCTGCATCTACTATTATTACTCCACCAATCGACCGACTCCTGCCTGCATCTACGGTATTAAGTTCATGACAAACATAGTAACACTTTAAGCAAGATGACATAATGGAGACAGAATAAAACCAAGCAATATGATTAAACCCCGTCATTTTACCCTTAATGGAAACAATACAATACATGCCTCGCTACCCCTACTATCACTAGGTGAGGACACTGCAAGATTGAACCCAATATAAAGCACCTCTCCCACTGAAGATAAATCAGTCTAGTTGGCCAAACCAAATGGATAGATCATAGAGAAATAAAAAGATATAATAATCATGCATAATAAAGTTTAGCAAAGACTCCATTACTTTCAATGAATATTCCAAATCATAAACTCACAATTCATTGGATCCCAATAAACACACCGCAAAAGAAGATTGCATCAAATCGATCTCCGAAGAGAACATTGTATTGAAGATCAAAGAGAGAGAATAAGCCATCTAGCTAATCACTATGGACCCGTAGGTCTGTGGTAAACTACTCACACATCATTGGAGGTGCAGCGAGGTTGATGTAGAAGCCCTCCGTGATCGATTCCCCCTTCAGTAGAGTACCAAAAAAGGCCTCGAGATGCAATCATGGAAGAATAGAAGCATGCGGCAGCGGAAAAATTATTTCGGGTGGCTCCCTGTTGGTTTCACGATTTAAACTACAGAGGTGGAATTAGGTCAAACAGAGCTGCATGGGGCCCACAAGCTCAGGTGGCACGCCCCCCCGGGTGTGTGTAGTGTGAGCTTGTGACTCTCCCATAGATCATGTGGTCTCCCCCTGAAGCTTCTAGGGTCCCTTCCGGTCCAGAAAAAAATCACCGTAAACTTTGCTTGGTATTATTCTTTTGAAAAACAAAAAACATACAGAAAACAAGAACTGGCATTGGGCACTGAGTTAATAGGTTAGTTCCCAAAAACGATATAAAATTGCATATAAAGTATCCAAGATTGATCATATAATAGCATGAAACAACAAAAAATTATAGATACGTTGGAGACGTATCATGAACCTTTGGTTATCATCTGATGTTCACTTTGCTTCGCGGTACTTTACAAAACTCGAGGTGAGATATATCGATATCCTCTTGAGTCATATACATGCTCACTATACCGGTCTCCTCGTTGTCGATTCTGTTCTTCTTTCTTGTTGCCGTGTTCCGGCATCCCCGTGAAGAAGTCACCTGTGTCTGGCCATATGATGATGTATGACATCACACCGAGAGGGCCCTAAAAATATCTCGCCATCGTCGGAGGAGAAAATTCCACTCTCGAGCTATCATGTCCCTTGTCAAACTTTCAGATAAACCTGTAAGTTGTCGATATGATCACCAAGTAATTGATGACGTTTGAGCAATCCCAAAGCTCATCGTATGGTAAGAAGTGACTACGATACTCTCATGGTCTAAGGAACTAAAATCACAACTTAAAATCTCAAAGTATAACAAACAAGTTTTTGGGTTGATTCGATATGATCGTTCTTCTAACGTCATACTCTCAATGTTGTTTTCAGAGCATCATTACACTTAACGATATCTCAAGATCCAGAAAACATGATCACGAACAACACTTGAGCTAGTCTTAGAGGCATGACTAGGAATCTCAATTTACCGTTTATCGTTCTACATGTGCATATGAGTTTTCCACTGAATCGCATATTCCTGGATCATGGCAGTTATAACATAGAATATAAACTCATAATTATGAACACAGAAACATAATGATATAATATTATACCTCTAGGGCATACTTCCAACAGATCCTCCATATCATGAGGGTCATCCTAAAATAATTGAATGAGATTCTTAGAGGATTAATAACGATGCACCTAGTTCACCTAGGAAGAAGAAAAGGTAGAAGAATAAATATAAAACTTTGCATGTTTCTAGTGAACCTTTCATAGAAAATCTTCCGAGAATCCTAATGATGTTTCTATTTCTGATGTTGAGACACAGTTTGGTAATGAGCATATACCTAGTGATAATGATAATGATGATGATGATACTGATGCTCCACTAGACAATAAGAAGGAATCTGATAATGACATAGAAATAGAACCTGAAGTTGAGCTTGATGACCCGCCTTCTAAGGATAAGAGATATAATAAAAGAGACTTTGTTGCTAGCAAACATGGAAAAGAAAGAGAAACATGGGTTCAAAAACCTATGACATTTCCTAGTAAGGCTTTAAAAACTAAGGATGAAGAAAATTTCAATCCCTTTGTTTAATTACTTAGACCTTTATTTCTGCAAGTACCTTTGACTGGTGCCATGAAAATGCTTCCGTATGCTAAATATATGAATGATATTTTCACTAATAAAAGGAAAATACTTGAGGATGAAATTTCTACTATGCTTGCAAATTATTCTTTCAAGGGGAAAATATCTCAGAATTTAGGAGATCTAGGAATCCCTACTATACCATGCTCTATTAAGAGAAACTATGTTAAAAACTGCTTTGTGTGATTTAGGAGCTGGTGTTTGTGTTATGCCTTCTTCTCTTTATAAAAGACTTGACTTGAATAAGTTGACACCCACTGAAATTTCATTACAAATGGTTGACAAATCAACAGCCATACCTGTCAGTATTTGTGAGGATGTTCCTGTTGTGGTTCCTAACATTAAGATCTTGATGACTTTTTTATTCTTGATATGCCCGAGGACAACAACAAGTCGGTTATCCTTGGCAGACCTTTCCTGAATATTGCAAGGGCTGTTATTGATTGCAACAAAAGCAAGGTCACTTTTCATGTTAATGGCGATAAACATACGGTATATTTCCTGAAGACGCAAAACAAAGTGAATAGCATCAACACTATTGAAAAAATTATGACAATTACTATTAGAAGTTTTGAGTTTCCTCTTCCGGTTCCCAAAAAGAAATATCAAACTCTTGTTGTTGGGACAATGCATATTCCACTTGAGGTAACTTAGTGCTATACAAAAGTTCTTCAATTTTATGTCACTCAGAAATAGTTAATAATAAGACTTGATCAACCCTATTAATGGATTATTTTTTAGGGGCATATAGTCGATGAATTCTGTAAGCACAACCTTTTGTAACTCTAGTTCACTCTCTGTTATTTTTAGTTAAATAAAGTAAAATGCCATGTTCATTTCATTTTTTGAGTTACCAGTGCATTAAAACATGTCCCAAAAATAAAATTCCACAGAATGGCCTAAAAATTCAATATGATTTTAATACAGTAGAAGTTTTGGCACTTAACACAACCCAGGGGGTGCACCAGTGAGCCACAAGCTCACAAGGTGTGCCTACCCCTTGGGCGCGCCATGTGAGCTTGTGGGCCCCATAGGGAACCCCTCACTTTTGGTTCACCTGCCCACTGCTTCTTCTTCCTCCAGAAAAAAATCATGCTTGCCTCCATTCCCGTGTTCTTCATTTTCTTGAGATTTTTGATCTCCTTGATCGGAGCTCCATTGTGGCACCCCAGCTCAGAGAGACCGGAACACCCCGTATTCCACCCCAGAGATCAAGTATTCTTGAATACGACACTACTTGGCATAGAACAAACCAACTCTTATTACAAAGGGTATGGATACAAAGGTTCCGATATAATAGGGAATTACATCGGCACGGCGACACTACGCCTCCCAAGGTTGTTCTATGCTAGAAGCAGAATAACTTCTAGCATTGGAACAATGATGACAGCGATGGACTCCACTCCCCAGGGACTCTGGCTGGAACGCGTATCCTAGCTCGCAAACTCGGGATCCTCGGCAAACAAGCAAACACGGCATGACCCGCAAACTGGCATGACATGCTAGGTGAGTACTTTGAATGTGCTCGCAAGCTCACAACAACTAAAAGCAATCAAGACAAACAACATCATGGCATTTACAGGTTAAACCATGATGAACATGATACCACTAGAACAACAACAAATGAGCATGGCATGAACATATTGAACATAACACATCAATATCATATGAAATGAGCATGGAAATGTTACTCATGATAAGCACGGGATGATACTAGCATGTAGCAGGTTTAACATATCATGAACCAACTTACTCTGATCGGGGTTATCTCGTAAGCACCACATATACCACCTACCATCATGGACATCACACAATCACCTCAGGATCAAATGAAGCTTGGTATTAAAAATACCATAGTAATCATTACATGACCACAAGGAGCTTGATCCTTACCTGTGATTACCGCATAACACCACAAACATCAACCAGCCTCGGTATCCACGATACCACTGTGATCCTCTCACGATCACATAAAGATCAACTAACTTCTTTCCTCATCGAACCAGGGTTATAATTAAGCAGGGTATTATTTCTATTGACCTATAGTGTGACCTACTAAGAACTGGGCCCATATCCGCGAGCGCGGCTATTGATAAATTAAACACACTCTGCGGAGGTTAGCACACTGTACCCACACCACAGAACCCATGGCCTCGAACTCCCATTCGGGTGGACCAACGATGTTCCGACAGAACCAATCTATTGCTATGACACTCTCCAGGCCATTCCGACCAACTCCCCTTTGGTCTAAGTCATGGGTGGCCCCGATGCCACTCTGCACATCCAACGGCCACTGTTGTGGCAAAACAAAAACGTTCCCAAACGGGGGCAACCAGGTACAACAACAATGGGCACACAAGGCTTATGTACACCTACTTGATTAGGGTAGCGCGCGCCCATAACCTATGAACCGGAGCCAGTGCCATATCTCCCTAGGTTATGACTGTTATATGATGAATATCATCCAACGAATTCACCGATCCAATGCCTACGAATTTGCCTCATATTGTTCTTGCTAAGTTACTACTACTATTGTTACTATTGCACTTGCTACAAAATCATTGCTATCACTGTTACCTTTACTATTGCTATTGCTATTACTATCAAAACTATCATACTACTTTGCTACTAATCACTTTGCTGCAGATAATTAATCTTCAGGTGTGGTTGAATTGACAACTCAGCTGCTAATACTTGCAAATATTCTTTAGCTCCCCTTGCGTCGAATCAATAAATTTGGGTTGAATACTCTACCCTCAAAAACGGTTGCGATCCCCTATACTTGTGGGTTATCAGTATTTGTCCGGTATCCGGGAGTTGCATGATCTCATGGTCTTAGGAATAGATACTTGACATGTGTTGGGGAACGTAGCAGAAATTCAAAATTTTCCTACATGTCACCAAGATCTATCTATGGAGAAACCAGCAATGAGGGGAAGGAGAGTGCATCTACATACCCTTGTAGATCGCTAAGCGGAAGCGTTCAAGAGAACGGGGTTGAAGGAGTCGTACTCGTCGTGATCCAAATCACCGGAGATCCTAATGCCGAACGGACAGCACCTCCGCGTTCAACACACGTACAACCCGGTGACGTCTCCCATGCCTTGATCCAGTAAGGAGAGAGGGAGAGGTTGAGGAAGACTCCATCCAGCAGCAGCACAACGGCGTGGTGGTGATGGAGGAGCGTGGTAATCCAGCAGGGCTTCGCCAAGCACCGCAAGATATGAGGAGAAAGAGAGGTAGGGCTGCGCCAACAGGAGAAGAACTTCGTGTGTTGGGCTACTCCTATGCCTCCACTATATATAGGGGAAGAGGGGGGCGGCGGCCAGCCCAAAACCCATCTAGGGTGCGGCCAAGGGGGGAAGAGGGGAAACTTGCCCCCCAAGTTAGGTGGGTGCGCCCCCTTCCCCAAACCCTAGGCGCCTTGGGCCCTTGTGGGGGGGGGGGGGGCGCACCAGCCCACCTGGGGCTGGTCCCCTCCCACACTTGGCCCATGCAGCCCTCCGGGGATGGTGGCCCCACTTGGTAGACCCTCGGGACCCTCCCGGTGGTCCCGGTACGTTACCGAAAAAACCCGAAACTTTTCCGGTGACCAAAACAGGACTTCCCAAATATAAATCTTTACCTCCGGACTATTCCGGAACTCCTCGTGACGCACTCCGAACAACATTTGGTAACCACATACAAACTTACTTTATAACCCTAGCGTCATCGAACCTTAAGTGTGTAGACCCTACGGGTTCGGGAGACATGTAGACATGACCGAGACGTTCTCCGGTCAATAACCAACAGCGGGATCTGGATACCCATGTTGGCTCCCACATGTTCCACGATGATCTCATCGGATGAACCACGATGTCAAGGACTCAATCGATCCCGTATATAATTCCCTTTGTCTAACGGTATTGTACTTGCCCGAGATTCGATCGTCGGTATCCCGATACCTTGTTCAATCTCGTTACCGGCAAGTCTCTTTACTTGTTCCGTAACACATCATCCCGTGATCAACCCCTTGGTCACATTGTGCACATTATGATGATGTCCTACCGACTGGGCCCAGAGATACCTCTTCGTCACACGGAGTGACAAATCCCAGTCTCGATTCATGCCAACCCAACAGACACTCTCGGAGATACCCATAGTGCACCTTTATAGCCACCCAATTACGTTGTGACATTTGGTACACCCAAAGCATTCCTACGGTATCCGGGAGTTGCACAATCTCATGGTCTAAGGAAAAGGTTCTTGACATTAGAAAAGCTTTAGCATACGAACTACACGATCTCTGTGCTAGGCTTAGGATTGGGTCTTGTCCATCACATCATTCTCCTAATGATGTGATCCCGATATCAACGACATCCAATGTCCATGGTCAGGAAACCGTAACCATCTATTGATCAACGAGCTAGTCAACTAGAGGCTTACTAGGGACATGGTGTTGTCTATGTACCCACACAAGTATCTGAGTTTCCTATCAATACAATTATAGCATGGATAATAAACGATTATCATGAACAAGGAAATATAATAATAACTAATTTATTATTGCCTCTAGGGCATATTTCCAACAGTCTCCCACTTGCACTAGAGTCAATAATCTAGTTCACCTCGCCATGTGATTAACACTCACACGTCACATCGCCATGTGACCAACATCCAAAGAGTTTACTAGTGTCATTAAACTAGTTCACATCATCATGTGATTAAGACTCAATGAGTTATGGGGTTTGATCATGTTTTGCTTGTGAGGGAGGTTTTAGTCAACGGGTCTGCAACATTCAGATCCGTATGTACTTCGTAAATCTCTAGGTCATATTGTAAATGCTGCTTCCACGCTCCACTTGGAGCTATTCCAAATGGTTGCTCCACTATACGTATCCGGTTTGCTACTCAGAGTCACTCGGATAGGTGTTAAAGCTTGCATCGACGTAACCCTTTACGCCGAACTCTTTATCACTTTTATAATCGAGAAACATGTCCTTATTTACTCCAAGGACAATTTTGATTGATGTCCAATGATCCATTCCTGGATCATTCTTGTACCCCTTGACTGACTCATGGCAAGGCACACTTACGATGCGGTACACAGCATAGCATACTATAGAGCCTACGTCTGAAGCATAGGGGACGACATTCGTCCTTTCTCTCTCTTCTGCCGTGGTCGAGCTTTAACTCTTAACTTCATACCTTACAACTCAGGCAAGAACTCCTTCTTTGACTGATCCATCTTGAACACCTTCAAGATCATGTCAAGGTATGTGCTCATTTAAAAGTACCATTTAGCATTTTTGATCTATCCTCATAGATCTTGATGCTCAATGTTCAAGTAGCTTAATCCAGGTTTTCCATTGAAAAACACTTTTCAAATAACCCTATATGCTTTCCAGAAATTCTACATCATTTCTGATCAACAATATGTCAACAACATATACTCATCAGAAATTCTATAGTGCTCCCACTCACTTCTTTGGAAATACAAGTTTCTCATAACCTTTGTATAAACCCAAAATCTTTGATCATCTTATCAAAGTGCATATTCCAACTCCGAGATGCTTACTCCAGTCCATGGAACGATCGCTGGAGCTAGCATACCTTTTAGCATCCTTAGGATCGACAAAACCTTTCTGATTGTATCATATACAACCTTTCCTTATGAAAACTGGTAAGGAAACTCGTTTTGACATCCATCTGCCAGATTTCATAAATGCAGCTAATGCTAACATGATTCCGACAGACTTAAGCATTGCTACGGATGAGAAAATCTCATCGTAGTCAACTCCTTGAACTTGTGAAAAACTCTTCGCCACAAGTCGAGCTTCATAGACGGTGACATTACCGTCCACGTCCGTGTTCTTCTTAAATATCCATTTATCTCAATGGCTTGCCGATCATCGGGCAAGTCCACCAAAGTCCATGCTTTGTTCTAATACATGGATCCTATCTCGGATCTCATGGCTTCTAACCATTTGTTGGAATTTGGGCCCACCATCGCTTCTCCATAGCTCGTAGGTTCATTGTTGTCCAGCAACATGACCTTCAAGACAGGATCACCGTACCACTCCGAAGCAGTACGCATCCTTGTCGTCTTACGAGGTTCGGTAGTGACTTGATCCGAAGCTTCATGATCACTATCATAAGCTTCCACTTCAATTGGTGTAGGTGCCACAGGAACAACTTCCTGTGCCCTGCTACACACTGGTTGAAGTGATGGTTCAGTAACCTCATCAAGTCTCCACCATCCTCCCACTCAATTCTTTCGAGAGAAACTTTTCCTCGAGAAAGAACCCGTTTCTAGAAACAATCACTTTTGCTTTCGGATCTGAATTAGAAGGTATAACCAACCATTTTGGGTATCCTATGAAGATGCATTTATCCGTTTTGGGTTCGAGCTTATCACGATGAAACTTTTTCACATAAACGCTGCAACCCCAAACTTCCAAGAAACGACATCTTAGGTTTCTCTAAACCATAGTTCTCACGGTGTCATCTCAACGGAATTACGTGGTGCCCTATTAAAGTGAGTGTGGTTGTCTCTAATGCCTAACCCATGAACGATAGTGGTAATTTGATAAGAGACATCATGGTACGCACCATATCCAATAGGGTGCAACTATGATGTTCGGACACACCATCACACTATGGTGTTCCAGGCGGTATTAATTGTGAAACAATTTCCACAATGTCTTAATTGCGTTTCAAAGCTCGTAACTTAGATACTCATCTCTATGATCATATCATAGACATTTTATCCTCTTGTCACAATGATCTTCAACTTCACTCCGAAATTACTTGAACCATTTAATACTTCAGACTTGTGTTTCATCAAGTAAATATACTCAACACATACTCGAATCATCTGTGAAGTAAGAACATAATGATATTCACTGCATGCCTCAGCACTCATTGGACTGCACACATCAAAATGTGTTACTTCCAACAAGTTGCTATCTTGTTCCATCTTACTGAAAACGAGGCTTTCAGTCATCTTGCCCATGTGGTATGATTTGCATGTCTCAAGTGATTCAAAATCAAGTGAGTCCAAAACGGTCCATTTGCATGGAGTTTCTTCATGCATATACACCAATAGACATGGTTCGCATGTCTCAAACTTTTCAAAAATGAGTGAGTCCAAAGATCCATCAACATGGAACTTCTTCATGCGTTTTATACCAATATGACTTACATGGCAGTGCCACAAGTAGGTGGTACTATCATTACTATCTTATATCTTTTGGCATGAACATGTGTATCACTATGATAGAGATTCAATAAACCATTCATTTTGGGTGCAAGACCATTGAAAGTATTATTCGAATAAACAAAGTAACCATTATTCTCCTTGAATGAATAACCGTATTGCGATAGACATAATCCAATCATGTCTATGCTCAATGCAAACACCAAACTCAATGGTAGAGGGAGCCTGCGATGCTTGATCACATCAAGATTGGAAAACACTTCCAACACATATCGTCAGCTCACCTTTAGCTAGTCTCCGTTTATTCCGTAGCCTTTTATTTCGAGTTACTAACACTTAGCAACCGAACCGGTATCTAATACCCTGGTGCTACTAGGAGTACTAGTAAAGTACACATTAACTTAATGTATATCCAATATACTTCTATCGACCTTGCCAGCCTTCTCATCTACCAAGTATCTAGGGTGATTCTGCTCCAGTGGCTGTTCCCCTTATTACAGAAGCGCTTAGTCTCGAGTTTGGGTTCAACTTTGGGTTTCTTCACTAGAGCAGCAGCTGATTTGCCGTTTCATGAAGTATCCCTTCTTGCCCTTGCCCTTCTTGAAACTAGTGGTTTCACCAACCATCAACAATTGATGCTCCTTCTTGATTCCTACTTTCGCGGTGTCAAACATTGCGAATATCTCAAGGATCATCATATCTATCCCTGATTCGTTATAGTTCATCACGAAGCTCTAGCAGCTTGGTGGCAATGACTTTGGAGAAACATCACTATCTCTGGAAGATCAACTCCCACTCGATTCAAGTGATTGTTGCACTCAGACAATCTGAGCACAAGCTCAATGATTGAGCTTTTCTCCCTTCATTTGCAGGCTAAGAAAATCGTCGGAGTTCTCATACCTCTTGACGTGGGCACGAGCCTGAAATCCCAATTTCAGCCCTCGAAACATCTCATATGTTTCACGACATTCCAAAATCGTCTTCGGTGCCTCAACTCCAAACCATTTATCATTACTGAACTATCACGTAGTTATCAAAACGTGTGTGTCAGATGTTTGCAACATCCACAGACGACGTTCGAGGTTCAGCACACTGAGCGGTGCATTAAGGACATAAGCCTTCTATGAAGCAACGAGGACAATCCTCAGTTTACGGACCCAGTCCGCATAATTGCTACTATCAACTTTCAACTAAATTTTCTCTAGGAACATATCTAAAACAGTAGAACTAAGCGCGAGCTACGGCATAATTTGCAAAAACCTTTTGACTATGTTCAGGATAATTAAGTTCATCTTATGAACTCCCACTCAGATAGACATCCCTCTAGTCATCTAAGTGATTACATGATCCGAGTCAACGAGGCCGTGTCCGATCATCACGTGAGACGGACTAGTCATCATTGGTGAACATCTTATGTTGATCGTATCGACCATACGACTAATGCTCGACCTTTCGGTCTCTTGTGTTCCGAGGCCATGTCTGTACATCCTAGGCTCATCAAGTCAACCTAAGTGTTTCGCGTATGTAAATCTGGCTTACACCCGTTGTATGTGAACGTTAGAATCTATCACACCCGATCATCACGTGGTGCTTCGAAATGATGAACTTTCGCAACGGTGCACAGTTAGGGGGAACACTTTCTTGAAATTTTAATGAGGGACCATCTTATTTACTACCGTCGTTCTAAGAAAATAAGATGCATAAACATGATAAACATCACATGCAATCAAAAAGTGACATGATATGGCCAATATCATTTTGCTCCTTTTGATCTCCATCTTCGGGGCTCCATGATCATCATCGTCACCGGCATGACACCATGATCTCCATCATCATGATCTCCATCATCGTGTCTTCATGAAGTTGTCTCGCCAACTATTACTTCTACTACTATGGCTACCAGTTAGCAATAAAGTAAAGTAATTACATGGCATTGTTCAATGACACGCAGGTCATATTGTTGGAAATATGCCCTAGAGGAAATAATAAAAGGATTATTATTATATTTCCTTGTTCATGATAATTGTCTTTATTGATGCTATAATTGTATTATCCGGAAATCATAATACACGTTTGAATACATAGACCATAACATGTCCCTAGTAAGCCTCTAGTTGACTAGCTCGTTGATCAACAGATAGTCATGGTTTCCTGACTATGGACATTAGATGTCGTTGATAACGGGATCACATCATTAGGAGAATGATGTGATGGACAAGACCCAATCCTAAGCATAGCACAAGATCGTGTAGTTCATTTTGCTAGAGCTTTTCCAATGTCAAGTATCTTTTCCTTAGACCATGAGATCGTGTAACTCCCGGATACCGTAGGAGTGCTTTGGGTGTACCAAACGTCACAACGTAACTGGGTGACTATAAAGGTGCACTACAGGTATCTCCGAAAGTGTCTCTTGGGTTGACACGGATCGAGACTGGGATTTGTCACTCCGTATGACGGAGAGGTATCTCTGGGTCCACTCGGTAATGCATCAGCATAATGAGCTCAAAGTGACCAAGTGTCTGGTCACAGGATCATGCATTACGGTACGAGTAAAGTGACTTGCCGGTAACGAGACTGAACGAGGTATTGGGATACCGACGATCGAGTCTCGGGCAAGTAACGTACCGATTGACAAAGGGAATTGTATACATGGTTGAATGAATCCTCGACATCGTGGTTCATCCGATGAGATCATAGAGGAGCATGTGGGAGCCAACATGGGTATCTAGATCCCGTTGTTGGTTATTGACTGGAGAGCCATCTCGGTCATGTCTACGTGTCTCCCGAACCCGTAAGGTCTACACACTTAAGGTACAGTGACGCTAGGGTTGTAGAGATATGAGTATGCAGCAAACCTAAAGTTGTTCGGAGTCTCGGATGAGATCTCGGACGTGACGAGGAGTTCCGGAATGGTCCGTAGGCAAAGAATTATATATAGGAAGTGCAGTTTTGGCCATCGGGAGAGTTTCGGGGGTCACCGGTATTGTACCGGGACGACCGGAAGGGTCCCGGGGGTCCACCGGGTGGGGCCACCTATCCCAGAGGGCCCCGTGGGCTGAAGAGGGGAGGGGACCAGCCCCTGGTGGGCTGGTGCGCCCCCTTGGGCCCCCCTGCGCCTAGGGTTGGAAACCCTAGGGTGGGGGGCGCCTCCACTTGCCTTGGGGGGCACTCCACCCCCCTGGCCACCGCCTCCCCTGGGAGATCTCATCTCCAGGGCTGGCACCCGCCCTGGGGGACTATATAAAGGAGGGGGGGAGGGTGGGCAGCCGCACCCTGAAGTCTTGGCGCTTCCCTCTCCCCTGCTACACCTCTCCCTCTCACAGAAGCTCGGCGAAGCTCTGCCGGAACTCTGCTGCATCCACCACCACATCGTCGTGCTGCTGGATCTTCTTCAACCTCTCCCTCCTCCTTGCTGGATCAAGGTGCGGGAGACGTCATCTGCTCCATACGTGTGTTGAACGCGGAGGTGCTGTCGGTTCGGCACTTGGTCATCGGTGATCTGGATCACGATGAGTATGACTCCCTCAACCCCGTTCTCTTGAACGCTTCCGCTCACGATCTACAAAGATATGTAGATGCACTCCTATCACTCGTTGCTAGATGAACTCATAGATGGATCTTGGTGAAATCATATGAAATTTTTTATTTTCTGCAACGTTCCCCAACACATACAATAAATAAAGACAACTCCTATGGCTCCTGCTGGTTGTCATACTCATCGACATGCAAGTCGTGATTCCTATTACAAGAACATGATCAATCTCATACATCACATATCATTCATCACATTCTTTTGACCATATCACATCACATAGCATACCCTGCAAAAACAAGTTAGACGTCTTCTAATTGTTGTTTGCATGTTTTACGTAGCTGCTATGGGTTTCTAGCAAGAACGTTTCTTACCTACACAAAACCACAACGTGATACGCCAATTGCTATTTACCCTTCATAAGGACCCTTTTCATCGAATCCGTTCTGACTAAAGTGGGAGAGACTGGCACCCGCTAGCCACCTTATGCACCAAGTGCATGTCAGTCAATGGAACCTGTCTCACGTAAGTGTACATGTAAGGTCGATCCGGGCCGCTTCATCCCACAACACCGTCAAAACAAGATTGGACTAGTAACGGTAAGAATATTGAACAAAATCAATGCCCACAACTACTTTGTGTTCTACTCGTGCAAAGAATCTACGCAATAAACCTGGCTCTGATACCACTGTTGGGGAACGTAGCAGAAATTCAAAAGTTTCCTACGTGTCACCAAGATCTATCTATGGAGAAACCAGCAACGAGGGGAAGGAGAGTGCATCTACATATCCTTGTAGATTGCTAAGCGGAAGAGTTCAAGAGAACGAGGTTGAAGGAGTCGTACTCGTCGTGATCCAAATCACCGGAGATCCTAGTGCCGAACGGACGTCACCTCCGCGTTCAACACACGTACAGCCCGGTGACGTCTCCCATGCCTTGATCCAGCAAGGAGAGAGGGAGAGGTTGAGGAAGACTCCATCTAGCAGCAGCACAATGGCGTGGTGGTGATGGAGGAGCGTGGTAATCCAGCAGGGCTTCGCCAAGCACCGCAAGATATGAGGAGAAAGAGAGGTAGGGCTGCGCCAACAGGAGAAGAACTTCGTGTGTTGGGCTGCTCCTATGCCTCCATATAT
>NC_041381.1:470545890-470562361 GCF_002162155.2 Triticum dicoccoides
ACCTGGGGCTGGTCCCCTCCCACACTAGGCCCATGCAGCCATCTGGGGATGGTGGCCCCACTTGGTGGACCCCCGGGACCCTCCCGGTGGTCCCGGTACGTTACCGAAAAAACCCAAAACTTTTCCGGTGACCAAAACAGGACGTCCCATATATAAATCTTTACCTCCGGACCATTCCGGAACTCCTCGTGACGTCCGGGATCTCATCCGGGACTCCAAACAACATTCAGTAACCACATACAAACTTCCTTTATAACCCTAGCGTCATCGAACCTTAAGTGTGTAGACCCTACGGGTTCGGGAGACATGTAGACATGACCGAGACGTTCTTCGGTCAATAACCAACAGCGGGATCTGGATACCCATGTTGGCTCCCACATGTTCCATGATGATCTCATTGGATAAACCACGATGTCAAGGACTGAATCGATCCCGTATACAATTCCCTTTGTCTAACGGTATTGTACTTGCCTGAGATTCGATCGTCGGTATCCCGATACCTTGTTCAATCTCGTTACCAGCAAGTCTCTTTACTCGTTCCGTAACGCATCATCCCGTGATCAACCCCTTGGTCACATTGTGCACATTATGATGATGTCCTACTGAGTGGGCCCAGAGATACCTCTCCGTCACACGGAGTGACAAATCCCAGTCTCGATTCATGCCAACCCAACAGACACTTTCGGAGATACCCGTAGTGCACCTTTATAGCCACCCAGTTACGTTGTGACGTTTGGTACACCCAAAGCATTCCTACGGTATCCAGGAGTTGCACAATCTCATGGTCTAAGGAAAAGATACTTGACATTAGAAAAGCTTTAGCATACGAACTACACGATCTCTGTGCTAGGCTTAGGATTGGGTCTTGTCCATCACATCATTCTCCTAATGATGTGATCCCGATATCAACGACATCCAATGTCCATGGTCAGGAAACCGTAACCATCTATTGATCAATGAGCTAGTCAACTAGAGGCTTACTAGGGACATGGTGTTGTCTATGTACCCACACAAGTATCTGAGTTTCCTATCAATACAATTATAGCATGGATAATAAACGATTATCATGAACAAGGAAATATAATAAAAACTAATTTATTATTGCCTCTAGGGCATATTTCCAACAACATGAAGAAAGCTATAGCAATAAACTCAAGTGATACGATCAAATGCTAAGCTTATGGTTGGGTCTTGTCCATCACATCATCCTCTTAATGATGTGATCTTGTTATCAAATGAAAACTCATGTCTATGGTTAGGAAACCTTAACCATCTTTGATGAACGAGCTAGTCTAGTAGAGTCTCACTAGGGACGCGGTACTTGTTTATGTATCCACACAGGTATTTAAGTTTCGGTCAATACAATTCTACCATGAATAATAAACCTTTATCATGAATAAGGAAATATGATAATAACCAATTTATTATTGCCTCTAGGGCATATTTCCAACAACTCTTTGTATAAAAAGATATGTGTTTTGAGTCATAAGTTTGCAAACTATTATATGTCATTTTGAAATTCGCGTCAACTTTGGTTTTATGGTATATACCGAAACCATATCAAAATAATTTGGTATATACCGAAAATGAACCGTATCTAAATTTCATACCATATTTACCAAAGTATTAATACCATACAAACCAAAAAATTGCATAAACCGAACCATGTAAACCGGATAAACCGAACGCACAGAGTGAGATATAATCCATAGTTTCATCAAAACAAGCAAACAATGCAACAAAAATAGAATCTATCGAAAACAAAAAAGTCTGTAGAAATCTAAATTATTCCCATACTTTTGTGACTCTAAAAATTCTGAAAACTTAGGACAACTTGGAAAATTTGTATATTAATCATGTGTAAAAAATTCAAATCAAAATCTCATTCCAATGAATTTAAACAATTCTGCTACTGGGCGCAAAAGGTTCTGTTTTTTCACAGAATCACATCAACTATTATCCAAATCATCCCAAAGGCTTTACACGGCACAAACACTAATTAAGACACAAAAACAAAACCATAACGGTAGCATAATTGTGTGCACACTCAAAAATAGAAAAAAAGAACAAGAAAATTTATGATAACTATTGGGTTGCCACCCAACTAGCGCTATTGTGTTATGCCCCTAGCTAGGCGTAATGCATAGTTTCAAGTGTTATCATCTTTGATATTGATTCCACAGGTGGCCCTCATAATGGATTCATATGGTGGCTTATTTTTCTTTCTAGGGAAGTATTCCATACCCTTCTTTAATGGAAATTGAAATTTTATATTCCCTTCTTTCATATCAATAATCGCACCTATGGTTCATAAGAACGATCTACCAAGTATTATTAGGCAAGACGGATTGCAATCAATATGAGTATAATAAAATCAGTGGGCACATAGTTCCTATTTGCAAGAATAAAAACATCATTAATTCTACCCAAAGGTTTCTTAATAGTAGAAGCCGCTAAGTGCAAGTTAAGAGAACATTCATCCATATTGGTAAACCCTAGCACATCACATAGAGATTTTGGTGTTGTGTAAATGCTAGCATGCAATAAAGCATTGCACTAATAATTTTTAATCTTAACTTTAATGTTAGGTTCCCGCTCATCATATAATTTCCTAGGAATTGAAATTTCTAGTTCTAGTTTTTCTTCTAAAGCATTCATCATCGCTTCTATAATATGTTTATTAAAAGCCTTATTTTGTTCGTAGGCATTGGGTGAATTTAGCATGGACCACAACAAAGAAATGCACTCAATCAAAGAACAACTATCATAATTAAAGTCTTTGTAATCCAAAAGAGTGGACACATCACTATTTAAAGTTTTAACCTCTCCAAACCCACTTCTATCAATTTTTTCATTAAGATCATCACCCTGCAAACAATTGGGACGCCTTCAATCTAAAGTTGACTGTTCTTCGGTCCCATGATCATCAAGTTTTATATTTATAAACAAAGATTTAATATAGGTGTGACACTAATCATTTTAATATCTTCATCTTGGTTAGGTGCAAAAGATTCAGGCTTAGCTGCCATTTTGTTCACTAGTGTAGCTTGTGTGTCAGAAGTTTTTCCTAGCAAATTTTTAGTAGAAACAAATTTGCTTGCAATTTGGCAACTTCCTTGTTAACTTCATCAAGTTGTTTTCCAATAGCATCTAGCAAGGTGGAGTGCTCCTTGAGCTCTTCAATGATAAACTTGTTGTGCTCAAATTGCGTAAACACAAACTCTTTAGCATTTTTTTTCAATTTCGGCCAACCTACCATGATAAGAAATCACAGGAAGATTCTCCCACGACATCCTGAACAAGAAAAAACAAAAAAAAGGCAAAGGAAAAATATTTTTGTATTTTTGTGAAAAGGTTTTAGAAGTGGGGGAGATGAAAACAAGAGACAAATGGCAAATAATGTAATTGCAAGGAGATGAGAGTTTATCCATAGGTACTTGATAGATGTTGATAATGTCACCTCGGCAACGGCGCCATAAATTCTTCCTGCTACTTGTGAGTTGCGTTGGGGTTTCCCCGAAGAGAAGAGGATGATGCAGTACAATAGATAAGTATTTCCCTAAGTTAAGAACCAAGGTTATCAATCCAGTAGGAGAACCACGCAACACCTCGTTAATAGCACCGACACACAAAATAACTAATACTTGCACCCAACGTGAACAAGGGGTTGTAAATCTTGTATAGGTAGATAGATAAATAAAACACAAAAAAATACAGTAAAGTAAATTGCAGCAAGGTATTTTTGGTTTTCGATTTATGATGAAAATAGACCCGGGGGCCATAATTTTCACTAGAGGCTTCTCTCTTGAAAATAGGATACGGTGGGTTGATACGTCTCCATTGTATCTACTTTTCCAAACTCTTTTGCCCTTGTTTTGGACTCTAATTTGCATGATTTGAATGGAACTAACCCAGACTGACACTTTTTCTAGCAGAATTGCCTTGGTGTTATTTTTTTGTAGAAATAAAAGTCGTCGGAATTACCTAGAAATTTACGAAGAATATTTTTGCAATATATAAAAAATACTGGAGAAAGAATCAACCAAAGGGACCCACTAGTTGTCCACAAGGGTGGGGGCGCCCCCCGGGGTGCGCCCCTGCCTTGTGGGTCCCCTGGACCTCCACTGACCTCAACTCCAACTCCATATATTCACGTTTAGGGAGAAAAAAACAGAGAGAAGGATTCATCGCATTTTACGATACGAAGCCGCCGCCACATCCTGTTCTTCCTCGGGAGGGCAGATCTAGAGTCTGTTTTGGGCTCCGGAGAGGGGAAATCGACGCCGTCATCATCATCAACCTTCCTCCATCACCAATTTCATGATGCTCACCACCGTGCATGAGTAATTCCATCGTAGGCTTGTTGGACGATGATGGGTTGGATGAGATTTATCATGTAAATGAGTTAGTTTTGTTAGGGTGTTGTTATGACTTTGCTATGCTTAATGCTTGTCACTAGGGCCCGAGTGCCATGATTTCAGATCTGAACCTATTAAGTTTTCATGAATATATTTGTGTTCTTGATCCTATCTTGCAAGTTGTAGAAACCTATTACAAGTTATGATCCACATACCCCAAGGTGACAATAATTGGGATTCTTTCCAGTGATTACCGTAGTTTGAGGAGTTCATGTATTCACTAAGTGCTAATGCTTTGTTACGGTTCTCTATTAAAAGGAGGCCTTATATCCCTTATTTTCCATTAGGACCCCACTGCCATGGGAGGGTAGGACAAAAGATGGCATGCAAGTTCTTTTCCATAAGCATGTATGACTATATACAGAATACATGCCTACATGATATTGATGAATTGGAGCTAGTTCTGTGTCACCCTAGGTTATAACTATTGCATGATGAATGTCATCCGACATAATTATCCATCATTGATCCATTGCCCACAAGCTTTTCACATATTGATTGTTGCTAAGTTACTTTGTCGTTGCCACTGTTATAATCACTACAAAACTGCTACTGTTACAGTTGCCACCGTTACCGTCACTTCCATACTACTTTGCTACTAAATACTTTGTTGCAAATATTAAGTCTTTCAGGTGTGGTTGAATTGACAACTCAGCTGCTAATAATTGAGAATTCTTTGGCTCCCCTTGTGTAAAATCAATAAATTTGGGTTGAATACTCTACCCTCGAAAGCTGTTGTGAGCCCCTATACGTGTGGGTTATCAAGACCTTTTTATGGCACTGTTGTCAAGGAGCATAGCTCCATTCTTTGAGTCACCTGGGATTTATATCTATTGATCACTATGAATAATTTGAAAGATATTAGAACCAAGATGTTCCCCTCTACTACGAGGGAACATAAGGAACTGCCATCTAGCTCTGCACTTGATTCACCTTCCGTTTTGAGTAAGCTTGCGACACCTACACCTGCTATTGATTCTGATATGTCGCGTGTTATTGATGATGCTACTTCTACTATGAATGATGCTTATGATGCTACTACTTTGCTTGATAAAACTGTGCCACTGGGTGAATTACTTGGTGAACATCTTGCTAGAGTTAGAACTATTGATTATGCTGAAGATGATGATATTTCTAAAACTGATGAAATTATTGAGACTAAAAACTTTGGAACACCTGTTAGACCTAGCTCTCCTAGATATGAACTTCCTGTTATACCTGAGGGTTATGTTATGGATGGAGAGGTAGCTAGGGACTTTCTTGCTTATAAGGATAGAGATGATCTTGAGAAATTATCGTGCAAGTGGAAAGGAAATTCTTTGAATGCTAGAATGCAATATGATCCTAAGTTTGCTACTTCACCAATCGTTGTTACTGATAAGGATTATGAATTCTTTGTCGATCCTGAGTTAATTACTTTGGTTGAATTTGATCCTTTCTATGGTTATGAATCTGAAACTATTTTGGCACATCTTACTAAATTGAATGATATAGCCACCCTATTTGGTCATGAGGAAAAAATTCGCTACTACTATATTCTTAAATTATTTCCTTTCTCGTTAAAGGGTGATGCTAAGTTATGGTTTAATTATCTTGCTCATGGTTGTGTGCGTAGTCCCCAGGATATGATATATTACTTCTCTAAAAAATATTTCCCTACTCATAAGAAATAAGCTGCTTTATAGGAAATATTTAACTTTGTGCAAATTGAAGAAGAGAGTCTCCCACAAGCTTGGGGGAGGCTTCTCCAATTACTTAATGCTTTGCCTGATCATCCTCTCAAGAAAAATGAAATACTTGATATCTTTTATAATGGACTAACTGATGCTTCTAGGGACCACCTAGATAGTTGTGCTGGTTGTGCTTTTAGGGAAAGAACTGTTGAGCAAGCTAAATTGCTATTGAATAATATTTTGAGTAATGATAATGATTGGACACTTCCTGAACCAACTCCTAAGCCAACTCCCAAGAAAAGAGGTATTCTATTTCTCAGTCCTGAAGATATGCAAGAGATAAAGAAATCTATGAAAGAAAAAGGTATTAAAGCTGAAGATGATAAGAATTTACCACCTATTGAAGAAATACATGGTCTTGATAACCCGACAGAGGTAGTAGAGGTAAATTCTCTCCATAGATTTGATGAAGGTGACATTCCTTATAATAAGCCTGCTAGTCAATGCTTCGATGAGTTTGATAATTTTATTGTTAAACAAGAAAACTTCAATGCTTATGTTAGTAGACAATTGAAACGTAATGCTTACATGCTTGACTGCTTGGGTGATTACATGAGTAGAACCATTAATGATCTTAAGCTTATTATTAAACATGCTTCTATGGTAAAAACTCAAGTGGAACAAGTACTTAAGGCAGAAGATGATTTTCTTAATGAGTTGAATAGCAAGAACAATGATCATGCTGTTAGAGTTATGACTAGAGGTTGTAAAATGACTCAAGAAACCTTTGTATCCTGAGGGTCATCCTAAGAGAGTTGAGAAAGATTCTCAGAAAATTAATACTAATGCACCTAGTCCTAGTAATAGAAAGAAAAGGAAAACTGATGGGACTTTGCATGCTTCTAGTGAGACTACTATAGACACACCTGAGAATCCAAATGATATTTCTATTTCTGATGCTGAGACACAATCTGGTGATGAACATGAACCTAGTGATAATGTTAATGATGATGTTCATGTTGATGCTCAACCTAGTAATGATAATGATGTGGAGATTGAACCTGCTATTGATCTTGATAACCCACAATCAAAGAATCAACGTTATGATAAGAGAGACTTCATTGCTAGGAAACATGGTAAATAAAGAGAATCATGGGTTCAAAAACTCATGCCCTTTCCTCCTAAACCATCCAAGAAAAAGGATGATGAGGATTTTGAGCGCTTTGCTGAGATGCTTAGACCTCTCTTTTTGCGCATGCATTTGACTGATATTTTGAAAATGTCTCCTTATGCTAGGTATATGAAAGATATTATTACTAATAAAAGAAATATACTAGAAGCTAAAATTTCCACCATGCTTGCTAATTATACTTTTAAGGGTGGAATACCAAAGAAACTTAGAGATCCAGGAATACCTACTATACCATGCTCCATTAAAAGAAACTATGCTAAAACTGCTTTATTTGATTTGGGAGCCGGTGTTAGTGTTATGCCTTTCTCTTTGTATCGTAGACTTGATTTGAATAAGTTGGCACCTACTGAAATCTCTTTGCAAATGGCTGATAAATCAACTGCTATACCCATCGGTATTTGTGAGGATGTGCATGGTGTGGTTGCAAATGTTACTATCTTAATGGACTTTGTTATTCCTGATATTCCCGAGGACAACAGCATGTCGATCATCCTTGGTAGACCCTTTTTGAATACTGCAGGGGCTGTTATTGATTGCAACAAAGGCAATGTCACTTTTCATGTTAATGGTAATGAGCATACGGTACACTTTTCGAAGAAACAACCTCAAGTTCAGAGTATCAATTCTATTGGAAAATTTTCAACTATTACTATTGGAGGTTTTGAATTCCCTCTTCCTACTGCCAAAAGAAATATGATATTGTTATTGTTGGGGACATGCATATCCCCGTTGAGGCAACCTAGTGTTATTCAAAAATTCTCTGGTTTCATGTTATTCGAAAGAAGTTTGTTAATAAGACTTGATCAACCTTGTTAATGGATTCCTTTTGATGAGCATGAGATGGATGAATTTAGAAAGCACAACTCTCTGTACCCACCTTTTACTTTCTGTTATTTATATGAAATAAAGCAAAAATAGTATTATCCGTCTGTTTTCTGAATTATCCATGTAATAAAAAATGTCCCAAAAATAAAAGTTCTCCAAATGCCTGGAAAATTTAGTATGATTTTTTATAGAATATTTTAGAATTTCTGGCACTGAGAATGCACGAGGGGGCTGCACCAGTGAACCACAAGGGTGGAGGGCGCGTCCTACCCCCTGTGCGCGCCCCTGCCTTGTGGGTCCCACGTGGGTCCCCATCACTTATTCCAGCAGCCATCCACTTCGTATTCCTCTAGAAAAAATCATCCCATTGCTCAAACCCATGTTCTAGCTCATCTTGCTGCCATTTTCGATCTCCTTGTCCAAAGCTCCATTCGCAAAACTGTTTTGGAGGATTGTTCTTCGGTATGTGACTCCTCCAATGGTCCAATTAGTTTCTGTTCTAGTGCTTTATTTATTGCAAATTTTTGCTGCTATGGTGACCTTGTTCTTGAGCTTGCATGTTAAATTTATATGGTCCAAAGTAGTTTTGATGCATGATATAGCCTCTAGACACTTGTAGGAGTAGTTGCTATTAATCTTGTTGAGTTTGGTTCACTTTTATTTTGAGTCACTAAAAATTTCCGAAAAAATTTCAAAGGAAGAAAAATGTTTAGGAAGATATACCAAGGTGGTTCCTCAAGCAAGAAAGCCCCAAGGCTCGCGATACGTGAGCCGGATCTCGAACCACCAAGGGAAGCTCAAGTACGGCCTTGCAGATGGCTGCTGGATCAATTCATGGTTCATGCAGGTTTCAAAGAGGAATTTGATGTGTATGTACAAAATGCTGATTTTGAGGGCTTCATTTCAGATAAGTGCAGGCAATACTATCACCTCACTGTTCACTTGTGTGAAGGTTTAAGTTTACATCTCAGCGCAATACACATACCGTTTTATTTGATCTTTATGATAAATCATTTACCATAGACCTAGAAGATTTTAATGAAGCATGCAAAATTCCCCAGGGGGGCATCCTTAGTGAACCTCATAAGACTGAGTATAATGATTTCCTTGTTGGCATCACTGTGGGAGAAACTAGAAATATCACACAAGCTACCATAGGGAGCGTTCACTTTCCTGCCATATATTAGTTTGCTCTCTTTATAGGTAGATGCATTAATGGTAAACATGATCATAGTCGTGCATCGGATCTTAGTGCCCTCAAGTGTGTGGTGTTGGGTGATAAACGATATAACTTTGGGGCTATTATTGCAAGGAGGTTACATCTTAATTCTAAAGATGGAGATTTCTTTGGTGGAATTTATGCCACCCGTTTAGCTAATTATCTGGGGGTGCCCATAATGGGGAATGGCACTGAATAACCACCTGCTTTACTTGATTATAATGCTTTAGTACACTACCAGTTTCTTGTGAGGAACGAACAGTCCCTCCTGTACGGATTAATCTTTAACCGACAGCGTGATGTACATATTACCCTTCTTGCTCCTTCCTTCTTTAACTTTCAGGAAAAATGGAGATATTTTATAACTAGAGAGGAGGCGAACGAGTATGAGAGAGAGAGATAGAGGCCGCTCGCCTCCATGCTGCATCCCTTCAGGCAGTAGTTGCCGCATCCCGATACAACCCCGACTACAACTTTGGATATTTGCCAGGCCAGTCGTGGCCCTAGAGCAACTTAGGCCAAAAGCCTAAGCTTGGGGGAGTACGTATTTCTCACCGACATTACATTCATCTTCACACTCATTATAGTTGTCGGTGTTCATACTTTTTCATTGTATTATCCATGATAGTTTATTTTCTTTTTCTCACTTTCTTCTTGTGTGCTTGAAAAACCTTGAGAAAATCCAAAAAAAATACTTTTAGCTTCTTTTTAGTTTCCTTCCTTGTTTAGTAGTAGTAGTATTAAAGAAGACACAAAAGATTTCTCGTTCTTCTTTTGCTTGTTGGGAGTTTTCCCGTGTAAATAGTTTTTCGCGTTCTTGTTTTGCTTTCTTCAGAATAACAAAAACTCCAAAAATATTTCAGTGTGTTTCTTTGAAAAAAAAATCCTTTCTTTGGGTCGAGAGGAGAAGACCACGATGAAATGTTGAGTGGATCTCATATGCATTATTGTTGATCTAACAAGGAGCCCATATTACCTTGTCTTCTCCTTTGAATAAATGTTTGCAAATTCCAGCTTAGTCCAATGCACGTGCACTCTTATTATTAGTCACACCGTTCAGTCGTGCAAGTGAAAGGCAATCATGACAATATATGATGAAATGATTGAGATGAGGAAAAGCTGGTATGAACTCGACCTATCTTGTTTTTGTAAGTATGATTAGTTCATATTCTTGATTCAGCCTATTACGAATGAAACATATTTGCAATGACAATTAGAGATTATAGTTACTCATGCCATGCTTGATAGCTAGGAGTTTATAATGGTTTGTCTTGAGTGCCAACATGCAAATTGAAATGGTTGTGATGTAGTATGATAGGACAATATCCTCCTTTGAATGATTTAAGTGGCTTGACTTGGCACATGTTTACGCATGTAGTTGAAACAAAATCAACATAGCCTCCACAATATTTATGTTCATGGTGATTTATATCCTACTCATGTTTGCACTCAATGTTGGTTAATCTCAATGCATGTTTATGACTATTGTCACTCTCTAGTTGGTCGCTCCTCAATCTCTTGCTAGCCTTCACCTGTACTAAGCGGGAATACTGCTCGTGTATCCACTTCCATAAGCCCAAAGTTGTTCCATATGAGTTCACCATACCTACCTATATGCGGTATTTACATGCCGTTCCAAGTTAATTTGCATGTGCCAAACTCTAAACCTTCAAATGATAATCAATTTTGTATGCCCGAATCGCTCATGTAGCGACTGGGGGCTGTCAGTATCTTCCATGCTAGGTGGGTTATTCTCACAATGAGTGCTTATTCACTTTTCATTCACGAGAAAGTGGCTGGTAATCGGGATGCTTAGTTCCATGCTCAAATCAAATCAAAATGTAATTTGAAACAAAACTCCCCCAGGACTGTTGTTGGTATGGACGATACCCGTTGTTTTGGACCAGCCATGGAGTGTGCTTGTTGGTGGAGGGGGAGTACAAACTTTACCATTCTGTTTTGGAACCGCCTATAGTGTATCTGGTATGGAAGATACCGAGATATCTTGGTTGTTATGTTGACAATGGAAGCATACCGCTCAAAATTATTCACCTCTATTTTAAAGCTCAAGCTCTGGCACCTCTGCAAATCCCTGCTTCCCTATGCGAAGGGCCTATCTATTTACTTTTACTGTTGAGTCATCATCCTCTTATAAAAAGCACCAGTTAGAGAGCACCACTGTCATTTGTATGCATTGTTATTAATTGATATTGAGTATGACTATGAATGGATCTCTTTTACCATGAATTACAATGTCTAGTCAGTCCTTGATCTTCAGGGGTGCTCTGCATTTATGTTTTGCGGTCTCAGAAAGGGATAGCGACATACCATTTTGTTATATCATATCTGGCTGTTTTGAAAAGGTGTTGTCATCCGAGATTTATTATTATTGCTCTCTAGTTGATTATGCCATTGATATGAGTAGATGTGAGACCTAAATGTTATTGTGAATATGGTTAGTTCATAATCTTTGCTAAGAACCTGAATGTTGGCTTTACATATTTGCAACAACAGATCAAACAGAGTTTGTAAAAGTTTTCCTTTATCACTTTCAGTTTGTCAACTGAATTGCTTGAGTACAAGCAATGGGTTAAGCTTAGGGGAGTTGATACATCTCCATCGTATCTACTTCTCCAAACTCTTTTGCCCTTGTTTTGGACCCTAATTCGCATTATTTAAAAGGAACTAACTCGGACTGACGTTGTTTTCAGCAGAATTGCCTTGGTGTTATTTTTGTGCAGAAACATAAGTTCTCGGAATGACCTGGAAATTTACGGAGAATATGTTTGGAATATATAAAAAAATACTAGCAAAAGAATCAACTAGAGGGGACTCACCAGTTGTCCACAAGGGTGGGGGCGCCCCCTAGGGCGCGCCCCCTGCCTTGTGGGTCCCCTGGACGTCCACCGACCTCAACTCCAACTCCATATATTCATGTCCAGGGAGAAAAAAATTCAGAGAGAAGGATTCATCGTGTTTTACGATATGAAGCCGCCGCCACATCCTGTTCTTCCTCGGGAGGGTAGATCTGGAGTCTGTTTTGGGCTTCGAAGAGGAGAAATCGACGCCGTCGTCATCATCAACCTTCCTCCCTCACCAATTTCATGATGCTCACCGCCGTGCGTGAGTAATTCCATCATAGGCTTGCTAGACGGTGATGGGTTGGATCAGATGTATCATGTAATCGAGTTAGTTTTGTTAGGGTTTGATCCCTAGTATCCACTATGCTCCAAGATTGATGTTGCTATGACTTTGTTATGCTTAATGATTCTCACTAGGGCCCGAGTGCCATGATTTCAGATCTGAACCTATTATGTTTTCATGAGTATATTTGTGTTCTTGATCCTATCTTGCAAGTTGTAGACACCAATTATGAGTTATGATCCGCATACCCCAAGGTGACAATAATTGGGATTCTTTCCGGTGATTACCGTAGTTTGAGGAGTTCATGTATTCACTAAGTGCTAATGCTTTGTTCTGTTTCTCTATTAAAAGGAGGCCTTAATATCCCTTAGTTTCCATTAGGACCCCGCTGCCACGGGAGGGTAGGACAAAAGATGTCATGCAAGTTCTTTTCCATAAGCACGTATGACTATATATGGAATACATGCCTACATTATATTCATGAATTGGAGCTAGGTCTGTGTCACCCTAGGTTATAACTGTTGCATGATGAATTTCATCCGACATAATTATCCATGATTGATCCATTGCCTACGAGCTTTTCACATATTGATGTTTGCCAAGTTACTTTGTCATTGCCATTGTTATAATCGCTACAAAACTGCTATTGCTACCTTTGCCACCATTACCATTACTTCCATACTACTTTGCTACTAAATACCTTGCTATAGATATTAAGTCTTTCAGGTGTGGTTGAATTGACAAATCAGTTGCTAATACTTGAGAATATTCTTTGGATCCCCTTGTGTCGAATCAATAAATTTGGGTTGGATACTCTACCCTCAGAAACTATTGTGATCCCCTATACTTGTGGGTTATCAAGATGGGTAAACAAATTACTTGGGCAATTGATAGAAAAACGAATAATCATGATGATATCTAAGGCAATGATCATGTATATAGGCATCATGTCTAAGACAAGTAGGTCGACTCTTGCCTGCATCTACTACTATTACTCCACACATCGACCAATATCCAGCATGCATCTGGAGTATTAAGTTCATTATGGAGTCTCGCCATAAGCAAGATGACATGATGTAGACAAAGTAAAATCACGCATGAATAAACCCCATCTTTGTATCCTTAATAGGAATGATATAATACGTGTCATGTCCCTTGCTGTCACTGGGATTGAGCACCTCAAGATCGAACCCATTACGAAGCACCTCTCCCATTGCAAGAAAAATCAATCTAGTTGGCCAAACCAAACCAATAGATTGGAGAGAAATACGAAGCTATACTAATCATGCGTAAATGAGTTCAGCAAAGACTCAAATAATATTCATAGATAATCTAATCATAAACTCACAATTCATCGGATCCTAACAAACACACAGCAAAAGGTGACTACATTGAATAGAACTCCAAGAACATCGAGGAGAACATTGTATTGAAGATCAAAGAGAGAGAGAAGAAGTCATCTAGCTACTAACTATGGACCCGTAGGTATGTGTGAACTACTCAAACATCATCGGAAGGGAAGCAAGGTTGATGTAGAGCCCCTCCATGGTCGAATCCCCCTCCGACAGAGTGCCAGAAAAAGGCCCCATATGGTATCTCTTGAGAACAGAAACTTGCAGCTGTGGAAATAGGTTTTGGCGGGCTCTTTGTTGGTTTCCTGATTTTAGAGAATTTATAGAGGCAGGATTAGGTCAAATGGAGCAAAGGTGGGCCCATGAGGCACCAGGGCGCGCCCTGGTGGCTCGTGGCCACCTCCTTCGCCTTTTGACTTCCTCCCGAAGCTTCTAGTGTCTCTTTTGTCCAGAAAAAAAATATCCAAAAAGTTTCTTGGCATTTGGACTTCGTTTGGTACTGATATTCTAGAAAACCGAAAACAGGCAAAAAAACAGCAACCGGCACTGGGCACTAAGTTAATAGGTTAGTTCCAAAGAATGATATATAATCTCTTGTAAATGCATATAAAACATCCAAGATTGATATTATAATAGCATCGAATAATAAAAAATTATAGATACGTTGGAGATGTATCAGAGGCCACCTTATGAATGCAAGTCGCCATCTTCATCCACACATTGTCTGCATCCCCTCCTTCCTCCCAAGGGCCCTCCTTAATGACCCTCTCCTTGAACGCCTGAGGAACCTCCCCCTTGAGCTTCCACCACTTCTTTCTAGCGACTTTGGCATGCTTATCCCACTGACACGAATCCAAAAGCGGAAGTTAGCAACCACCAGCTTATGCTGAGGTACAACACTCTCTCCATGTATCACCTTACAATCTAGGCATGCACGCCTATCTTCTCTTCTCGAGAGGATGAAATCAATCTGGCTAGAGTGTTGGCCACTAAGAAAAGTTACTAGATGTGATTCTCTCTTTCTAAAGAGGGTGTTAGTTACAATCATGTCATAGGCTAGAGCAAAGCTTAAGAAATCTTCTCCTTCTTGATTCCTGATACCATAGCCAAAGCCCTCATGCACCCCTTCGAAACCTGTGTTAGATGTACCCAAGTGGCCACTAAGATCTTCTCCTATGAACAACTTCTCGCCAATCGTACACTCCTAACCATGTCTTCCAGACCTTCCCAGAACTCCCTCATGGTGTTCTTATTGTGGCCTACTTGCGGGCACGCTGATAACATTGAGAACTAAGTCCCCAACTACCAGCTTAACTAGGATAATTCGGTCCCCATGTCTGTCGCGTCTACTACTCCATACTTGAGGCTCTTGTTGATCAAGATGCCTACGCCATTTCTATTTGCAGCCGTCCTCGTGTACCACAACTTGAAGCCGGTTGCTACTTCTTGAGCTTGCATTAGTTTTTCCCTTGAAGAGGAAAAGTCATGCAGCAAAGTAGAGATAATTATTTCCCTCAGTTTGAGAACCAAGGTATCAATCCAGTAGGAGGTACAAGCAAATCTCCAATCTATGCACTTGCACAAAAAATCAAACGCTTGCACCCAGCGTAATAAAGGAGTTGTCAATCCCTTCACAGTCACTTGCAAGGATGAGATCTGATAGAGATAGATATAAAAGATTACTAAAACGTAACACAAAGTAAAAACAAATAAATTGCAGCAAGGTATTTTTGGGGGTTTTGGTTTATGGATCTGAAAATATATGATGGAGAATAGACCCGGGGGCCATAGGTTTCACTAGAGGCTTCTCTCTTGAAAGAAAACATACGGTGGGTGAACAAATTACTGTCGAGCAATTGATAGAAAAGCGTAAAGTTATGATGATATCCAAGGCAATGATTATGAATATAGGCATCACTGTCGGTGTCAAAACCGACGGATCTCGGGTAGGGGGTCCCGAACTGTGCGTCTAGGCGGATGGTAACAGGAGACAAGGGACACAATGTTTTTACCCAGGTTTGGACCCTCTTGATGGAGGTAAAACCCTACTCCTGCTTGATTAATATTGATGATATGGGTAGTACAAGAGTAGATCTACCACGAGATCAAAGAGGCTAAACCCTAGAAGCTAGCCTATGGTATGATTGTTGTTCGTCCTATGGATTGAAACCCTCTAGTTTATATAGACACCGGAGAGGGTTAGGGTTACACAGAGTCGGTTACAATGGTAGGAGATCTACATATCCGTATCGCCAAGTTTGCCTTCCACGCCAAGGAAAGTCCCATCCGGACATGGGACGAAGTCTTCAATCTTATATCTTCACAGCCCAGGAGTTCGGCCAACGATGATAGTTCGGCTATCCGGACACACCCTAATCCGGGACTCCCTCAGTAGCCCCCGTACCAGGCTTCAATGACGACGAGTCCGGCGCGTAGATTGTCTTCGGCATTGCGAGGCGGGTTCTTCTCCAAATTCCATATACTTGTCGAATAGTGTCCGGCTTCTGATAAATGCTGCGCTCCTTGGCTTCCACGCCCAATAATGGCCATCTTCCACGTGTCGAACGAATGCGAAAAGCTAGGGTATTTTTACACTTTCCCCCCTAGCCGCGCAAATGAGCCGCCTATAAAAAGAGACGAGGATCTAG